>NC_138205.1:106230638-106763138 GCF_964194415.1 Vipera berus
TGTTTCCTAGGAGCTGTAAGACTGTTATTAAAGAACGTTTAATGAAATATTTTGATGTTTGTTTAATTAAGAGATGAGGTATGGGATAATTATGCTGTATTTAAAGATGGTAGATTAGCTGCTAAAATTATTTTTATCTGTTGGGATGAAGGAGAAAGGCTTTTTTCCCCTCTTTCTCCTGTCCTTTTCTTTTTTTACCCCTGCAATTATTTTTTCTGTTTTTCTACTTGTGGTTTTTATAGTTTGCACCAGCTTTTACTTTTTTCATTTATAATCCTTAATAAAAATATTTGAAAAACAGAGAACATTGTAATGAGGAAGAGACAGAGACAGAGAGATGGAAACAAAGAGAGATAGAGAATAACCTGCTATAATCATGCTGGAATGAAAGGTTATGACAGCCCAGGTTAGATTGTAGGATCCTCTCTATGAGTGTGGATCGTTGTGAGTTCTCTGGCTTTCAGAGGGTGACGTAGTGGGCAGAGATGCCAAGAGAGTGACTGGAGGGAAATGAGTGCACCTGGTCCAGCACAATTAAAGTTCTTAAACTTTTCTTTGTGATATTGATAAAGGTGGTGAAACATTTTAATGTCCATGTTAAATTCATGAAGAGCTGGCTGGCTGGGGAGGGGGGGGAGATCATGGTTGAAGAAAGTGGAGGTGCAGCAGCGGGATTGCTCTCAAACAATAAGAGCCGGCTTCACTGCTCACTCGTGTTTGCCCGCCATATTGAGAGCAGTCTTGCTGCTGCACCTTGAGTGGGGAGGATGAGCTTTGCTGCTGCTGCTTGGCCATGCCTGGGCTTTGCCCTGCCACTGCCTCCCAAACTCCACCTTCGCCACTGTGTAAAGCAGCGGCAGAGTGCTCTGTCCTGGGGGGAAGCAGCAGTGGCAGTGAAGCGCTCCATCAGGGGTGGGGGGAAAGTAGTGGTGGTGGGGTGCTCCGTGCGGGGGGAAATTCTTCAGGGAACTGGTTGTTAAATTATTTGATTCCCAGTACTGGTTATAAATGCCAATGTGCGACACCCACCGGCATGAGATTTATTGTGCTTTTTGACCCCCAGTAGGCCAACCATGGATAAATCATGCAAGAAAAGAAAAAAATTCAGAAGAAAAGAGTGTTTAATGATACATGGGCACATTCATTTGCTTTCACAACTGATAAGACAGGTTTACCAGTATGTTTAATATGTGGTGAGAAATTGACAAACAACAAAAAGTCAAATGTTGTAAGACATTTCCAGAATAAACATGCAGCCTTTGCTAAAAAATATCCGGATGGAGATGAGAGAAAAAAAGTCATTTTGGAATTGATGCAGAAGGTTGATCTGAACAAGAATCATTTTAAGAAGTGGGTGAAGTCTGCAAATTCAACTACATATGCTAGTTTTGTGGCCACTCAGGAAATAGGCAAGGGAAGCCATTCACAGATGGAGAGTATATCAGGGAATCATTCATTAAGATTTCAGAACATCTATTCTTGGACTTCAAAAACAAGAGTGAAATTGTGCAGAAAATTAGAGATATGCCTCTCTCTGCGAAGACTGTCAAAGACAGAACCATAAAAATGGCAGAAAACATCACCGGACAGCAAATTGAAGACTTCAATTCAGCTGTGGCATACTCATCGCCTGTGATGCATCCAAAGACAAAGGTGATATTGAACAAATAGCGCTGTTCTGCCGATATGTGAACTCTGCTGGGCCACAGGAAGAAATGATTGAGTTGATACCACTAAAAGGCCAAACATGGGGGGAGGACATCAGTAAGGCTGTCTTCAAATATTTAAGAACCAATGAAATAAACACCACCCACCTGGTGTCAGTGGCTACTGATGGGGCAACAAGTATGACAGGAGCGCAGAAGGGCTTTGTGGCTTTACTGCAGAAGTTGCTGGGTAGAAAGCTGCTAACATTTCACTGCATCCTGCATCAAGAGGCATTGTGCGCTCAAACATTTCCTCCGGAATGCACAGAAGTGATAAATGTTGTCATTCAGATTGTCAATAAAATAATGGCATAAGGTTTAAATCACTGTTAATTCTGTTTGCTACTAGAGGGAGGTGGAAAGCACATATTCTGATCTCCTGCTGCACAACAAAGCCCAGTGGCTGTCCAGAGGGGAGGTGCTAAAACACTTTGCTGCATGTCTGGAAAAGGTGAAAACTTACCTGGGCAGCAAAGGCTCACCTTTCCTGAGCTGGAACGGCCAGAGTGGCTGAAAAAGCTACACTTCACGGTAGATATGACAGCACACTTGAATACACTGAACACAACTCTTCAGAATAAAGGAGGTACAGCCCTGCACATGCTGGAGGAAGTTTTGGCATTTGAGCGCAAGTTGACAGTGTTTGGCAGAGATTTACAGAGAGGTATACTGTCTCACATCCCCTCTTTGAGAGAGTTCAAACAAGGTCACAATATGCAAACATCATTTGGGAAGCAGTTCTGTGAGTTCAGAGAGGAAAAAAACACATTATCTTTTCCTGTCACTCCCCTGACCAGCGATCCATCTGCATTGAATATGACTCCATTTGCAGGTGTAAGTCAACCCGATCTGGAGATGGAATTGGCAGACATAGCTGAAAAAGATATACTGTATGGGTGTCCAAGTTCCAACACTTGACAGATAATCTTGAAGATGTTGAGTATTGTATTTGAAAGTAACCTTCGACCCAGCACCTTTTTTTGGAGTTCAAAATGTTTTTGTTACATGCTGAAATAAAAGTTGGCTATTATTTTGCAAATATATATTTGACGTTGTTCAGTGAAATAGTCCTTTTTTATTCATTGTCAGCTGACTGCACGCTCCAGTACAGATGGACTGGTGGATGGGCAGATGAATGGGCGGATGGGCAGATGGACAGATGAGCAGATGGAGGGGCAGATGGACTGGCAGATGGGCAGATGGATGGGCAGATGGGCAGATATGCGGACAGACGGGCGGGCGGACAGATGGGTGGATGGATGGACAGAATGACAAGCAGAGAGCATTTTGGGTTTGCTGCAGGTGGATAAGTTAAGTTTGGCTTTTTATTTAATAAATATGAGGAGGACTCAAATAGACACTGAGTATTTTATTTGAAAGTATCCTTCGACCCAGCATCTTTTTTTTTTTTGGAGTTCAAAATGTTTTTGTTGCATGCAGAAATAAAAAAAAATCTTTGTAGCAATTCATTGATTTCATAAATGCAACACACTATAGTTTTTTATACATAGCATAAAGGTAAAAAACAATATATGCAGTGTTATCTTCATTTTAGATGTCAAAAGGGTTTTGCAGCTCCCAATGTTTTCTTTTCAGTGGGAAACGGGTCCAAGTAGCTCTTTGAGTGTTTTGGGTTGCCTACCGCTGACATAGCTGATCTCATTCATGAGTAAAAATTTATATTTATGTCTCAAATCCCTTCATGGATTACTGCCTTGTCATGGCGAAGGGGCTTGTGTAATTCAATGAAGCTATGAGCTATGCCGTGCAGGGCCACCCAAGATGGACAGGTCATAGTAGAGAGTTCTGACAAAACGTGATCCATTGGAGAAGGAAATTGCAACCCACTCCAGTATCTTTGCCATGAAAACCCCATGGACAGTACCAAAAGGCAAAAAGATATGATGCTGGAAGATGAGCCCCTCAGGTTGGAAGGCATCCAATATGCTACTGGGGAAGAGCAGAGGGCTAGTACTAGTAGTGCCAGAAAGAATGAAGTGACTGGGCCAAATCCGGAAGGACGCTCAGCTGTGAATGTGTCTGGTGGTGAAAGGAAAGTCCAATGCTGTAAAGATTTTTTATCCATAGGAACCTGGAATGTAAGATCCATGAATCAAGGAAAGCTGGACATGGTCAAACAAGAGATGACAAGACTAAACATCGACATCTTAGGAATCAGTGAACTGAAATGGACAGGAATGGGTGAATTTAATTCAGAGGACCATCAGGTATACTACTGCGGGCAAGAATCCCTCAGAAGAAATGGAGTAGCCTTCATAGTCAATAAAAGAGCAGGAAAAGCAATACTGGGATACAATCCCCAAAATGACAGAATGATCTCAGTTCGAATCCAAGGCAAACCATTCAATATCACAGTAGTTCAAGTCTGTGACCTAACCACCAGTGCTGAAGAGGATGAAATTGACTGGTTCTATGAAGCCCTACAGCAACTTATAGAACTAACATCAAAAAATGATGTCCTGATCATCCTGGGGTATTGGAATGCTAAAGTAGGAAGCCAAAAGATAACTGGAATAACAGGCAAGTTTGGAGTACAAAATGAAGCAGGGCACAGGCTGATAAAATTTTGTCAAGAGAATACGATGGTCATAGCAAACACTCTTTTCCAACAACCCAAGAGACGGCTCTACACATGGACATCACTAGATGGTCAACACAGAAATCAGATTGACTATGTGCTGTGCAGCCAAAAATGGAGAAGCTCTATACAGTCAGTAAAAACAAGACCAGGAGCTGACTGTGGCTCAGACCATGAGCTTCTCATTGCAAAATTTAGGTTTAAACTGAAGAAAGTAGGGAAAAGCACTATGCCACTCAGGTATGAACTAAATCATATCCCTGATGAATATACAGTAGAGGTGACAAATAGATTTAAGGAATTAGATCTGTTAGACAGAGTGCCTGAAGAACTATGGATGGAGGTTCGCAACATTGTACAAGAGGTAGCAACTAAAACCATCCCAAAGAAAAAGTAATGCAAGAAAGCAAAATGGCTGTCTGATGAAGCTTTGCAAATAGCTGAGGAAAGGAGGGAAGTGAAAGGCAAGGGAGAAAAAGAAAGATACAGCTAATTGAATGCAGAATTCCAGAGAATAGCTAGAAGAGATAAGAATGCCTTCTTAAATGAACAATGCAAAGAAATAGAAGAAAACAATAGAATAGGGAGGACCAGAGATCTCTTCAAGAAAATTGGAGAGATGAAGGGAACGTTTCATGCAAAAATGGTCATGATAAAGGACCAAAACGGCAGGGACCTAACAGAGGCAGAAAAGATTAAGAAGAGGTGGCAAAATTACACAGAAGAACTATACAAGAATGAGCTTAACATCCCTGATAACCATGATGAGGTGGTCACTGACCTCGAGCCAGACATCCTAGAATGTGAAGTGAAATGGGCCTTAGGAAAGCTGAGCAACAACAAAGCTAGTGGAGGTGACAGTATTCCAGCTGAGCTATTCAAAATCTTAAAAGGCGATGCAGTAAAAGTGCTACACTCAATTTGCCAGCAAATTTGGAAAACTCAACAGTGGCCACAGGATTGGAAAAGAACACTTTACATCCCAATTCCAAAGAAAGGCAGTGCCAAAGAATGTTCAAACTATCGCACCATTGCACTCATTTCTCATGCTAGTAAAGTTATGCTTAAAATCCTACAAGCTAGACTCCAGCAGTATGTGGATCGAGAACTACCAGAAGTACAGGCAGGATTTCAAAGAGGCAGAGGAACTAGAGATCAAATTGCCAACCTACGCTGGATCATGGAGAAAGCTAGGGAGTTCCAGAAAAACATCTACTTCTGCTTCATTGACTATGCTAAAGCCTTTGATTGTGTGAATCACAACAAACTGTGGCAAGTGCTTAAAGAGATGGGAGTACCAGACCATCTTATTTGTCTCTTGAGAAACCTATATGCGGGCCAAGAAGCAACAGTGAGAACTGGACATGGAACCACTGATTGGTTCAAAATTGGGAAAGGAGTCCGGCAAGGCTGTATACTGTCGCCCTGCCTATTTAACTTATATGCAGAGCACATCATGAGAAAGGCAGGGCTAGATGAATCAAAAGTTGGAATTAAGATTGCCGGAAGAAATATCAACAACCTAAGATATGCAGATGATACCACTCTAATGGCTGAAAGTGAAGAAGAACTAAAGAGCCTCTTGTTGCGGGTGAAGAAGGAGAAAGCAAAAGTTGGGTTGAAACTTAACATTAAGAAAACCAAGATCATGGCATCCGGCCCTCTCAATTCCTGGCAAATAGATGGGGAAGAAATGGAGGTAGTGACAGATTTTATTTTCTTGGGCTCCAAGATCACTACAGATGGGGACTGCAGCCAAGAAATCAAAAGACGCTTGCTCCTCGGGAGGAAAGCCATGGCAAATCTAGACAGCACACTAAAAAGCAGATATATCACCCTGTCAACAAAAGTGCGTATTGTCAAGGCTATGGTCTTCCCAGTTGCAATGTATGGCAGTGAAAGCTGGACCATAAAAAAGGCTCAGTGCCAAAGAATTGAGGCCTTTGAACTATGGTGCTGGATGGAGTCACTGAAGCAGTAGGCGTGAGCTTAAATGGACTCCAGAAGATGGTAGAGGACAGGAAGGCTTGGAGGAACGTTGTCCATGGGGTCACGATGGGTCGGACACGACTTTGCAGCTAACAACAACAACTTTATTTCAGTTTACATGTCTACAAAGTAAGATTAAAACTGCCTTGAGCTGGACTTGGTCTGAACTGATCTTGATCCCTAGTGACTTCATTCATTCAATTTCCTTGGCAAGGTTATTAAAATGGCCTGCTATCATTTTCTTCCAGGATGCTATTTAATTTACCAATTTAATAAAGTCTCCTATCCAAAAATTAAGCACTGACCTGGCTTAGTTTCTGTAATTAGCCAAGGTTGACTTGCTAAATTATTATTGCATTCCTTTTATATGACATCAGAGCAAAGAAGTGTATTATATATTTAAATGTGATCCACATAATCAAAACCTGTGCTGTGATTCACAAATTCAGATCTCTCTCTCTCTCTTTATATTCCCTTGTTCTCTCTACTATCCATGTTTATTATCTGATTTTATTTTCTGCTACTTCTAAAACCTGTCTCTTTAATTTGCCAAGTTTCTTTTCAGGCATGTCATATTTATCTACATAAATTCATAATTATGGTTCAATGAGTGTAGTGTTTCTATAATTTGTATATTCCTTTACATTTTCATATAGATTTTTGCTATGTGCTATTATTTTCATTCTTTTTTCTTTATTTAGTATTTTGATAGTTATAGACCACATATTTCACATGGATTCGCTTATTGGTCTGTGTTTGCTGACATAAAGCTTGTTAGGACTGTCTCTTT
The DNA here is from genome assembly GCF_964194415.1 of Vipera berus. Lineage (NCBI taxonomy): Eukaryota > Metazoa > Chordata > Lepidosauria > Squamata > Viperidae > Vipera > Vipera berus. Next base: position 106,237,723 of record NC_138205.1, read on the forward strand.
TTTCAGCAGCTTGAAATAGTTTATTGGGTATATCATCTGAGCCCAGTGCTTTTCTATTTGACAGCTGGTTTATTGGCTCTTGGACTCATTTTAATCAGTTCTTGAATATTTTCTCTAAAAGTATTTCTGTCAGTCAGTAATTGCTTTGTATCTTTCTTTAACTTCTTTTGCCTTTGTTGGATCTTTTCTACTGTTTTTCTACTTTTCTTCTGCTAACTATTAGATCACGAAGAGTCTGTCTGTTAAGCTTGCAATAAAAAAGAAGGTTCCCACAGTCTTCTTTAAGCAGATTTATTGAAAGGAGAAAGTGATTAGCTTAATTAAGAAAATATGGGTACATTTATTTTAGGTGTCTCTAAGTTCATTTGTGCACAGATTTTTTTTTATCTTGTTACTAATCACTTGAAAATGGTACCTATTTTTCTGATAAAAGAAAAATGTGTAATGCTCTATCTTTATAATATTTGTAAACCATCATCTCCTTTCCCTGGTTATAGAAAATTCATTATACTATCTTATCTATAAGCTGCCTGCTTTTCCTAATAAAACCCTCTACTTTTTAATTTTCTTTCTATTTTTACCTACTTGCTGGCATTTTTTGACTGAGAACTTTCCATATTCTTCCTGGCTTCACATAGAAAGTGCTCATTCAGAGGTTGTATAACCTTCTTGTAGATCAAGGCTTCTGTCCTTTGTCTGCTTTGATTTTTACAGTGTCTCTTATCTCTTCCCATAAGTCTTTAGGTATTCCTTCATATAAGTTAATTATTAAATGTAGTTCATTCATCTTGTACTCTGACTGTATATCCTCATCTCAAATCTTGCTGGCAGACTTACTCTTTTACTCTTTTTAATTTTCTAAGTTTAATTCATATATTTAATACCAATAATTGAAAAAATATTAAATTATTCTGTGATATGCACCTGAAAATGCATTGATGATTGGATTATAATTCTCTATCTACTATTCTTATTTTCAGGGATTTTTTTCTCATAGAACGGTCAGAACGGTATTCCAGCACCTTTAAAAAAAAAAAGCTGCCTCTATTGGCTTTGGAAAGCGTATTGCAATCTTGGCTCTTTTTATTTTTTATTTATTTTATTTTTATTTTATTAAATTTATATACCGCCCTTTCCCGAAGGACTCAGGGTGGTTTACAGGGTATTTAAAACAACCAGTACAAAAGTTAAAAACAAATTAAAAAAGATTAAATCATCCCTAAAATTAAAAACCCCAGTTAAAAATTCTCAGCCTGGGCTGGAGAGCTCAAAGAGATCAAATTGCCGGACACCTGCCGACGTTGGGGAGGTTTGGGCGCCTCCCCAAACCTCCCCAAACGTCGCCGGGTCTCCGTTCCTCCGCGCCCTGCCTGCCTGCTTCTTTCCGCTGTGGAAAGAAGCAGGCAGGCAGGGCGCAGAGGAACGGAGACCCAGCGACGTTTGGGGAGGTTTGGGGAGGCGCCCAAACCTCCCCAAACGTCGGCAGGTCTGCGCGGAGGAACGGAGACCTGGGGAGGTTTGGGGAGGTGCCCAAACCTCCCCAAACGTCGGCAGGAGGAATGGAGACCTGCCGACGTTTGGGGAGGTTTGGGGAGGCGCCCAAACCTCCCCAAACGTCGGCAGGTCTGCGCGGAGGAATGGAGACCTGGGGAGGTTTGGGGAGGCGCCCAAACCTCCCCAAACGTCGGCAGGAGGAACGGAGACCTGCCGACGTTTGGGGAGGTTTGGGGAGGCGCCCAAACCTCCCCAAACGTCGGCAGGTCTGCGCGGAGGAACGGAGACCTGGGGAGGTTTGGGGAGGCGCCCAAACCTCCCCAAACGTCGGCAGGAGGAACGGAGACCTGCCGACGTTTGGGGAGGTTTGGGGAGGCGCCCAAACCTCCCCAAACGTCGGCAGGTCTGCGCGGAGGAACGGAGACCTGGGGAGGTTTGGGGAGGCGCCCAAACCTCCCCAAACGTCGGCAGGAGGAACGGAGACCTGCCGACGTTTGGGGAGGTTTGGGGAGGCGCCCAAACCTCCCCAAACGTCGGCAGGAGGAACGGAGACCTGGGGAGGTTTGGGGAGGCGCCCAAACCTCCCCAAACGTCGGCAGGAGGAACGGAGACCTGCCGACGTTTGGGGAGGTTTGGGGAGGCGCCCAAACCTCCCCAAACGTCGGCAGGTCTGCGCGGAGGAACGGAGACCTGGGGAGGTTTGGGGAGGCGCCCAAACCTCCCCAAACGGCGGCAGGAGGAACGGAGACCTGCCGACGTTTGGGGAGGTTTGGGGAGGCGCCCAAACCTCCCCAAACGTCGGCAGGTCTCCGTTCCTCCGCGCCCTGCCTGCCTGCTTCTTTCCGCTGCAGAAAGAAGCAGGCAGGCAGGGCGCGGAGGAACGGAGACCTGCCGACGTTTGGGGAGGTTTGGGGAGGTGCGCGCGCACCTCCCCAAACCTCCCCAAACTTCGGCAGGTCTCGGACGGCGGTGGCTTGGGAGAGGTGCGCGCGATCCCGGAAGCACCAAAGCCTCGGCCGCGCACAAGTCCTTGGTAAGTTTTTTTGTTGACTGGAGTATAAGCCGAAGTGGAATTTTTCAGCCCAAAAAGTGGGCTGAAAAATTCGGCTTATACTCAAGTATATACGGTAATCTATTTCCTATGTTAACATCTCTTCAATGAAATCAATAAATCAATAAGGAAAGAAATGAGAAACATTTTTCTCAATGTAATATGTCTAATTTAGCTGATGCTAGAAAAAATAGTATCTTTTGTAAATACTCTTGAAAACTATTTTGAATCTATAACCATCTATTACAACTAAACCACTTTAAATTAAACAGTTTTTAAGAATGAAATATTCTTAATTTGGACTTTACTGTTACTGTTTGGACTGTTGTGTGTTTTGAAAAATAGATTATTTAGAATCTAGTTATGTTGCACTTCAGTCTTTAAATAATTAACCTAGTATATACATAACAATATATGATGTTTTCCATGGTGAGCTTAACATCAATAACAACATTTATTAAAAAGGCTAAAATAATTTCTGGTGGTATTATCTGTACATTAAAATTTTGTTTATTCACAATCTTTCACTTTTCACATTCTGGGCAAGCAGTAGTCATGTATCCTAGCAAAAGATGTTACATATGTGCATAAGCATGGTCAGTAGCATATGCCTTTTTAAAAATATCCAACATGCAAAGAAACAAAAATAAGTCCATAGCTTGTGCAAAAGCTTTTTTTGTGTGTGTGCAAAAAAGGAGCCAGAAGACCATTCTGAGCTTTCTATGAGAAAAAAGCCCTGCTTTTATGTTTTAATCTTCTGATTTTAAAAATATATTTTTTTCTATTGTAAGTTGCCCCAAACCTCGCCATGTGGATTGCATACAAATATTATATAATTGGTAAATAAAGGTAGAACATATGTTAAATATACATCAAATGATAATATGCTTCCCTACAAAGTCAATTCTTGCTCAGTGACAGACCAAGGAGTTAACTTGGAAAGGCAAGAGGAAAATCTAGAAGAAATCTGTGCAACTTGTAGAAGGGAAAGGCCCACACTGATAAATTAAAAATCTTTGTGGTCTGCAAAAGAATGCTGGTAGGCTAATCAATGATTTGGGGACTAGAGGAGCATCTACAGTGTTGGAGCTCGTGGTCATGGTAAGCTCTGGAGGCACTAGGCAACATGACTTTCAGGGCAGTGGTGGTGATTTTATTATTATTATTATTATTTTTTAAAAAGTCTGTGCTCTTTAAAAGAATTGCTATTAATTTGTTTTAATAAAATAATTTAAATCATTTTTTCACTTCATTTCAAATTAAATGAATTATATTGGTTGAGAACGACATTTTTTTTAGTACAATTGCCAAATGCAAGAAACTGGTTTTAGGTATATGTTACTGGAAGGAAAAAGCAATCCCTGCTGCGTTACTGATCCCAGAGAAGTATTTGCATGTATGCAGGTATCCGTAGGGTGCCATAGTTATGGATGAGAAATATTGGCTGCAAAGTTGGCATTACTGGGTGTAAGAGAGGACAAGGAGTGGGAGATGGATTCTGTGGAGTCCATGTGCACTCCTTCCTTGTGCTCACCCATGTCAGCCAGGCTGGTGGCCTACCCGGTGCTGGACCTGTGCCACCGTCGCCTCGCCCTGCACGCCTAAGTGGCCGCCCTGCATCATCTGACCCACACCACCTCTGCCGCACACCCTGTGCAGCCCCGCCATATAGAGCGGGCCGCACTGCTCCCACAGCACCAGCCGTGCCGGCTCCGGCCCTGGGGGGGCAGCTCACCACCAACACCCCTCACACTTGTGACTGCAGCAGTGCCACCCTCCCTGCCCCCCACCTCCTGCGCCCGCCAAGATGAGAGTTCCGGCACCTTTTTTTTTTTAGAAAAAAAGCCCTGCTTATTATGTAGTCAGATTGATTTTATATTGGATGAGGGAACAATAGACTTCAACTGAACACTGCCAAGACAATTGAAAAGACATGGGGCTCCATGATCCAGGACTTTTTTTTAAAATCCCATTTATATCCCGCCCTTCTCCGAAGACTCAGGGCGGCTTACAGTCTAAAGCACAAATCAATGTGCTTAGCAATAGCCTTCATTCTATGTATATGCCTGCTTTTGTGCCCCCCCCAAGTGGCATTTTTACAAAGTCAGCTTATTGCCCCTAACAATCTGGGTCCTCATTTTACCGACCTCGGAAGGATGGAAGGCTGAGTCAACCTTGAGCCTGGTGGGACTCGAACCTGCACTAATTGCAGGCAGCTGGTGTTACTTAAGGAGGCATTGGGATTCAAATATGTGAACAACCAGTTTTCTGTGTGGATGCCACTTCCAGAAGTCCATTCTGGGCCTGGGAAACAAAAAATTAGCTACCAGTTCTGCCAAAATGGTGCGAAATGGCTGAATCCCACCACTGGATGGCACCATCCCAGACAGATCCTGTCCACAGCTTGGGGTTCTCCTGGTGACTTGTCTTCCTTTATGTGTTGACCTGGCCACATTAGCACCTTCAATTTAACTCATGAAAGTCCTCCCTAATATTTAGAAGAGGACCTTCCAGCATCCTATGCCATCAAAGCATATTCAAATGTTTCACCCTTGTCCAGTATTATTTCAATGACAAACCTAGAAGAAATCATCTTCTAGATTTAATTAGGCTGTTCCTTTTGTTAGATAGAATGGTTGCTGAGCCTCACTTGTAAGCTTTATCTATTGCCTTTTGTCAAAAGCAAATATGACTATACCAGGAATTCCCACCAACATTACTCTTGGAGTCTTTGAAGTCAGTGAATACTGCCACCAGATCAACATAGAGATTAGCTGACTCATGTAAGTTGTGTAATGGGGAAAGCAAGTTAATAACTTCACTGACTATAAGAAGACCTTTGGTAGGGTAAGGTAAACGTAAAGGTTCCCCCGCACTTGCGTGCTAGTCGTTTCCGACTCTAGGGGCTGGTGCTCATCTCCGTTTCAAAGCCGAAGAGCCAGCGCTTGTCCGAGGACGTCTCCGTGGTCATGTGGCCGGCATGACTAGACGCCAAAGGCGCACAGAACGCTGTTACCTTCCCACCGGAGTGGTCCCTATTTTTCTACTTGCATTTTTACGTGCTTTCGAACTGCTAGGTTGGCAGAAGCTGGGACGAGTAACAGGCGCTCACTCTGTTACGCAGCACTCGGGATTCGACCCGCCAAACTGCCGACCTTCCGATCGACAAGCTCAGCATCCTAACCCACTGAGCCACCGCGTCCTTGGTTCCCCATCTTGCCCGGGGTGGGGGGATGGCTGAAGCAGCCCCCGCTTCACAGCCCCCCCATCTTCTCTGCCTCCTCGGCTCGTCCACTCAATGCCAACTCCTTGGTCTTCCCTTGCATCTCGCACGCCTTGCAGTGGATCACGCAAGGCAGGGACTCCCACTTGCCGGCGCTGGTGCCCCAGGGACTCCACCCGCACCCCGTGGCCAGCAGCGGGGCCGTTCTGCTCAAGGAAGCCGTGGCCATCCGCGTCCTCGTGACGGGCAGTCTAGGGTAGATCTTGCCAAAACACTTTCTTATTTTTTTTGAAGAAACAATGAAATAATAACTCATTTTGGTTAAATCAAGTAGTTCAGAGTGAGTCAAGAATGAATATTGTCCTCATTTTTAAAGTAAGCAAATCTATTATAAGGGCAAGATTTGAAGATGTGACAGCTAAAATTGAAAATGAATGTTAACATACAACCAAATATGTATATTTGAAAGTGAAGAAAACTAGGAAGAGCTCATAATAAAAGTAAAAGACAGCAAAAAAGGGTTATTGACATTAAGGTAATGTTAATTAATGTGCTTCATTAAGTATGTTTAACAGTAAAAATGTGATGGCAGTACATTGTTTTCTTGGGTTCAAGAATAGATAAAAATGACAGTAGGTCAAGAGGAGCCAAAGAAAAAAGAAAATGTAGGTAAAATCATAAAAGATAAGGCTATTTCTGTATACTGTATACAGTACTGTATACTCTACTGTATACTGTATTAATGGAATCATTTTATAATGGTAATACATGCTTATTAAATCTGGATAAATCTAGAGAAAGGAGACAAATGCTTTCAATTTGTACCTTAAAACAATTACTAAGAGTCCTGTGGACTGCAAAAACTAATCAGTTGATCCAATAACACACAAAAATAGATTAAGGGGGTAAATAACAAGAAGGAATTCACATACTATAGGCATATAAAGTTAGTGGATGATGAATCAGAAAAAAAATCTATGTAAAGTTGAGAAGTACAAAGGGAAGACAATGGATACATTGACGAATGTGATCAAGGACAACATTGGAATGTCCTTCAAAGAGCCATGGATTACAGATGATAATAGATCAAGAGGATGGCCTTTTGCCATTACATTCAGCTGTTAGGAGCAACTCAATAGCACCTATATAAATAAAGAAAAGGTGAAGAAATGCTATAGGACAATTATTTGAACAACAAATATGATCTCTGAACAAATGAATAGATACTTTTAAAGTAGCATTTAGTAACTATGACAGCTTTTCTGGCACTCAAAAAACAACAACAAAAAAAACCACCCTGGAGATCAGAAATGGCAAAGTTACATCACTTTAAGGGCAAGTTCTGAACAGAAAATATCAAACTTTGCCAACAAAATCCTGGTCAAATTGGCACACCACTGTGGGTGGTATTAAGATGATGAAATAAGCTTGCTAATCAACAGTGACAGCTACCCTGGAACCCAAGAAAACCCATTGATTAGACACAAAAAAGTAAGTCTGTGGTATTTTAGAAAAGTGAATGAAAGGATAACAGCTTTTTAAAAAAAACAGTTATGCAAGTGTGCATATTAAAACAATTGTTGAAAAATATTTTTAATTTGGAGTAGAATATTTCATTAGTTCATTCCATTTCTCTACAGCAGGGGTATCAAACTCGCAACATCATGTACCATGTCACAACGTATCATGACTTTTTTTGCCATTGCCATCAATGGGGTGGACGTGGTTTTGCTATGATGCCTGCAGACCAGCAGTTTGACACCCCTGGTCTACAGGGTTTTTACTAGATGTTAGACATTGTAGAGGCCATTCTCCAATATGGGGAAAAATGTAAAAGTATTTGGTGGTTAAAAATAAAAAGTTAAAAGTATCTGGTGATCCTCCTAAAACTCTGAAGAACTTAAATTCCTTGAAAAATCAAGGAATTATTTTTGAAAGCTCTCCGGAGCATTCTTTCAAAAATAAGCAATTCAAATTTTGAAATTCAAAATATTTTTGAAATTTTCTGCTTCAGATAACTGATGAAGAGCCCTGAAATTTAGCTTTACAAACGGTGTCAAAACAAATTGTGAATTCTCAGCTATTTATTAAAAATAACAAGACATCTGGTAGACCCTTGTCAGACTAATAATTTTTATTAAATGGCCTTAGCTTTCATAGCTATAGTTTGTTTTAATAGAAGCTCATTTTTGGCTAGCATATCTAGCATAGTCTCCTACTACAATGTCTAGAATTATTTACTACATCTTGATTTTAACCCTGATCAAAATGTGTGGTTCTAGAAAATTTTTTATCTTTATTAAATTATGCAGTTTACACTATTGAGTAAAATGCAGTTGTAGGAAAAAAATATTCTTCTGAAAAACTGAAATTACATGTAAAGCTTTTCTCTGGAATTTGAAAAAACCTGAAGCAATAGAGAAAATGTTTGCATTTCACATGTCCTTTATGTGCAGCACAAAAAGAAAAAAGATAACCTCTGCAAGGACAAGTATCATACTTGACAGATTAGTACAACATTTGCAAAGTCAAACTTTCAGTGTTTATTGGCTTCCTGACAGAGTTGTGAATTATCATGAGAACTGACCAAATCATTAACTGATTCCTGATGCCTATAATTCAGAAAATGTGTGCTCAAACTCTTACTTTGGTCTATAAGGCTATAAGGCAATTGGTAATGTTGTTCTAATCTACTCAAGAGGCCATCTACTCTTGAAACATTAGAGCTTGATGAATCTGGAAGCATTATCTGATTCACAGTATAGTACCAAATGCTCAGAAGTCAGTCCCTCTCTCTGTTGGAAGATTCTGAAATTCTATCTCCCACTAGATTGCATTCCTGAAACAAAGTTACCTTTGTGACAAGTTACACTATACCACAACAGAAAGATTGTTATAAAGCTTGACAGCTCCTTGCCTGATTCCAGGAGGACAATGATGGCCATCCATTCCTTGGATGCAGTTGTTGATAGAATTGGTGAATACAATTTTGCTGCATTTTGGAGTGTAAAAATTAGGTCAGAGAATGGAACAGTTTTAAAACAAAAACAAGTGATTCACTATTCCATTCAAGAAGCCTTATATTGGTCTTGTAATAGCAGAATACCAGTGCCTAAGTTTTACCTCAACTCTGTTGCAGGGAGAAAAGAGCATAAAAATAGTTTCATGGCCGGCAGAAGAGCTAGGAATCACTGGGGGCTACTAGGATACTCATACTTTGTAGGACTCACTGGTTATGCCAATTTTAAGGAGTTATTTCTGTTGTGTTACTCCAAGCATTACTGGAAACGGAGTTTACTTCTCATTTAATGTTCATGATGTTCCAAAGTAACAATGTCCTGAAGGTATTCTAGGAGATGCAGAAGTAATTAGATGCTCCTGCTCCAAATGTTACTGCTGCTGCTGCTGTTAGTTAAGGTTACCCAAGTCTAATATTAAGAATTGCAAATGAACATATTTCCTTAAATGGTGGTAAACCTGGACTGATCATTTTTACATACCCTAAATTAGGTTCATGTGTATCTGTGTGTATTCTAGAAATAAAATTTTACTTTATCTTGTAATTGAATTTCACAAGGCTTATTGGATTTGCTATGTGGATTAAACTAAACCTCCCACCTACCATTCAACTTTCTTTAAAAACACACTTTTCAAATAACGATCATCCAAAGCTTATACAATCCCCTAGGTCCTACATATTGCAGTTTGGCATCGCAATAGATCCAGTGAGGTTTTGAAAAAAATAAAGGAAGAACTGCATTTTGGATTGTTAGTATTGTGTTGCCAACCCCTTTTTCTCCAACCATAAAAGTAACTGAGGGTTGTACCAAAGAAAGTAGAATGAACATAGCAATCTATTTATCTTCTTTTTAAAAAAGAAAAGCAGAACTAGAAACCACATAATTGTTAAAACACTGCAAAAGCTGACATTTTAGAAAAAAATTCCTACAATGAAATGCAACAAAGCAGACACAAGGATAAAGAAATATTACTCAATAGTATGATTGCAAATATACAATTTCTTGTCTGAGCTACTAGTATCAAAATGCACAATGATGAGAACAATATTAATGTATATCCATTGATGAGAATGCTCAATCTTTTAGTAAGAAATGATAAAATGTTGTTATACATTTGATTTTTCTGGAAAAAAGTAAAACTTATTTTGTCACAGCTATCTAACAATTCTAGTAAAGTTCTTTCATTTAATGAAGTCTTATTGTCTAAGAAGACATGGAAACTGTTGGTAAAGTTAAGAAGCCTATCCTATCTTTTTGCTTGGAGGGACTATCTTACTGAAGTATGATTGGTTCAATTCTGAACATGTTGCCCTGGGAAACCTAAAGTAATTAAAATAAGACTGGAAAAGTAATAATGCAGAAAAAGAGGAAAACAGACTGCAGGAGCAATGTTTTTTTTAATAGATGAGATCATTACTGTACAGAAAAAAAAAGTGTGAGAACAAGTCCTGTATTATTCCTTTCTCTTGAGCTGAAAAGTTGTGGAACCATATATGTTAGAAGAAGATGAAGAAAAAATGTGACAAAGTGAAGGTAATTAGGTAAAAACAATAGATATGTTGGAGGCACTTCAACAGTTACCGATAACATGAAAAATGAAGGTTCTGAATGAACAGATCCTTGGTGCATGCTTTAAAAACAGTGCAATAGAAGCATTGCACACAATTATTGATGGAAGTTCTTTATGTCAATTTGTAATCAGTGAGGATAGTTATAGCATTTTATGAACGGCATTGGTAAAAACTCATTAAAGTCAACTAGTATCCAGTATCTCCATGGATATGTCCACAAAGATATTTGAGGAAGGATCAGTGTGGAAGCATGACTTCTTCTAGGATGCTTTTCTATATTGTGGTCTAGTCTACAAGCTCAATATCTCTTTCCACCTACATTTATTTCTTTATTTATAAATTAATATCACTGCTTATCTTTATAAATAACTGTGCATTTCATAGCACAAAACAATGAAAATTTCAATAAATATCAATATATAGATATCATATAAATATATAGTGAGATGGTTCCATTACATTTAATAAGTTATAATACAAACACATAAATATATGTAAAATATATGTATTTTCTATATGAAAACATGTAATTTCTATATTATTCAGGGTTAATGAAAATTCCTATTAGCCTTCTCTACACTATAGTCATCTGCGCATTAAGCTAGAAATCATCTCATCTTTCAAAGCTCAACACAACTGGAGCCTAGGTTGGAAAATGCTCCTTTATTAAATTGCACACTATCCTTGTATAGGATATATTTTTGTCTATATTTACATACTGTAACCCCAACTCTATTACAAAGACAGATTTTTCCATCTGTGCTCTGATAATGCTGATAACGCTGATTCACACTGGGAGCCATGAGCACTATTCAGCCGCAATTAATAATTCAGAGGTCTTGTAGGTTTGTAAACCATCTATATTTTATTTATTTTATCATTTATTTGATTTTTACAGCCATCTACCTCAACAAATGATTCTGAGTGGTGTACATCATAGAACATAAAAACAAATTAAAAATGATTAGATGAAAATAAAGAAGATAAAGATTTCCCCTGTCTGTTAATGTCTGGCTCTAGGGAATGGTGTTTATCTTTTTCTTAGCTAAGGGAGCCTGTCCAAAAACAGTTGTGTGGTCATGTGACCAGTATGCCTATTTGCTGAAGCACACAGAATGCTGTTATATGTATGGCACCCAAAAATTGTAACAATGGATGTTAATACAGCCATGAAATGAGCCCTTTACATTCAGAGCCCTAGGCCCATACACACAAACAAATATTCCCAGATGTATGAAAGACCAGCAGTGTTGGGGGTCATCCTGATCTCTGAAAGGAAAAAGTACCAAAGGGCAGAGAAGGCACTTCCCCTGGCCCCCACCAGCCAGCATTCTTTAGTAGACAAGACCGGTAATATGCCCAATCTGCATGTTGAACTGAATGGGTAAATGGTGATTTATTGACAACTTGCTGTGACTGGATGCCATTGTAAGCTGAAATGAATGGTGACTGAATCAGTAATGGTAGTGAGGTAGTTTTTCCCACCTTTCCAGGAAATGCAGTAGATTTTGCTACTATTGCTATTGTTTCATACATTTTTAAAAGAAAAAAAATCACAACAATTCATTCAACCTGGATCTATAAGATTATTAGACCTGGCAGACTAACATCTTCTAAATTCCTCTGTCTGGTCTATTGACAACTCTTTTGAGACCCAGAATGTCTGTTTGGATTGAGGTAAACACATGCTTAAATATCTCTCCCCCAAACCAAAAGGATTTAATACTTTTTAGCTTTAATTCCACATCTGTCAAAGTGACTGTTAATTATCAGCACCACAAGAGAATGGTCCAAAATAGTAGCAATATAAAGGGTGTTGCTATGCATGTTAATTGTGTCACTGTGATTAATTTATATTAAATAATATTTCTACATACATTTTTTATAAATATCAGATTATATGGCATCCCAGCCATTTGAAATACAAATTAGTATGCAATATATTTTCCATGTAATACATTTTTATCATAATTGACAATTATGAGGTATTATTTTTAATATAGTGTTAGACAACTCATTGAAGATACATAAATTAGGCATTTGGAGGTCATAATTAGATTACCAAATAATGGGAAATTATTAATCGGTATAGTCTTCTGCAATATTGACATTTTTCATTTAACCATAACTGTCACTGTTGCTATCTGCTTATTGCCAATTGCATAAACACAGAAAAATATTCTTGATAATTATACATGGTTAAATCATTGAGTAACTTTCACACATTTCATTCATACAGTAAGGATAAAAATATCATCTGTGTAGGAGAATAGCTTTTCTATAGTATGAAATATTCCAAAGGGCCCAAACTAGATAAAATAACATCAGTTCTATCTATAGAAAGTGCAGCTCTCAAATAAAATACCAGGCAGAAACACAGAGAGTTTAAGCTATACAGCAGCACAAAGTGCCTGGTTGTCCACAGTTTATCTTCCCAAAGGCTTTTAGCCAAGTTAAGAGAGGAACTATGAAGAGGACATGATGGAAGCTTCTGTTTCCTTCTCCACTTCTCTGGTCCTGGAGTTGCTCCATGCTCATTTTATTTTCACAATATAAAAAATCAATACAATATCAGAAGTGAATGGCTTCCTAAATATCTTAGGGCAGTAAAACTGTGTGCTAATTTAAAATGTGCATCAGCCATACAATCAAGGGTTGTCCAAGATTTATTTCCTAAACTGGAAGTAGGATTTGTCCTTCCTATGCACTGGCTCTCATATAATCCATCCCCATCATTCTCTGGCCAATTAAGCATCTCTTTGGAGAAAACAAAAATGATTATGAGATGTCCAATGCATTGCCCTTACAATCAGCTATACAGTCAAGTCACTCAGAAATCCTTCTTAGAAAGATGCATATAATGCAGACAGCAACTCAAGCCACTCTGGAGATTGGTAAACCTTAATCACAATAAAGTGGTGGATGAGGAGGGCATTGAGGATTTGAGTTGATTTTAGCATCTGCTCCAAACAACTCCCAAAGCTTCTGGTTTATTCCATTCTGTTTAATGCCAAAACCAGCTCTCATGCATGCATGTTTATATGCTGCTGCAATCTAACAGCAACATTATTTAAATTTAACAATGGCAACAATGTCTAAGGGGAAGGAGTAAAAAAGTAACAATTTCTCTCTTTTTAACAACTGTTCTGTTATATGTTAAAAAGAAGGAAGGGTTGGTTGCAGCCATCATTATAATTTTGTTTTTGACTCTACTCTTGTGGACATTCTTATATAAGTTAATTTGCAAGAATATTCTTCTCTTTATAGAATTACACACATCTTGATATGTTGCCTGGTATGAATAAGACATCATCAAAAATTAGAATTAAATTTTCAGCAGAGTGATGGTACAGGAGAAAAAACTGTTTCTGTGTCTAGTTATTTTGGCATGCAATGCTCTATAGCGGCATCCCGAGGGAAGCAGTTGAAACAGTTTAATTTAATTTCAAATAGGAAAGAAATGAAATTGTATTAAGCTTTTGGTTCTAGCAAAATTCTCTACTTTTTGTAATATGGCCTTACTTATCACTCCAGTCCCATCTCTGGATAGAAGTTGTGCATTTTTAATAGTGGCAATTAATATTTCAATGTGTGCTTCTCAATGAATTGGGATTATGTATGTATGTTCAAGAGCCAGTTTGCTGTGGTGGTTGGGTATTAGACTAGAAATCAGTCGACTGTGAACTGCAGTCTTACCTGAGACACAAAGCCAGCTAGATGACCTTGGCCCAGGCACAATTTTTCAGCTGCAGGAAACTGGCATTGGCAAGCCACTTCTGAAAACCTTCCCAAGGAAACTGCAAGGTCGTATCCAGGCAGAATTGGACAAACAAATGAATGGAAGAAAAAAAGTATGTTCAGGTTTTATTTGGTTTGGGATTGTTTGAGATTGCTGTATATTTTACATTTTATGCCACCAGGAGGTCTGCAGAATGTTGTCTGTATGACTGTAATCACAGAATATTAGTAATTATTCATGTAGCTACATGTCTGCATGTCATGTTTTGAATCTTTGAAGCAGGAAAAACAAAATTCTCATACATTAAAATCTGCACATGATTGTATCACTGTTGGAGTCAAATTGCAAAAAACTTAAAATAACATGACTGAATCTTCTACTTATAAACCTCCCTGCAGCCAGACATTAAGTGAATTGGACTGCCAACCTTTAACCTCTGGTGGCTACTTTTGCCATCTCCTAAGGAATGTCTATTGAAAATTACATCTGACCATGTTGACTTGATTAATCAGGGTTAAGGTTAGTGTTTCCAAAATAATGTTTTACTGTGGTATGAAAAAAATCAAGCTATGGTAATGAACTAGACATATCTTAAAATATTAGGCTTTTTAATTTTAAAAATATTTTGGCACATTAAAAATAAAGTTGCCAAATAGCACTGAACTTCTGTTAATGTCATGGTATCACTTATTGCTTCTGCTTTCTTCTTGGATGTGTACAACTTCTTATCCCATGTTAGTATTGACCTGCTCAATCAAGCCCAGTGAGATTGGGCAGATAACTACTTGATGAAATTCTTCTATAATTATCTTTTTGTAAGAAAATATTTTAGGAACATCACTCATGAAACTCACTATAGCCTTTTTCTTATGCTTTTCTATCTAAATAACATATCCTCAACATGTCCTGTACAGAATACATATTCTATTACTTCAATGGTATAATTCATTATATCATTCATGAAAACCAGGTGTTAAATATTTGACAACAATGTGGGGAAATAATTAATAGAGCATACTGTATTTATTAGAGAACATCAGACAAGAATTCTAGCAAGCAGAGTATGTTATTAGCACCTCCTTCAAATAGCAATTCTTGCAGGACAAATTAATATTTACAGTATTGAAAACAAAAGCAAACCTGATAGAAATAACTCTGTGTGTCATGGGGGTCTAGTACTTCATTGTTTAAAGGATCTGACACAAATGGATTGAGGTTATAAATTCATAAATGACTGCAAAAAATGACTACATTTGCTTTAACCTGCAGTTGTATGCAATTCGATTTTTTTCATTTCTTAGCTGATGATATCTAACAGGTTTCAAGGCTGGGGAAAAAGTATGTGAAAGTCTTGAAAATGAGGCCGTCTTGATGTTGAAACTTGCTTAGGTAAATCTTTAATTCTTTTGCAATTATTTGCTAATATTTCAATAATGACTGGGGAAAAGTTTTAAGTTTTTTTTAAAAAAAATGCATGTATGAAAAGATAGCAGCTGTGAATGTACAATCCCAAACCCTGTCCCATTTTTTTATGTGCTGCATGCTGGTTAGGGCACAATGTGTGTTCCTGTCCTCCAGAAATTGTGGGATGAGTAAAAAAAAAGATCCTAAATATATGTAAGAGCCACTGAATTAGAAAAAGAAAACCTAACTATAGAATTCACCAAGATTTTTGTAAGCAAATAAAGTGAATTAAATAGATGGTATATATTGGGCCCCAATCAGTTAAAAGACACAAAGGGATTGGAATTGTACTTTATTGATACAGAATATAATAACAGTATTTTGAAAGTCTGACTAATATTCTCCCCTCTTATACTAAAGATAATAAAAGAGGGGCAATCTTCATTTTTTTCCTTTGTTGCCTACTATCTATGCAGACTAAGCAAGTTTTTCCTTAATGGCATTTTAATTCTTTTTTGAAGACCGTCTCCATATTCTTTCACAGTTTCTCATTTGTGGTGTACAATATTTCAGAATGAAGTTAAACTATTTTACAACTTTAAACATTGCATATTATTATGTTGTATATAATCGACAAAAACATAAAACACAGAAAGCCAGTTTGGTTTAGTAGTTAAGATATCATGCCAAAAACTAGGAGTTTATGAGTTCTAGTCTCAATTTAGCCAGGAAAGCCAACTGAGTGACTTTGGGCCAGTCATTCTCTCTCAGCCCAACTCACCTCACAGGGTTGCTGTTATGGAGAAAATAGGAGGAAGAAGGGGTATTAGTATGTTCTCTGCTTTGAGTTATCTATAAAAATAATAAAGATAGGACAAAAATAAATAAATAAATAAATAAATAAATAAATAAATAAATAAATAAATAAATAAATAAATAAATAAGGAGGGAAGGAAGGAAGGAATGGTCAATCTTTCTAATGATTAGCTGCCCTTTGAAAGATAGAAAATGAACTACATTATATGTCAATATTGTAGAAAGTCATCAAAGAGATTTATTTTTAATAAGACAGAAAGCAACATTGCAATATTCTGCTAATCTGAAATTTAGGAGAGGCAGCAAATGGTCTACAAATCCTGTTCCTGATCTATAAATTATGAGCATTTTTTTAACAAAAGGTAATATTCTATGCATTTTAGAAGAAACAAGATTTCACACTCTCCCCCCCAGTTTTTCCACAATGTTAGGTTTTTTGTTGGGATTCTTCTGAAAGTAATTAAGAATGTCAATATATTTGAAACAGAAATTGAAGGAATTATGGCCCAAATATGTTCAGAACTTACAGGGAGTGCAAATACACAGATTTATTCATCCCTAATTATTCTCCAGGGATTAGGAAACATGACCTTTTAGAAATACTATTATGGAACAATTACAAACAACTGAATTATAGTAGTTGCAATACTTGTTCTAAATTCTTCAGCAAAATAAGATCTAGAAGTGGAAAAGTTGTGAACACTAATTAATACAGTAGAAAATCTACTGAAGCTGATTTAAGTTATCAGAATAAGGATAATTTTTCTTTTAAAATTGATCTGGATTAATCAGTATCTTTACATTTATTTAGCAGTTCATCTTAAGAGATAAGCAAATCTATTGAGGCACAAGAGAGAATCAGGAACAATCAGGATAAATCCTGCCAGGCAGCATTCAACTTTTAGCAGGAGTCAGCTTTCACTATACGATTTCCTGGCTTTTCTTAGTCTTTTATAATTTCTCATTTATTTCTCATATTATTATTCCAGAAAAGAAAATATTTCTCCAGTTTCCCCCCCCCCTCTATTATCTTTTTTTCAATTAGTTCCTGATGGCATTTTCTTAGTATACTTTGCTTGCCTTCAGAATGAACAAATTGACTTCATGTCCACTATTGACTTTGATTCCTTCAGCACCAGCTTGAGGGTATTTGTTTGAAGAATAATGCTTTCAATCATGTCCTTAAAATAGCTTTGAAAGAAGCCACATTATTTGGTATTTGATGGCCTTGTTCTATGACAGCTGGGTCTCCATGTGTCAGTGAAATCACCCCTTAGATATCCAATTAAACAGTATACACTCCAGTTGGCCTATTTTAAAATTGCAGTATAGCTTCCCAAAGCAATAATATTCCATCTTGAGGAGTTTTGAAAACTTCTCTCCTTTTCTTCTGTCTTTCCTTGAAAACTAGATTTAATGGATGAACAATGGACAAAATCTGATGAAGCAGAATGTTGTCCAAATTTCAGGAAGCATCAGACTTTACCTGAACAAAGTGGCTGAGGTTGTTAGAGCATCATCCAACACAACCAGAAAGCCCAGTTAGAATCTTTTCCCCTTACTGTGTTCATGTGACCCATTTCTGTCATTGCTTAATCCATCTCCGTAATCACTCCAGCAGTGGAATCCTCATAATAAACACCCCCTCCCCTTTCCCTCCTTTCCTCTACTTTCTTCTTCACACTCTCCTCTTTTTCTGTAGCAATAGGAGGAACAAAATCTGTCACTGGTGACTCAAATTCCATTAGTCATTTCAAGAACTTTTGGCTTTAACAACATCCCTTCCCTACCTTAGTATATTAAACTGAAGTTTTACTGTAGATATATTTCTATTTTCTTTTTTCATTCAGTTCTGTTCGATTCTCTGACAGTGTCTGGTCAAGTCCTTGCAGTTTTATTGGCAAGGTTTTTCAGAAGTTGTTTGCCATTGTCTCCTTCCTAGAGCTGAGAGAGTGACTGTCCCAAGGTCACCCAACTAACGTTGTACCCAAGGCAGAACTAGAACTCACAATCTCCTGGTTTATAATCTGATAGCATAACCACTACACCAAACTGGCTCTTCAGTATGTGTTTCCATACTGCTGCTCAATTTCTTTTCAGAGTGGCTTATGTATATGAAAAATCTAAAAAACATGCAGTCTTCTAAAAGCAATTTATTTATTTTATTTATCAAATTTATTTGCTGCCTGTCTTATCATTCAGGCAACTCTGAGTGGATATAAATACTAATACAAGTAACAATGTAATTCATGTACATTTTGATGCTCATTAAAATAGCCCCATACCTTGCATAAGCACAAGAGAAAAATATCAGTTGCTTAGGACAATAGTCAGGAAAATACGTAAGCTAGTATTTAAAGCAAACCGACAGAAAGACAAAAACCAGCCAGGCAAACAATCCAAACACAGTCACCCAATATTATCACATGAAAAATTGAGAGACAAACTGTTGTCTTAATGGGAATTTCTAGATATTATTGTAAAATAACCAGATTTGTCTGTTTGCTCGTTAGAGTTACATCCCGCCTTTTCTTCAGGAGTAAAAGGCAGAGCACACACAGCTCCCTCCTCCCTTCCCTTTTCCTTTTTTTCCCCACCACAGCAACCCTGAAAGAAAATTTCTGGTTCAAAGTCATAGAGCTTGCATAAGTGTACTCATAAGAACAGTATATACAAGAAAGAGATACAGTTATGTAGTGCTGTAAAATCTATTTACATCTGCTTGTGGCTCTACCTGTCTTAGGTTCATTCCATTCTCAACTACAATCCTCACTTGTTGGAGGGGGGATGATCAGCCCTGGGGCTTCCGAGCTTTGAGCTTTTAACTATTATGGATTTTTTTTTAAAAAAAGGCTAAATATGGGATCTGAAATGCTATAACTGAACAACAAATGTTCTACTAATTAGTGTGATGAATGAATGAGAATCAGAAACTGAATTGCTGTTTCTTATAACTGAAGAAAAAGTTGACAGTGGTGTTAGAACTGAAAAGATTTCTTTCCTCCATTGGTATTTGAAGAACTTCTTATTAAAGTAGCAATGAATCTGACCTTCAGTTACAATCTGCTTTGCCTGTGCAAAATAAATAAGTATGTGAATTCATTCATTCATTCATTCATTCAGCCGAAATGTAGAATTTGTTCTGGTAACCTCAACAACCAAAAAAATATGAGAGAACACTCTAGCTGTACCATGGAAAGGAGAGATTTATTTAGCAAACCAAGACAATGCCAAACCATAAAGTATAATAATTGCTTGTGTAACTTGCTAAAACTACTCCCAATGTACCAAATGCTACAGTATCATTCTTGGTGACCAGTGTAATTGAGACTGGGTAAGGCTGTGTGAAGAAAATGGATGCAGATTATTCATTCCAGGTAATCACAACAGAGAGACTAAAGTTTGTGGACAGAGGGAGGGAGGGATTGAGAGAAAAGGAAAACAAGCAAGCAATAAACAGACAAAGAAGAAAGAAATCCTATTTTATCTGCATCAGGAAATCAAGATGCAAATTTCCAATTACCGAAGAGAAATCAGGCCATCGTCATGCATATTAGTCAGCAGTCCATCAAATTTCCTATTGCCAGAGAGTGCAGGTGAGTGTTCAGCAGATTAACATTTGAAGCCTGGGTTTTGATAATTTATTCTTGAAAAATGAATGTGAAATTCAGGTGTCACTGCACTACAGAACACTTATTGTAAACATTTTGCTATGTATTGATTCAAAATGATATGCCAGTAAGTGCAGGAGTAGTATGTAATATACATGTAGTCTTTGACATATGACCACAGCTGACATTGGAATTTTAGTCAGAACATGGTCATTAAGCAAGTCATTGCATGCTTGGACTATTATGACTATTTTTATTGCAGTTATTAAATGAATCACCATGGTTATTAAGCAAATCACATGTCATTTAAGTGATTCACAGTCAAGCTAATCTGACCTTCTCAATTGACTTTGCTTGTGCAAAGCTGTCTTGGAAGGTCACAGATCATGATCATATGAGGGCAAATCACTGCAACCATTATAAATGCAGGCCAGTTGTCAAGCATCAGAACTGCAGTCCTGTGATTGAAACATCATTGAATGAATGGTCATAAGTTACAATTCACATACATACACACAACATAATTCTGATCCCAGGGTAAGTTTTTATACAAGCAACTAATCAAATTGAACTGCATAGAATTTCGTTTCACTGTAAGCATCTATAACAGGCTACCATGATGCCCAACTTATTATACTTGTAGCCTGCTTCATCTAAAGTATATGGCTGAATTTCCTGATGAATCAACTTTCCCCATTTTTATCCAATCCTTTTTTAACACAACTAAAAGATGAATGAAGGAGTAAGAGAATCAACCTGTTCTTGACTTAATATCACCCCAGACATGAGTTAACCATGAAGCAAAACAAACACATGTTTAGGGAACCAAGAGAAGTGGGTCACCACTCCTACCTATGGTATCTGTGACTCTTTCATTGTTACTTTGATTTTAGTTGTCAGCACTTATTAAGTCTTAAAGTTTTGTCAGTTAAGCGATGGAAGGGCCATTGTTGGGCTGTATGACCTTAATCTGATCTGGTACTAACCTATAGAAAAGACTGGATCATTTTGAATAATAAAAGTATTAAATGTTATTAGATCAAACTAATTTCATGTAAACATTTGAAAATTACACAATGATAAAATTGAACCTTCAAAACAATTATTTTCAGATCTGCAAAACAGTTCTCCAATATCATGTCTGTGGGGTTAATTTCTAGGATTAAATATAGAACTGCTTCACCTTTGAATTACTGTCAGACTCACGGGATGGTTGATCTGACATTATGCAATCCTATAAGAATACTCTCCATTGGTGCTTTCCTTTGAATAGACATGTTAAAGCACTCAAGTCTTACACAGTGCAGAAAAATAATTCCTTTCAAAAAGCATGATGAAATGAATTTCTTTTCTAAGTACTGCATAGCAACGTTTGCAGCAATAAATCCAAACAGCTATTTTTTTAGGACCTCTTCTACTGAAACAGATAATACTTTAAAATGCTTAAATTGGCTTTGTTCCGGAGCCTCATAATAATCATTGCTAAACAGATTGATTTACAGAAGTAAATTACCATAAGAGTATATTAGCATTTGATTCTGTTTACAATAAATGTTTAAGATTTTTTTATCAAGGATGTGTAGAATTGCTGAAGTTAGCTGCTTATTTGCAGCTTCTTATGCTCCCTCCCTTGATTTAAATTAGATCTATTTACAGGTGAAGAACTCTTCCATTTGTCTCTAAAATTGCTTTTTCTTCAATATGCCAAGGTATTTGGCTAGATAGTCCATCAACACTGAGGCCTGCTATTAATAAAAACCATGCATAATTGAAGTCAGTTGAGAGAAAGTGGATGTAATTTTTCCCACATCAGTACAATTTGTTATCTCTGCTCTCAAACTTAGTTCAGTCATAGGATCCTTGTTACTACTAGTAGTGTATCTCAACAATTTTGCCTAATAGACTTTTCTATAGAAGGAAAAATAATTTGGGGAAATTATGGGGAAAAGTTCTACCATATTACAATATCATCTAATCTCCATCTGCTTCCATATTCCAATTTTTACTGCTCCTGAAGAGGGCAGTAAAATTATACAGATTCATAACCTTTCCACTAGATCAGGATAAATATTACCAGATTAGCTCAAGGTGCTCCAGAGGTCCATGGCACAGAGAAAGAGGATGCATCCATTACTGTGCATCCAATTCTCAGTTTTCTTCTAAACCAAAAGAATAAATATTGCCTTCATCTTCTGACATCTATTTCAACAATTCTTTTTCCTTCTCTGTGGAAATATTTCATACATTGTTACAAAGTTGGTGGTTTAAGAGAGGCTGATGCTGATGTATATGGCTATTTATTTGAATAAAAAACCTGAAAGCCAATGCTGTCAATAATCCTTTAGGGAATGCTTTTAAAAACCACGTGGGACATCTGGTTGTCCCATACAGCTTTATGTAATAAATCATGTTCTTTATTGTTTGCTAAGGAATCTTTCCATATGGAATACTTTCTTTTTGATGATTACTCCATATTTTCTTTTCCTGCATATGTTATCATTACATCTGGCAGCAGCCTGTTTATCATAATGTGTTGAATATTCAGTGTTGATTAGATCATACTTGTGGCGTTAAAAAGATTGAGATTTCAGCAGAGCTGACCAAAAATATTTTATTAAATTTAGCCTAGATAATTTAGACTTTCCTAAGTTGTATCCATTTTTTATAACCAAAAGAGTGAAAAACATAGCAAAGAACATAGCTTTGTGTCACATAGAAAATTTATCTATTTATACAGGCAACCTATCCAGGTGGCCCTCAACTTACAACAGTTCATTTAGTAATTGTTCAAACTTACAACAGCACTGAAAAAAGTGACTTATCACCATTTTTCACACTTATGACCATTGCAGCATCCCCATGGTCATGTGGTCAAAATCAGACACTTGGCAACTGACATATTTAGGATGGCTGCAGTGCTGGGGGCAACGTGATCACTTTTTTGTGAAGAGCAAAGTCAATGGGAAAACCAGATTCACTTAACAACTGTGTTACTCACTTAACAACTGTGGTAGTAAAATGGAGCAACAATTTTTGGACTCAACTGAAGTCCTAAGTTCAAGCTAAAGTAGCTTATGACTTCTGATTCACAGAAATAAACATTTATTTTAATATATACCCAAAGAATGTTAGCTTCATATCTCTTTCAGTATTGTGAATACTAGCTTTATTTTAAATAAAATAAAATAAAATAAATAAACTGAAACAAACAAGGACCATATAAATAATTAAACTGAGTTGGTCTATGAAACACTTATTTATCAAGTATTTCATTATAAACTTGTGAAAACATATTGTTTATATACCAAATGTGAGCAAAATAGAGAATTTCCAGTCCAGTAAAATATCTCAGTTGTGGTTTTGTTACTAATAAAAAAAGTGTGTATAGAGCAATGGCATTGATTGTCTCATTATTACTTATAATGAGGCACTAGTTCCTCTTCACTGTTCATAGATTAATAACAGATATATTTTCATGGAGGAGGAGGATTAAATTTGCTATTAAAGCTTTGTTCCCGATACTTTGCTAAATTCCATTCTAGTACAATAAAAGGGGGACTTCCTTAGACTGCTAGAAAATTTAATTCTAAATAATTTCTCTCCATTATAGTTTTAAAATTGTTGCACAAATTCCCTAAGCTCAACTTTCTTGCCTGTAGCTTATTGGCTAGGTTCATACAGCACACCAATTTAGTTAACTTGATCTATAATGCAACATACAAAGCCAACATTAAGAAAGATTGGAAACTTCATCTATCGATGGCTAGAAAGATGAGTTAGAGAGAAATGTGATATGTAACTTTGAATATGTATTAGTAAGAAGAAGACTATTGAGCGATTAATTTTTGTTTATGATAATTAACTATTATCTCTTATTTCTTGTTAAACACATGAACCAGGCATTATGCTGTTTGCTAAATATTGAGACTGTTATTTGGAAAAACCCCAACCCCAACCTCAATCCTAATCCTAACCCTAACCCAAACCCCAACTCCAATCCTGATCCCATCTCATTCCTAACCCTACAAAAACTAATAAAATTTATACAAAAAAAAAAAAGAAAGATTGGAAACATTCATTGAAAATAAAGTCCACTTCCTCAAATACATTATAATTTTTGGTATTCTGTTCAAAAACCACAAATTTCCTCCCTTAGGATTTATTTTTAAATGTTATTTCTTCATTCATTCATTCATAAATAAATAAATAATCTTAAAGTTCAACACTGCCCACAATGAAAAAATGATTGATGAAGATGATGGCACTTGCAAAGATGGCCAAACCAACTTCTTTATAAAGAAAAGGAAATAACTACATTTATGGCTGACTGGAAACCTTTTATAAACTTTTTTGTATGAGCCAGAAAAATAAGTTACTATGATTTGTGGTTTCAATGATTAGATTTCATGATTTTCAGTGGGGAAAAAGTAAGCCATTTTGTAATCAAAGAGTAAGAGATAATCTTGATCATACTTGTATTTGCTGCAAAGGAAACTGAAAACTTATATTTCTTCTTATCCTTTCTTTCTGCATTTTTTCTCTTTTTGTTCTTATTTTCTTTTAGTTTTTGTTAGTTTTTATGTTCTCTTTAACATTTGCAATAAAATGTATATAAAAATCCATAAATAAGTTTAGTTTAGTTTAGTTTTATTATATTTGTATACCGCCCTTCTCCCGAAGGACTCAGGGCGGTGAACAGGGCACATATAAAAAATACAGGATACAAAAATTAAAAAGAATTAAATAGTAGCCCAACTAAAACAATCGATAACAATATAAAAATCCCCATTAAAACCCCAACATATCCCCATCAGGCCAGGCCGGCTTGTTCAAATAGATGGGTCTTCAGCCCGCGTCGGAAGGAGCAAAAGTCAGGTGCCATCCGGAGCTCGACCGGTAGCTGATTCCATAAAGTCGGAGCGCCCACAGAGAAGGCCCTCCCCCTGGGGGCCACCAGCCGACATTCTCTGACCGGAGGCACCCTGAGGAGGCCCTCTCTGTGGGAATGCACAGGGCGGAGGGAAGTTGACGTAAATAACATAAAGTAAAGTAAATAACCTTACAACTCTATGAGAATAAATGTTCCTAAGAAAAGGAAAGAATTCCATCCAGTTCTAATCCGAATCATGATCAAAACATATCACAGGCAGAAACAGTTACAAATGCTTATCTCTGACTTAAAACAACCAAAACAATGATGCACACCATAGTGAGGTCATGGAAAGACTAAGCCAGTTATATTGTAATGAAAAACTGTCGCATTTGTTCATAGACAGCTACTTTCATATTTAACACTTTTCTTACACTAGCCATCTGTTCTATTTCAGAAATTTCTTCTGTTGAGCAATTCCATATACATGCATACACACACACATACACACACACACACACATACAGAAACATAAAATCTATGTACAGTACACTTATGACTGGAAACTTTCTTTGAATAAACATGAGATGGATTGGATTGAACATGAAACAGTTGATTGAAAGAATGAAAGAGAAACTATTCTTTCCCCATTTTGTGATCTTGGTGTTGAAATAGAACAACAAATTTAAGGATGTGGATTTAGATTCATCTTGTATTCACAGTTCTTCTTTAAAATAGCAATATGTTTGAGTATATGAAAAACCCACTCACAGAAAAAGGGAATTAAAAGTGTGTGTGTGGAGGGGGAGGCTTGAAGATGAAGCATATTTAGCATCATTGTTTCCTGAATAAGACCTCAAGGGTTTATTTCTTGACAACAACATGGAAGTGATACAATATATACCACAAGTATACAAATTAACACAAATGGAGTTTTGGGTATAGGTATGGTGAACTAAACACAACTCATTGGAATGCACAAGCAACAACCATGGCAAAAGTGAAGAATCAGTGATTAATCTGAATCTTTGGACTCTCCCCAGACAAAGAAAGGATGGGAGATCACCCACATGTTGTCCAGAAAGCTGTTCTTTATAAGGATACCATAGAGTAGAGTTTTCCCATGGGACTGAATGCTGGAAGACAAAGGGATCAGTCATCAAACTCACAACCAGGGTGGAGCCTTTTAAAAGACATGAAGATTGCCAACCTCAGTTTCTAGTAGCCCTGGTGGCATAGTGGTTAGAGTACAGTATTGAGGCTATTTCTGCTGACTGCCTGCAGTTCAATCCTGGTAGCTCAAGATTGACTCAGCCTTCCATTCTTCTAAGGTCAGTAAAATGAAGACTCAGATTTTTGTGGGGTAATAGGCTGACATTGTAACCCACTCAGAGAGTGTGGTAAAAGCACTATGGAGGTGTATATAAGTCTAAGCACTATTGCTTTCTAATCACTTTCAAAATTGCCTACTTTTAGAGATCTTCAGAACTACAAGTTTAAAAAGCCAATTGATGAGTCTATCTTCATTTTGGAGCAAAAGTAAAATTAACTAAAAGTTTAAGAAATGAAGACTTTGAAATAAATCAGATTTTGGTACCAAAAAAGTGGAACATTCAAACTTTTACTATAAGATTTTTGAGTTAACTATGTAAACTATATAAACTTTTTGTGGGAATCAGAATTATTTTGTCTATAATAAATCTTAGTTTTCATTAGGATTAGGATTTACATTTGCAATATTAAAAGATATATTTAAAGAATGGAGCTAGAAATTAGTAGCCATAATATCAACAAAATGAAGAACAATGTCTAGTTGTATGAATAGACAATACTTAAAAGATGTTTGTATCTCTGATATGGTGTGATTAGGCAGGAGAAACTTTGGGCAGAATGGAATTTCATTTCTGGGTCATTTGTTTATTGGTGTCCAGAGGAAACTTAAACTTAAACTTAAAGAAGCAATAAACTGAATGCAGGAGTCCTAGTACAAATGTACTTAGACTTGTTCACTGGTCTTGACTTCTACACTGCACTAATCTATAACTTATAGCTTATAACTTGGTGGACAGTGATGAGTTTTTCATAATGCACTTTCTGAAACATTCCTTGGTGTCTGTCAAACTACTTAACTTGTTTTTAAAATATATTTTTAAGTGTATGTGAACATTGCATGATGTGAACCAAAACACTATATTCGGGTATAATATTTACTTCTATCACTGCCTCTGGACACCACTTGAACCCATATGAATTCTTATAAAATTTAATTTTAGAATCTTACAATCTGATGCTTCTTTCATGTTCTGATAAAAATGTGTTATAACTTGCCACATTATTTTGAGAGAACATTTGTAAAATTTCATGTAAATACACTGGAGCAAAAGTAGAATAATAGTTTATTGAATAAACTTGCATTCCAAATGTAATATTAAGGAGAGAGGTGGAGCTGTATAAAGTGTAAACAGATGCATGGAATTTTATTGTATCATAATGGTTGAAGCAGTGGTGGGATTCAGCCAGTAGCTGAATCTTCAGCATACCTGGTAGCTAATTTTTTTGTTGCCCAGGCCCAGAATGGACCTCTGGAAGTGGCATCCACACAGAGAACCAGTTGTTCACATATTTGAATCACACCAAGTTATTGTTCTTACACACAAATTTAAATTCTTTCCTTTTTGAGAACAATTACAAATAAAAATGTTTCAGGATAATCACACAAAAACTTTGACACCTCAGCATTTCCAGAAAGATGTTCTCAATGATAGATTATGAGTGCCTGTATTAAAGACCTAGAAGACCAACAAGTGGAGGAAAGAATGGCAGAAACTAGGGATGGAATTAAAAGAAAGATCAGCCTGGAATCTATATAGCCACAAGTGGGTTACGCCCAACACCCTCTTCCCTTGAATTCTATTAACTTTTATCTAGCAGGTAGTGACCATTAGATGAGAGCATTCCTGTCCATAACATGAATTTAATTGGATCTACACATGTGGATCTAAACTTTTGCACCTGGCACAACACGACCGGTTTGGTCTAACCAAGAATATTTATCTAAGTAGTCAAGCCATTTTTTTTACAAACCAGTGAGATATTTACATCTCATAACGGTTTCCAGTTTCTGAAGAGCACTAACTTTAGCATGATTCAATGTTTTCCCCACAGCAGTTGTGGAGTGCTGATATAAAAAAGTCCCCTATGAGCTGAAACTGTGCACCTGTGGGTATAGGACTATTGAAACTAAACTAACTAAAATATAGCCAATGTCCCACTATATTTTCCCCTATAGATAGAGTCAATGACCTGCCATATAAGTTCAAGAGGCTTGTGAAATTTATCAGTTTAATTGGACCTTCACATGTGGACCTGATCTTTCACGGCTGACCAGTCTGCTCCCCAAAAAAACATTTTGCTTGGGAAACTCTGAAAGATGAGATAATGAAGACTCAAACAACAAAAAAATTACCACAAAGAAAGAAATACAAAAGACACCAGATGAAACCAGCACACTTGCATAAAGAGCTCTTTGACAAATTGAGGGACTAAAAGGTCAAATGTAAAAATTGGAAAGAAGTACACCTAACCAGTGGCGTAGCGTGGGTTGTCAGCACCCGGGGCAATTTGCGCCCCCTAACCTGGTGACGTCATGGCACTGCCGAAAAGACGCGCCCCGCAGCGGCGTAGACTTTCCAAGAAGAGTCGCGCGCATGCGGGATGCTTCCGGGTCCCTCTCGAGGGCGGCTGGGCGGGGCTCTGACCTGCAAGAGCCGCTGCATTCAAGCTCGCACATGAGCCCCGCTAAATAAAGCCACGCATGCACACGAAGCTAGGCCAGCCGGCCGGTGGGTCCGTCTTCGCTCGGCCAAGCCTGCCGGGGCGCCTGCGGGGCGCTTGCAGTTGGCCTGAGCCTGGGCGGAGAGTTGGGCGCTTCTATTTATTTTATTCAGTTTATGTGGCCGCCCATCTCACCTGCCGGACTCGTTTCGCTTTGCAAGAAAGAGCAGCTCGAGAGCGGAGCCAAGCCGACTCTGTGCAGCCCTTGGGGCTCCCTGAGCAGCTCAGTGCGAGCGCACCCCCCCAGATGTTGCGCCCGGTGCGGCCGGCCCCCCCTGCACCCCCTACGCTACGTCACTGCACCTAACTAAAGCAGAATGCTAATGAACAGTCTGAAACTTAAAGGAAGGAGTCAGGAAAGCTCAGACCCAGAATGGGCTAAAAGTAGTAACTAATGTCAAAAGCAATAAAAAAAGTTTTTTTTCAATATGTAAGGAACAAAAAAACAACAATAGGGAGCAGAACTGGCGGCAGAGAGAAAGCAGAACTGCTTAATTCCTTCTCTGCGTCTGTTTTTACACAGAAGGAAGAAATAGCTCAACCTATCAAAAGCAGCACTGAGGGAGATAGAATAGGTATACAAGTCAAAATAGGCAAGGCATTAGTAAGACAGTATCTATCTAACCTGGATGAATACAAATCACCTGAGCTAGATGGTTTACATCCCAGGGTTTTGAAGGAGCTGGCAGATGTAATTTTGGAGCAACTGAATGTAATCTTTCAAAGCTCACGTAGCACAGGGAAGCACCAGAGGATTGGAAAAGAGGAGATGTAGTTCCAATCTACACGAAGGGGGGGAAAAATGGATCCAAGAAATTATAAGCCAGTCAGCTTGATGTCCATACATGGAAAATCCTGAAAAAGATAATCGAGTGGAGGATTTGTGAGCACCTAGAAACAAGGTGATTATTACAAGTCAGCATGGGTTTGTTAAAAACAGATCATACCTGACAAACAGTATTCCCTTTCTCTGATAAAGTATCTTAATTAGTAGGGCAATGAAATGCTGTGTGCATAATATATTTGGGCTTCAATAAGGCATCTGATAAATTAGACAGTACCACCACTGGTAACTGGCTAGCCAAACATATCAGTAGGTTGTCTTCAAGGAAAGTACATCTACATGGAGGGAAGCATGCAATGGGATAGCTCAAGGCTTGGTCTTGGGCCTGATACGCTTTAACATCTTCATAAATGATTTAGATGAGGGGATAGAAAGAACACTAATCAAACTTGCAGATGAAAACAAGCTGACCACTAAAAATGATAAGGCTCCATATCTTGAGGCTCACACACCCACAACCACTCTATTTTGCCAGGATTTAGTTATTATCAGATCAGTATGATTAAATCTCCTTGAACATAACTAAATAGCAATAGCAATAGCACTTAGACTTATATACCACTTCATAATGCTTCACAGCCTTCTCTAAGTGGTTTACAGAGTCAGCATATTGCCCCCAAATAATCTGGGTCCTCATTTTACTGACCTTAGAAGGATGGAAGGCTGAGTCAATCTTGAGCCAGTCAGGATCAAACTGCAGACAGTTGGCAAAGTTAGCCTGCAATACTGCATTTTAACCTCTGCGCCAACATAGCAAGCAAGCAAGCAAACAAACAAATAAATGTTATATTACCTGTAAAATTAAGCAGATTTGGTTTTCCATTGGTGAAACCATAACCAATTATAATATTTTATCTTATTTTGTTCTTACATTATTTTTATTTTAAATGTCTGATTAGTGACGATAATAAAATATTCATTCATTGAATAAGCAATAATTGGTTAAATTTGTGCACAAAGCAGGACAAGAAGCAACGGATGGAAACTAGTCAAGGAGAGAAGCAACCTAGAACTAAGGAGAAACTTCCTGACAGTTAGAACAATTAACCAGTGGAACAACCTGCCTCCAGAAGTGGTGAATGCTCCAACACTGGAAGTTTTTAAGCAGAGACTGGACAGCCATTTGTCTGAAATGGTATAGGGTTTCCTGCCTGAGCAGGGGGTTGGACTAGATGACCTCCAAGGTCCCTTCCAACTTATTATTACTATTACTATTACCAAGTCCCAGTTTTCAACTCCCCTTATGCTCAGAGGGTGGTGCAATGGCTCAGAGGCCAAAATGCTGAACTTTTCAGTTAGAAAGCTGACAATTGGGCTTCATGACCTATGAGCCACATGATGAGGTGAGCTCCTGTTACTTGCTCCAGCTCCTACCAGCCTAGGAGTTTTAAAGCATGTAAATGTCAGTAGTTAAAGAGGTACCACTTTGGTTACTGCATTCCATATTTTCATGCCAGTCACATGATAATGTAAACATCTCTCAGACAATGAGGCTCCCTCGGCTGAGAATTGGAGATGAGCACTGCTCCCTTGAGTCAGTCATGACTGGATGGGGGAAACCTTTAAACCTTTAAACCTTTATATGTTCATCATGGAGATGGGCAGAAAAATATCCAAGTGCAATCCATAATTCCTGAACAATTCTTTTTGTGAGCCTTCAATAATTTTTTTCTTTTAAATTATAAGTTCAGGAAACACAGAGTAACATGGTATAAGACTTGAACATGACTTAAAGTTTTCAAAAGTGTTTTCCCCACCATCATTTGAATCCATTCCAAATTGCAAGAAAAGAAGTCCCAACAGTTTTGCATTATGATCCACCTACTTTGCCTTATCACTTTCCCCACTATGATTTTATTTTGTATGGTATAACAGAACAGAACATTATCTGTTGTTTTTATTTTTGATATGCATGCTGTTTCTGGAGATCCTTGTGAGATCCAGCAGCCAGAATATGTAGACTATTTAGCCATGACAACATTGGTGCCCAGGATGCACCGTGAGGAAGGTAGTCTGCATTGTAACCCAGCCTATATTGCACCCCATTGCTATAGTCCTTAGACCTTTCTAAAAGATTAAAAACCAATTCTTTCTCATCAAAACCTGCCTAATTTATCTCTTAGCACAACATATGAAGCTAAAATGGATTTCATGTCATTTTCTACAAAGTAGCCTTACTTTCATAATAAGCAGCTAATTTAGGGCATTCGGTATGCCTTTTGCAATACTGTAAAATAGCAAGCTGTTGAGTTCTGCAGTGTAAGTCAGCAAATTCCCTCCATTTCAGACTCCTTTTCTTTCCAATTGATGGCTGATTAAGCCAGAGGGAGAAAAGGAAAAGTCTTTTTATTTTTTTTTAACAGGAAAGCTAGCTTCCTAATTGCAAGCAAACATAGTCAATTAAAATATTTAGAAAAAGAGTGAGAGTGGATGTAAATTCAAGTCTCAGTTGCTTTGTTGTGCAAACCCATCTGCAAAAAATTGGCAGGTCTTTTCATAGGGTTGTTATGGTACACAATTTGCAGAAGGCTCTGAATTCAGAGCAAAACACTGATGTGATAATAAAAGGGGCAGGGTAGACAGAGGAAACAATGATAAAACAAAATTTAAATCTATTACACATTGAATTGATCCTAAATACAAAAGACATGATAAATGGTCCGGTATCATAAAATAAGACTCAGAAAACCAGAACAAGCATGACAGAAAATATTCAAGGCTCCCTGTGCAGGGCTACTTTGCTGTTATTATTGGTGTAAAAGATGAGAGAAAATAGAATTTAATTCAGGGGATGGTCCCAGAATCTTTTGTGAATAAATGTGTCATAAAGAGTCATTGTTATATTATCATTATCAGCAGCATCTCATATAACATTTTATGTTTTTTTATTGATGCAACCCTAAAAAAAACACCATTGGCTTTCTGACAGATGATATAGAGGCATGGAAGCCCATTGTGAGCTGCAAAAATCTTAATACAATAAATGTCAACAGTACAACGGACCTGGCTGCAGCCATTTTGCTCATTCTAGGTTGCCACAAGAATGGGAGCGGGGATGGAAGATTTGTACCAGTCTAAATATTTTACTGTCCCTTGGGAACCAAGGTCATTTCTGTCAGTTAGATGGTGGGGGCATGAGCATCTGATTTGAAAGCCTGCCAAACTGTTCTATTGGGCAATGTAGTTGATTGCATAGCATTGGGGTGGAAAGTTCAACTTTGTAAGATTGTCTCTCTTTGAAGGGATTTCAGACTTGGTTTCACTTTTGACTGTGCCAATACTATATAACCAATAAACATGTTCTTTGAGAAAATTTCAGGCCTCAGAGTTCTGATTTGTTTAGTCTTGTCTATCGGAACCTTGACATTAAATTTGTAATCAAAAATAGTTCTGATCTGTCTCCTGTGGTTTTTTTTTTACTGACTTTGGTTTTCAGAGTGCATGCTAGTTAAACATGGGAAGCTGATGAGAAATGCCTTGAAAGTGAAGCTCATAAAATGGACAGACAATGGTGCTAAATTTGATCACATCATATTTGAGCCATTTAACTTGTTTTCGAATATCAGATCCAAATGAATTGTCAAAGTATAGTTAAAAGATTATGCTTGCAGAAGATTTCTGCAAGTATACAGGTAGTGGGGCTCCTCCTGCTGGTTCCCCTTTAAGATTTGTGTCCCAAGAGATTTGTGTCCCAATCAGTTGGGACTCTCTGAAGCAGATGCTTTACACTGCATAGAGAATAAGTGGAATGAAATTACTAGATTCTTTTTTAAAATAATATTTTATTAATTTTTCTCATTTTACAATTGAGTATTTTAAAAATGTCAGTGTCTTTGAATAATCAAATAGTGCTCCTTTATTATTATATATATTATTTGGAATAAGAAAGACCATTTGATTGAAGGTTTTTTGGAAGAACAAACCCATTTATTTTCATTAGATCAGGGCTTTTCAACCTTTTCACCCATTGTACCACTTTTAGGTTAGGGCAACATCCGAGTACCACCAGTTGCCTAGCAAGGTGTCAAAAACCTGATGACCAAAAAAAAGGGGGGGGAGTGATAAAGTACAGGTAGTCCTTGACTTACAACAGTTCACTTAGTGACTGTTTGAAGTTACAACGGCACTGACAAAGTGCCACCCAAGCCACAGCTGAGCAAGACACCTGCCTGCCTGCCTGGTGGTGCTCTCTCTCCTGTCCAAGGTTTTCATTGTTGTGAACATTTCTGTTGAGGATTGGCAGTGGGGCTGGGGTGGGGTGGGGTGTTTGGTTTTTATTCCCCCTGTCTGCTGGGTGGTTGCAGCAGGTTTTGGTCACTTCACATGACCCTGGGACACTGTGAACATCATAAATATGGATCAGTTGCCAAGCATCTGAAAGTAAATCACAAGACCCTGGAGATGCTGCAACATTCCAGTTGATCTGTGCTTCTTCTGGGCTCAGCAGAAGCACCAGGATCTGTGCCGAGCTCCAGCTGGAACCTGGCACTGATCCTGGCACTTCTGCTGAACCCTGACAGCCCCAAAAAGCGCTGATTCTGGCGCTTCCGCTGAGCCCTGGCAGCCCTGCAGCTCCAGCCATCTCTCGCTCAGGCTTGTGTGGTGCTGCCACCGGTTCATCTCATTCCCCTCCCCTGCTACCACTTTTCTAGGATGGTCGCATACCACCTGCCAGGTGCCAATGTACCATAGGTGGTACCCGTACCACTGGTTGAAAAGCCCTGCATTAGATCGCCTCTCTATTACTCCAATTTCCCACAATTGTCCTGATATGTTTATCTTCCATTCAGTCTGTTCTTCTTTCTTTTCCTTAAATTTCTTCTGATTTTTGTAAAAAGTCTTTTCCAGTTTCAGTGTTGTCATTCCCTTTTCTGATTTTTCCATTGGCTGGGTCTGTTGATCAATTGGGTCCTCTGTCTTATGTTTAGTTGTTCCAATTTTCCTGTTATTTCTTGCAGTGTTAGTTCTTTGGTTGTAGTCAAGATCTGGGTTTGTATATTTAAGCTGGCATCTTGTTCCTTTGTGTTGCTTCTTATTTCATCACAAGATGAAAGGATGGTTTCATGTATTGATTTCAACATGGAAAGGATTTTTTTCCTGGTTTTCATCCATATTCTCTTAATAGTGTGTTAAGTTCCAGAGTTTAGAATCAAACATTAAAAATAGTTTTTTGTCTTTTGTAGCTGAGTATGGGACATCTATTTCATGTGTTATAGGTGGTCTTTATGGTAGAAATTGTTTGTCAAGTAAACATTTATAGTCCAAGGTGTCCCATCATCTCATAAAATAACATATGCTTCTCATGTAAAGAAATAGGAAAGCAATTCCACAAGTATAGCTCTGAGAGTCAGTAAAAGTTTACATTCATAGTTTCAGCAGGCTAGATATGCTGCCCAGAAGTTCCTTCTTTGCAGCTCGGTATTTCACAGGTGGTAGCTGTCAAGGTCAAAGAAATTTTATCTAAAGTCTGGGCTTCAAGCCAAGTTTCTTTTAAGCAATAACAAATTGTAATACCATACTTTGCCACAAGATGTCACCAATGCCATTTTAAGCTTTTTAAATCCAAAATTTATATGGTGGTTTTTCAAGTCTTATTTTTTAAAAAAAATAAAAACAAATGTCTCCAATGAGAAAAGGAACACTTTTAGTCTCCCAAGTTTCAAAAGCATATACATCCAATTAGATTAAAATTGTTTTTATAGTTGCTGTGTTTTCCCTGGGTAGTCAGTCACCGCTTTCTTAGAGGGTGGGGTAAGAATTCCTTTCCCTCTCTCCTCACAACAGGAAAAATACTTTGGGCAGCTTTTACAGGAAAAAAATAGTTAAAGTCTTAAAGAAAGGATCAGGTCTCACCCAGTTTCATCCACATTGCTTTAAAGTTGCTTGGTGGTCATTTTGACTTTGGCTGTCAGCAGCTTGGTGACGAGCCATATTGGTATGACTGGTCTTTCCCCCACCGGTTTGAAGGGCTTCCCTAGATCGAACATAAGGGCCACCACCCTCCTGCGATCAAATGGGGTCTCCTTCTTGCTCATTGCCCCTACAGGGCAACTTTCAACCCTTTCCAGGGTCCTCCAGCAGAACGAATTCGGATGTGGAAGATGGAGCTCGCCTTCCTGTGTCTGCAGATGCCGCAATGGCAAACCAGAAGTCTGAAATTACTAGATTCTAAAGCTATGATTTTCAGTCTCAATCTCTATTTTAAGGAAAAATTATAAAATTAATGCATTTCTAAGAATTTGTCCCATGCATAACAGTTTATTGGGTCAAATATGAGTGTCAGTATTGATTGATTCTTATCTATGTCAAATAATTTTGATCTAATATTTGAAATAAATTTACAGTGTAAAGATTATAGACTGAAAACATCATGTGGCTTTCTGCAGAAGACTGCAAAATATTCTTGAACCAAACAATCCTTTCTAAAATAGTGTACTATATATTTTTTCTTTCTTTCTTTCTTTCTTTCTTTCTTTCTTTCTTTCTTTCTTTCTGCTTGTATCCAGCTTGGCTAGTTAACCTAATCTCCATATGTTTATTGATCTGTAGTGCATTCCTTGCAACACTGCACCACACAAATTGCATAATAAAATTCAATACACACATAATTCAAGTACAAACAAATTTTTGGTATCATCAGCAACCACTCCATCATTGTCTTTTGAAGTAAAGGTAACAGAATAATCTCATGATGCTACAGTTTTTAATGAAATAATATCTTTGTTAGCCTTAAAACTTAGTAGGCAATACTAGACCTGTTTTTTAACTTAAAAATCATAGAAATGAATTATGAGAATAATTAAGCAGGGTTTTTTTTAGAATTACAGGGAGTTCTTGACTTCAACCATTTATTTAGTGATGAGTGGCACTGAACAAAGTGACTTACAATTATTTTCATGCTTATGACCATTGCAGCATCCCCATAGTCAAGTAATCAAAATTTGGACACTTGGCAACTGGCATATATTTATGACAGTTGCAGTGTCCTGGGGTCATGTAGTCATTTTTTGTGACTTTCTGAAAAGCATAGTCAATAGGGAAGATTCTCTTAACAATTGTGATACTAACTTAACAACTGCACTGATTCATTTAACAACTATGGCAAGCAAGGTCATTAAATGAGGCAGAGTTCATTTAACAACTTAGCAATGTTTTGCTTAGCAATGGAAATTTTGGGCTCAATTGTACTCATAAGCTGAGCACTATCTGTGTAATTCTTTCCTCCATTTTTTAAAAGAATCATTTACCAAGCCAGCAGAGATGTGGTAGAAATTACATTTCTACAAAATTATATTTTATGAACTAGTTTAGCAAAAAAAAAAAACACAACAAAAACAAAAAGCAACCCCAATAACCTTTGAGTGTCACAGTTTTTAAAAACAAAATAAAGTGGCTGAATCTACTTGTATGTCAAAATAACATAGGAGAGTTAAAACATGTATTTCCCCATACTATGTATCTTCGTTTAATTACAAAGGGCTGGGTAGATCCTGGAAAGGGTTTGATCCTTCTTTTTATGCTTTACAAAAAACATTTTGTAAAGATCATGACATAGTCTTTTCAGAATATATGATAAACATAATGTATTAGAATTTTTATTTGACATTTGGCATTTTATATGACATTTATATAATAAATCACATCTGTTTATGGCACTGCATTTCTATTTTTCTATTGATTCTTGCTGCCTTCCTGGATTTTTCAGTGTTTTTTTAGTTGGTTTTTTAAATTTATCCCATCAATCCCTTGCCAGGTTTTCTGCATTCATAATATACTACTGATAAGCAAGGTCTGGATAATTTGTAATGGTCTGAAAAAACCAATAGCTACACAAAAGCTGAATGACACTAAAGATAGGTTCCAAATTTAATAATCTTGCTTGTATAAAAAAAATCTTTCACACAGAAAAACAACAGAATAACCCAATGGAAATTGTATAGTTTGCCAGAGAATACATGATATTATGATTCAGTATACATACTGATTCAAATAGTGTGAATAAGCATGGATTCCATTCAACATGGAGGTCTACTTTTTCTTCTTCCTTTGCATATAAATAAAATTATTATTATTATTATTATTATTATTATTATTATTATTATTATTATTATTATTATCTAAAGAAAGAACTGGTAAGTGTCCAGAGAAGTTGTAAATGTGGGGAAGAGTCAGCCTAAGACCACTGCCATATGGGTTCAGTTGTATACAGTATAAGGCTATATGATCTACAGTATAGTTTTATCTTAAGAATGAAAAGGTAAAGGTAAAGGTTCCCCCGCACATGTGTGCTAGTCGTTTCCAACTCTAGGGGCCAGTGCTCATCTCCGTTTCAAAGCCGAAGAGCCAGCACTTGTCCGAGGACGTCTCCGTGGTCATGTGGCTGGCATGACTAGACGCCAAAGGCGCACGGAACGCTGTTACCTTCCCACCGTAGTGGTCCCTATTTTTCTACTTGCATTTTTATGTGCTTTCGAACTGCTAGGTTGGCAGAAGCTGGGAGGTATGTTAATTTTCAGCATTTTTCACATTACTGGGTTTTGCCAAATTCTCAGAGATTCTCAACAGCACACTATCAGTATATTCATCAATATCTTTTATGGCCATGCTAGATCATGGGAGTTGTCTTTGGGAAATGTTAGATAAAGCATATCCTCAGGCAAGAGCCAGAAATCATATCAAATGAGGTGCACTTTCCTTTTAAAAGCTTTGGGGAATTTCACTCAGCCACATGTGTTATGCAGAAGGCCAAGTGTAATCTAAAGATGTATAGCAGTTCTAACATAGAACAGATTTAACAACAACATCGACTCTTATGGAATTCTGTCTGAAGGTGTTACATGTTAGGAATGTGGGTCCTGGGGAAAAAAATCAAAGAGCAGTCGGGTAAAAGAGATTGTGACTGTAGATTTGTCAAACTGTCATGATCTCTGAATCAAATCTCATAGTATAATGCTAAGCACTATTTTCTCAGGCAAATATATTAAAAATATAAGAGCAGGGTACTATATAATTGAACAAAGGTAAATAAAGTTTGAGCAATTTTGCAACAATAAGGAAGATATGCAGTACTTTCTACATACTATATGCTATTTAATGACTAGTGAAACAAAAGTTAAACAGATGTCAGCAGTCCCAGATGAGAACCAAATGATGTTCAGTACTATTAAGTCACACACACACACACACACACACACACACACACACACACACACAGTTAATATAAGATACGATAACAGGAAATACCTAATAAATATCAAATGTTTAATTGGAAGCAGTGGACTGCTATGAATTTAGGGATATAATTGTGAGTTTTATTTCCTTTATAAATGATACTAGCATATAGTCAATTTGTTTGGGAATTATTTTGGTTGTTTTTTTCAGGCCTTGGGGTGGGGATTCCAAAAGTACCCCTGGATGCTGATGAGATATGCTGTCTGGTGAATTTGCTATCTTGTTATTTTTCTTCTTTTCTAGCTTGGTTTTTCTGGATGTTTGCTTTGATTTTGTCTTAATTTTATTTTGTATGTTGTATTATGAGGTGCACAGAGTTGCTAGGGAGTCAGGAGTGTCAAACCAAATCAGTTTATTAATTAACTTAATAAATAAACAATGTATGGTGCCTGACAAGAAACAACATCTTGGTTTTGAAGCATTACATGGGAAAGGAGGGGCATGACTTACATCAGATTCTGAGATGTTACCTTTATTGATTAGGTTAATCAGTGCTTGGGATGGAGTCCATCTTTCTTATTAGACTTATTAGACTGTCATGCCAAATATTCTTTAGGTCATAGCTCAATAATAAGAAAGAGTTTCATTCCAACTTTGCATCTTTGCTTGCTTTCATACTGGTTTCTTTCACTGAAATGATCAGATACCTTTCTACAATTCATTTGCTTTTCAGATATTATTTACTGCAAAGTCCGTTGTATTCCAGTGTTTATCGAGCTATTTGTTGTGTATAAATGTAAATTCATAAGGGCAGTTGTAAATGGTTAACTGTTGTTGTAGTTCAAATACTTAAGTGTTTGTCTATGACTTTGCAAGCTTGTGTTTTAGGTGGGAATGTTCACTTTAAAATCATTGGTTGCCACCTAGCAGTGGTGCATATAAATAGATGTCAAATGGCTGTTAGAGCCACTTCTGTGTTGACTGAATAAATGAACGGTTACTTTCACTCTTGTCTCTTCAATGCCTCACCGATCCCAGTATACAACAGTGGCGACGAAGGTGGGATATGCTGCTAAGGAAGAAAGAGCTGGAGATCTGACATCCAAAAATCACTAAGGGGTAAGACCAGGCATCAGTGCCCTGGTAGGAACAGTGTTCCCCCCTCTCTCTGCCAGAAAGCCATGCTGGAGGCATCACTGTCCTAAGGGATCTGCACAGAAGCCCTTAGCAGCATAAGACTCCATAACAGTCAGCTATGGCCAAGGTTGGCAAGCTATCCAAATTCGATGTATCGCACTCAGAGAGATGGAGTTCGTATGTCTCCCGGGTCAAAAATTACTTGAGAGCAAACCAGAACAGGGAAGACGGTCTAAAGGCTGCAATGTTACTATGCGTATGCGGCCAGGCGACTTTTGACATAGCAGAGAATCTAGTCACCCCAGCCAGTTTAGAGTCAGTTACTTATGTTGAGTTGAAGAGGAAACTCAAAGAGCACTTCAAACTGAGGCTATCCATCATTGCCTGGAGACATGCATTCAAGCAGGGAGAGCAGCAGCCAGGAGAATCAGCTGCTGAATTTGTGGTAGCCCTGAGACAGGTGTCCAGACTCTGCAAATTTCCAGATTTAGAAGATCGGCTCAAGGACCAACTGATATGTAGTCTATCATCTGTAAAGGTCACCAGAGGGAATCTCCATCCAAAGACTTCCCCAGGAAAGGTAAAGGGGCCCCGGGGCAAAACAGAATAGGATATTGCTCCAGAAAGAGGAGCATTCTGAGAACAGGAGCCTATCGCCCACTTAAAGAAAAGCTTAGACTAAGAATCAAGCTACAAGGAGTTCCATGCACAATGGAACTGGACACCAGATCAGCCCCGTCCATAATTTCATACAAAGCCTTCAAGTACATTTGCAACCACAACAGGAAACGATTTAGACTCAAGCCGTCAAATTTAGTGTTGACAGATTTTCAAAATTCCCGTATAGTGGTTAAAGGCTAAGCTACATTCAAAGTAAGAGTCAAAGAGTTTGAGGGTCCCCTCAACATCATGGTGGTTGATGGCCAGTGTACAAGCCTGATTGGCTTAGACTGGTTTGATGCCCTGGGCATCCATGTGACTGGAATCAACAGAACTCAAACAGCAGATTTGGCAGCTGTCTGCCAGGAGTTTGCTGTTGTATTCAGCCCCAGCTTAGGCAAATGTAAGGGAGCACCAATCACCCTCCACCTTGATCCAACTGTAACCCCAATTAGGATCAAGCCTCGCAGAGTGCCTTTTGCCCTTAAACCCAAGATTGATGCAGAGCTAGATAAATTACTGCAGCAAGGTGTGCTGCAACTGGTAGATAGCAGTTTGTGGGAAACTCCCATAGTCACACCAGTGAAATCAAATGGGAAAGTGTGCATCTGAGCTGATTACAAATGCACTATTAATAAGGCGCTTCAGCAGCATGCCTATCCATTACGTGTAGTGAGCCATATTCTGGCATCACTACAAAGAGGTCACTTATTTGCAAAGTTGGACCTGGCACAGGTGTATTAGCAACTGCCTGTGGATGATGCCACGGCAGAGGCTCAAATAATAGTTACCCATAGAGGGGCATTCAGGGTTCATCACCTGCAGTTTGGGGTCAGTGAGGCCCCAGGGCTTTTTCAGATCATGATGGAACGCATGCTCAAAA
The DNA here is from genome assembly GCF_964194415.1 of Vipera berus. Lineage (NCBI taxonomy): Eukaryota > Metazoa > Chordata > Lepidosauria > Squamata > Viperidae > Vipera > Vipera berus. The sequence continues at coordinate 106,279,051 of NC_138205.1, forward strand.
ATATTCCAGGTGTGTGTCCTTATTTTGACAATGTCTTAATAGCTGGGGAGTCAGCAGAAATATTAGCAGAACGTCTAAGAGCTGTTTGTCAGCGCTTCCGTGAAGCAGGGCTGAAGCTCAGGAGAGACAAATGTCAAATAGGTGTGAACTCTACAGAGTGCTTTGGGTTCTGCATTGACGCCGCTGGAATCCACCCCGCTGACTCAAAGCTTAAGGCTATTCAGCAGGCTCCCAGACCTCAGTCAAAGGTGGAGTTACAGGCATTTTTAGGGTTACTCAATTTCTACCAGGCATTCCTTCCTCACAAGGCTGCATTAGCAAAGCCTTTACATAGGGTCCTGGATAAAAGGGCACCATGGCAGTGGACTAGTGTCCATGACAAAAGTTTCAAAGCAGTCAAATCACTGCTGTCATCAAACTGTGTTAACACATTTCAATGAGAAATTGCCTATCAGTATTGCATGTGATGCTTCATCATACAGGATAGGAGCAGTTTTGAGCTATTTAATGGCTGATGGAAGGCAAGCTCCCATAGCATGCTATTCAAGGACACTTTCCCCTGCAAAAAGAAATTATGCACAAATTGATAAGGAGGTACTGGCCATAGTGGCAGGAATAAAGAAATTCCATGATTTCCTTTATGGTCACCCATTCATGGTCTTTACAGACCACAAACCTCTTTTAGGTCTGTTTACTGCAGAAAAGCAAACCCCTCAAATCCTCTCCCCAAGGATGCTGAGGTGGTCAATCTTTATGGCAGCCTACAGTTACAGGCTAGTCCATAAGCCTGGCAAGTAAATGGGCCACACTGATGCACTCAGCAGGTTGCCTCTGCCTCATTCAGAACCAGACCCCACATCTGCTGCAGGCATCCTGGCAATCCAGGATCTGCCAGTCTCCCCTTCATGCAGGGGATGTGGCTGCTGAAATAGCCACTGACAAAACACTTAGTCATGTTTTGAACTGGGTGCTGAAGGGGTGGCCAGAAACCAGTCTGGGGACAGAATTTCACAGCTTCATCAGAAGACAAGATGAGCTATCAGCATACAAAGGCTGCATTCTTTGGACAAGCTGGGTTATAGTCCTACACACATTGAGGAGTAGAGTCTTAGAATCTCTGCATGAGGGACATCCTGGAATAGTCAGGATGAAGGGACTCACAAGAAGCTACCTGTGGTGGCCAGGGTTGGATAAGGATATAGAGGCTCAAATGAAAGGATGCTAGATTTGCCAACAGTCCAGACCTGAAATGCCTCAAGCCCCAGTACATCACTGGGAAACCATGCAAACTCCCTGGTCTAGGATCCACATAGACTATGCTGGACCTTTCCATGGACAGGTGTTCCTCATTGTAGTGGACAGTTAGTTCAAGTGGCTGGAGGTAGCATCTGTCCCTACTATGACTACTGCCAGGACCATCCAGGAACTGTGCAGAAACTTTGCCACGCCTGGCTTACCTGATGTAATTGTGTCAGACAATGGGGCACAATTTACTGCTTCTGAGTTTCAGTCCTTCTTAAGGACTAACATGATTAGACATGCCACATCAGCCCCTTTTCACCCATACTCAAACGGCCAAGCAGAGCTGATGGTCAGAATGACCAAGGAGTCGCTAAAGAGAATAGTGTCTGGAGATTGGCATCATCAGCTGGCAAACTTTCTGCTCTTCCAGCATTCAACTCCCTGCACATCTATGGGCTGCAGCCCAGCAGAACTAAGATGGGGATGTTGCATCGGACACAGTGCAGCCCAAGCCCCCGAGGAACTTGCAAGTTGGAGACCAAGTTTGGCAAGAAACTATGGACAAGGGGCACCATGGGTGGTAGCTGTGGTTTGTAAGGTGTCAGGACCACTGTCATATGAAATGGTCCTGGAAGATGGTCGAGTGTTCTCCACCACATCGATCAATTGTGCCAGTGGCAGGCTAATCAAACCCTGGCTGCTGACAGGGAGGAGAGCCAGGAGCTGCTTGACAGCTGCAATGCACCGGAGCCTTCCGACGCTTGCGAGACTCACAGTGACATGGAGGATGTTTTAGGTTTAAGTTTATTGAATTTATATACCGTCCTTTTCCTGTAGGACTCAGGGCAGTTTACAAAGTATTTAAAAACGTCAATACAATACAAAAGTTAAAAACAGTTAAAATAATTAAATTTGATCCCTGAAAAATATAAAACCCCAATTAAAAACTCTCAGCCTGGGCCGGAAAGCTCAAAGAGCCAGGTCTTCAGGTCCTGACAGAATGACCGAAGGTCGGGGGCAGTCCTAAGATCCACGGACAGCTGGTTCCAAAGGGCAGGCGCACCCACTGAGAAGGCCCTCCCCCTGGGTGTTATCCGCCGGCAATCTTTTACTGGCGGCACCCTGAGAAGGCCCTCCATGTGGGAGCGCATAGGACAAAGGGAACTTGATGCCGGCAGCAGGTGTTCCCTCAAATATCCTGGACCCAAGCCATTTAGGGCTTTATAGGTCATCACCAGCAACTTGAATCTCACCCGGAGGGCAACTGGAAGCCAATGCAGCTCGCAGAGTAGAGGTGTTACATGGGAGTATCGGGAAACCCCCATCACAACTCGCACAGCAGCATTCTGCACCAGCTGAAGCCTCCGAGTGGTCCTCGAGGGCAGCCCCATGTAAAGAGCATTGCAGTAGTCTAACTGGAGGTCACGAGTGCATGGGTGACTGTGCGTAGGGCATCTCGGTCCAGATAGGGTCGCAACTGGCGCACCAGGTGGACCTGGGCAAAAGCCCCTCTGGCCATGGATCCTATGTTATCTTCAAAATTGAGCCATGAATCCAGGAGGACGCCCAAGTTGCGAGCCCTATCAATGGGGGGGGGTAACACCTCACTCCCCATCGTTAAAGATGGAATAGTCTGGTTAACCCGAGATGCCGGTATGCATAGCCACTCAGTCTTGGCAGGATTGAGACGAAGCCTGTTTCTCCCCATCCAGACCTGGACCTCCTCCAGGCAATGGGACATCATGGCGAGGGCATCACTGGGTTGGTTCGGGGTGGAGAAAAAAAAAGTTGGGTATCATCAGCATACTGATGATACCCCACCCCGAAACCACGAATGATCTCACCCAGCGGCTTCATATAGATGTTGAACAGGAGGGGAGAGAGAACCAACCCCTGAGGAACTCCACAAACGAGAGACCTCGGGGCAGATCTCTGTCCTCCCGTCAACACCGACTGCAAGCGGCCCAGGAGATAGGAGGAGAACCACCGTAAAATGGTGCCTCCCACTCCCAACCCCCTGAGACGCCGCAGTAGGATACCATGGTCGATGGTATCAAAAGCCGCTGAGAGGTCTAATAGGACTAGGACAGAGAAACAACCCCTGTCCCGAGCCCGCCAGAGATCATTCATCAGCGCGACCAATGCCGTCTCCATGCTGTGGCCAGGCCTGAAACCCGATTGGTATGGGTCCAGATAATCAGTTTCCTCCAGGTGAGCCTCGGGTGAGTCACCCCCAGGCGAAGGAACTGCACCCACAGGACAAAACGTGTTTGCAGATCAGTTTCCCAGTCTGTCCGGAACTGCTCCATCCACGGACATAAGCACAGGGCTACCCGGCTATTTCAGCAGAGAAGACACTGGTTAGCCCAAAGTGAGCAGGTCAAAGAGCCCTGGTCTACCCAGCCAGTCAAGACCTGGAACCACCAGCGATAATGGTCATGGAAGCCACCTGCCTATTTAGGACTATGTATATTTTCTTGATATATGAGTCATCTAGGGGGAAGGGGTGTTGTGTATTAATGTAAATTCATAAGGGCAGTTGTAAATGGTTAACTGTTGTTGTAGTTCAAATCTTTAACTGTTTGTCTGTCTATGACTTTGCACGCTTGTGTTTTAGGCGGGAATGTTCACTTTAAAGTCATTGGTTGCTGCCTAGCGGTGGTCTGTATAAATAGATGTCAAGCAGCTGTTAGAGCTGCTTCTGTGTTGACTGAATAAACAAACTGTTACTTTCACTCTTGTCTCTTCAATGCCTCACCGATCCCAGTATTTAACACTATTGTCCCAAGTTATTTTCAGATCTTAAATGTATGTGTATTTAGTAAGGCACAGTACTGCTAAGATGGTTACAGTGCCTTATTCTTCAATTAAATACCTTTGGTTGGTAGGTTTAGCTCCTTGTATTAGTCTCTGATTAATGAACTCAGAGGATTATTGAGGCATAACCTACTATATTTTCTATGAATAATTTGCTTAGTAATATAAATGACAGTTTATAAGCATGCCAGGAGAAGGTTTCAATTGCTGATACATTTATCTGTTTTGCATCTATGTGACACAACTTCAAAAGCCTTTTCGGAGTGCTTTATCAGCTATATTTTTTCCAGTCTTGAAATCATACAACCGGTTAAATCAGCAGATGTTGTTATTTCATTAAAAATTACTCTGCCCAAAGTAGTCCTTCCTGGGTTTTGTAAGATCAATAAATCAAATATTTTGTATTGGCCAGAGACAGCATTTTGTCTGATAAGCCAAATGGAAATGAAAAGAAATTGCTATAACAAGGAAGCATCTTAATACTTGCAACTCCTCCTATTCCATAGCAAAATGGGATATAAGTAGCAGGATTGGTACAGCACTTTTTTGACCTAAACTAATCAAATTTCAACTGGAAATCACCATGATAAATGTTTGAATTATTCTCTTCCAAGAATGAGGAAAGGACATCACAGTAGCCTCCACATTGTTCAGTAAAAAGCCTAGGAATTAAACCATTGCAGAAAGCACCCTATTACCAAAACAAACCCCAATTTCTTACTCTTCTACTTGCTTTTCTGTGGTTTTGTCAGACTTGGCAGGATACTGAAGAATAATTATTTACTTTCCATTATGGGACAGAGTGCTTTCCTACCTCTTATTCCTCACTTTTCTGGAATGCCAACATAGTTGGCATAGTTAGTGAAGAGGTTTTTTTTTAAAAAAAAATCATTGGCTTTGATGGGATGCCATTTGGGCTGGGCATGTTGGCTTACCTGCTTTTGGGCATAACCTGGAAGAAGGTTGATTTGCCATTTAATTTTAATTTTAATTTTATTAGATTTATATACCGCCCTTTCCCGAAGGACTCAGGGCGGTTTACAGGGCATTTTAAAATCACACCAATACAAAATACAAAAGTTAAAAGACAATTAAAAAGATTAAATTATCCCTCAAAATAAAACCCCAGTTAAAATTCTCAGCCTGGGCCAGAGAGCTCAAAGAGCCAAGTCTTCAGGTCCCGGCGGAATGAATGCAGGTCAGGGGCAGTCCTGAGCTCCATGGGCAGCTGGTTTCAGAGGGCAGGCGCACCCACAGAGAAGGCCCACCCCCTGGGTGTTATCCGCCAGCAATCTTTTACCGCCGGCACCCTGAGAAGACCCTCCCTGTGCGAGCGCACTGGACGAAGAGAACTTGATGCTGGCAACAGGTGTTCCCTCAAATATCCCGGACCCAAGCCATTTAGGGCTTTATAGGTCATCACCAGCACCTTGATTCTCACCCGGAGGGCAACCGGAAGCCAATGCAGCTCACGGAGTAGAGGTGTTACATGGGAGTATCGGGAAACCCCCATCACAACTCACGTGGCCGCATTCTGCACCAGTTGAAGCCTCCGAGTGGTCCTCAAGGGCAGCCCCATGTAGAGAGCGTTGCAGTAGTCTAAACGGGAGGTCACGAGCGCATGAGTGACTGTGTGTAGGGCATCTCAGTCCAGGTAGGGTCGCAACTGGCGCACCAGGCGAACCTGGGCAAAAGCCCCCCTGGTCACGGCTCCTATATGATCTTCAAAATTGAGCCGTGAGTCCAGGAGGATGCCCAAGTTGCGAGCCCTATCAACGGGGGGTAACACCTCACCCCCCATCGTTAAAGGTGGAATAGTTTGGTTAGCCCGAGATGCCGATACGCACAGCCACTCAGTCTTGGCAGATGAATATATGTATATATTCAAAATCAGGTTAAGATTTTCTTTCAAACCGATGGAAATCAATCCTCATTCCAGTTGACTCATTAAGTTTAAGTTACTCCTTCTAACTTGTTTTCATGAAATAAAATATTTTTCTTTTCTGGAATGTTTGTCACGTAGTTATAAGCTTCTTTTTTTCTCAAGGATTTCTCAATCTTGTTAATATGCATGAGGAAAAACTCCCAAACTTGTCCTTTTAAAACTTGCAAAATTTCTTGGAACTCTTTTTTCAATTGTATTGGGAGTCTTCTATTTAAGCCATCATAATAAAAATAGATGTCAGGTTTATATTCCAAAATTACATTTCATTCCTCTGCATTGTCAGCTACTTGTGAAATTGCCTCAGTGGTTTGGTGATTTTCTAAACATACGTACATCTCTGAAGTAGTTTGAGTAGTCTATTTAACATCCTCGGAGCATAGCTGATCTATAAACTGATATATTTTATTTAAAGATTTTTCAAATACATCTCTAACAATTTGCTTTTCCATTTTCTTAATTCCCTCTTTAGTCAAAGAATAGCTTTTTTGTAAGTCACTTAAGAATTGCTGACCAATCAGGAATCATAAAAATCAGAAAGCTTTAGTTTTAGCTACCCAGAACAAAGTAGACCAAGCTACAAATTACTAAATATAATAAACAAAAATACAACTTTATGCCCTTATATTTCCTCATCATTTTTAGTGATAATGCACACTTTCTTATTTTAGCTTCCCTTAGCCTCCTTCTTCCTTGTTGTTTAACAAGAAGAAATCCCAAAGTGATACAGATCTTCAAAAAGAAATAATAAACTGTAGCTAAAGAGAGCCTCTTTCAGTTTAATAAAGATTAATAGTCTGATCTAATAGTTCTTAAAAATGGTTAAGAAATGAAAAGCACATAAGAATCTCTAGACCAAGCATCAGAGTTATCAGAATCCTGATCAACACAGGAAGACCTACTAGACTACTCAGTCTTAAACCCATGATCACAGCTAGGAAATAAGTCATGTTGCCAGGCCTATCACACAAGTGGAACATTCCATTTCTAGAAGAAAGAGCAAAAGAGGGCTTGAGGCTGGCCAGATGAAAAGAACTGAGAGATAAGTAAGTGAATGAAACCCTAAGATAATGTTATCTTCCCATCCCCAAAAGCTATAATAGGCAGAGTTTAACAGTATGAAAAAAGCATACCATTAAGTTTTTAGTTTTCTCTGTAGATGATAATGAAGTTGTATTTGTACTTGTACTTTGTAATAGTTCCAAAAGCAATAGAAAAATGAATCTATGAAGCTCTTCAAAATGGTACATAATGCTTCAAAGCATTTGTTATTGTAAACCTGAACTCAAACTGTATTTACAAAATATCTTGTAAGGGTAATTTGATCAAAGCTTCATAAAATCAAAGCAACCCATGAAACCTTTGCACAGTGTTGGTGCAGATATTCCTAATCCAGGTACTTATTACATCTAATTCTTGAGTTGTCTCTGTACATACATGAGGTGTGCCCTTGAAATCTCTTTACTGTGACAAACTATACCTCAGAAGATTTTTAATAAGAAAACCCTGATTATTTTTATTCAGAGACAAGCACTAATGATTGATCAAGGAATTAATCAGGGCATTTAACTGAAATGGAAATTCATTGTGGGAAATTAAAATGGGAAAAATGTCCATTTAAGTATTTATTGCTAACAAAGTGAATGTCTCATTATGGCTATTAACTTTTAGACAAATTGTCAAATAAACTTTGTCTCATGACAAATATCCCACTAATGTTTATGACTTGGAAAAATTCAAGAAGTTTTTATGTATCAATGATGCATCAATATATATAATATACATAACTGATAGTTGCAAAATCTTGCCAACAAATCCATTTCTTGATTTATAAAAAGCATCCATAGTCAGCACACTACATAGCATTGCAAATAGAAAATTCATAAATGCTCAATAAAACATCAAATACAGAGAAAACTTTAAAGCAGAAATATCCTACATTTCTGAAATTCTCTTTGAAAGATTTCTATGGAATTGGTTTTAACAATAAAAATTATATCCCTTTTTATCAGATCACCTTTGCCACCCCCTTTTTTAGCGTGATTCAAGTCTATATTTTTTTTCAAAGAAAGAATATGCACATGCACATATGTACCTGTATTTGTACAAGTATTCTGAGTATGTTAAAAAAAGTATGTGTATCTGTGATACATATAAAAATCAGCATCCAAGGTGAAAAGTTGCTTTTTACTAATATGAATTTTAATAGTGATAATCATAGGCAGGGATAGTTGGATTCACACAAATGACAAATACAGAAAAGACTGTATGCAAAGGGAACAAGTGGGGGATGGGCAGCCTTATATTGCCAAACTAGGAGTTACAGGAAAAAAAAGAGAGCTCACTTTTCAGTCCATCAGATCTTTTTTTCTCATAATTGTTTCCCACTAAAATCAATTATCAGGCACATCAGTTTGAGAGTGGCATAAGCAAGAAATCCCCCCCTCAATCCTCTATCTTTTGGAGGACACAAAGGGCTTCAAATCCTATGGATCACCAGATCAAATTCTGGCAATGTCCATGCTGGATTTCCCTGCAACTGGTGGAACTATTTCTCCAGACCTTCCCATGGGTATATGAGGAGTTCATAGATGACAGGCTATTGTACCAAATCTATTTTTCTTCTGCTGGTGAATAACTCTGACTATCCTTTATTTCTTTCAGTGTTTGCCTAAGGGAATGACAATAGTCATTCATGATAGAGACTCCCTAGATTAAAATCTTTAAATTCCTATTCTGTCATTCACTAAATACTTTTACAATAATGGTTCAGCAATTAAAGATACTGAGCTTTGTCAGTATCTTTGAGAGCTGACAGCCCAGGTTTGAACATCCAAGCTCTGTGCAATGATTGAGCTCCCGTTACTTATCCCAGGTCCTGCTCACCTAGCAGTTTGAAAGTATGCAAATGCAAATAGATTAATAGGTACCACTTAGGTGGGAAGTCAACAGCGTTCTACGTACAATGCTGACTACTACCTCAGCCAAGAAACGGAAATGAGCACCATGCCCTAAAATTGGTCTTGACTGACAGGAAACATTTACCTTTTATTTCATTTACATGCCATCTGACTCCCAGTGACACTGGGTGATTAGAGTTAGTCATTCCCTTTAAGTCACCCAAAACCATGCAGCATTGTTGCAAGGACAATTGATGAGCAAGTACGAGGATTTTATAAACTACTCCACAGTTCTTGGAGAAAATTTGGGATAAAAATAAAGAGATGCTTAATGATGATATGGTTTATTTGTTCAATACTTTATTTTAATTTTTATTGCACATATCTTCCTAACATTAAACTTTAACATTAGTTTAAAGATTTAAAAAATACATAAGGGAATTTTAATGCACACACCAAAACCGAGGCAGACACAGCAAATAAAATTTTATAGCATTACTTCATACAGAAAAAAAGTTAGTACTATGAAACTGAAATCAGAGCAGCAACAGAAACATTGTTTCACATCCTTCCTTTCTCATTATAAAATCAATAACTTCAAAATAGATTTAGCTGAGAGAGACACTTCTTTTAGCTCCTGTCGGTATAGAAAAGAAATTATTCTCAAATTAGAGAAGTATTTGAGTGTGGTCATTGACAATAAGCTGAATGAGACAGCTGCTAGAAAAGCCATTGCAGAAGCATTTCATCAAATGGCACAGGAAATAATTATTATTCTTTATTTGCTATGGCAAGACTACACTTGGAGTTATTGCCATCCCATTTCCAAAAGGATATTGACATGTTAAAAGAGGTTCATAATAAGGTGACAAAGATGATCCTGGAACTTGATGATATGCTCTCTGAGGAAAGAGTGAAGAAACTGGGCATATTCAGTATAAAGGTCTCCAGATGATTTCGTGACTGGTGGCTTAAAGAGTGCTAGAAGGAAAATGGTCAGAAATTATTTTCTATTACTACGGAAACTATCTCCAGAAATATGGCATGCAGTAAGATTATTTTATTATGAATCACCCAGAGGTGGTTGATATCTAAATTAAATGAATTATACTGAAGAAATGTTCCATGTGAAACCTCATCTGTCAGCCAAGATTGTGGTTCTCAATCTCTAGAGGTTTTTAAGAAGAAACCAGACAACTATTTTTCAGGGATTAACTGGTTTCCCTGCATATGGCAGTGGGTTGGACTAGATGATTCTTATGATTATTTGTACTCCACAATTCTATGATTTTATGGATTCTATACACATTCAGGTGTCCCCAATCTTTTGGGGGACTGGTTCTGAGAAGAGAGGTTTTTCTGCAGACTGGAGGGGTGTGGTTTTGTATCCTGCCTGCATCCTGCCTGCATCCTGTGGATGGGGCTTCGCTTATTTGCAGGGACCAGTTTCTGACATGCCACTGCCAGTCCATTTTATCTGGGGTTGGGGACCCCTGCTCTAGGTATTTTGGTCACCAATCTACTTCATCCCAAGATAGGATTACCAATACACAATAATCATTTCCTCTTCTATTTTGTTTTTCTCTGCAAACTAGTTGAGTTGTATTAGAAAGTTGTTTTCCTTTGGTAAACAATTTGGACTGAATTATTTACTGACATTTCTAAATCCAGTTTATATTTATTTCCAAGAATAAAAAAGTCATCTTAGTTTACCTAGTGGAATATCATCATTCTTGACAATTTTTTGTTTATGCTTCCTTCCCCAAGCACCAAAAAATGCAGTGAATAAAATGACAGGCATGCTTGGTCTCCAGGCACTACAGTTTTCCCATACAGGTTCCTCTGAATTGGAGGTTACCTAAAAATGGCTAACAGTGCCTATTGTAAACAATTTACAAAGCAGAGATGCCACACTTGGCCATAAAGCAATCAGCATTAGCTAACATTTTCTCTGTATATATAAATCTGTCAAATGAGAATAGTAGATAATACTGATGAAGTGGCTTATAAGCCATGAAAGTTTATACTCTAATAAATACATTAGTCTTTAAAGTGCTGCAAGACCTTTAAAAGAAAAACCCAATATATTCTTAATATTGAGAGAGCCATAAAAATGTATAACCTGATCAGGTTAGATAATTAACACATTTTTTGTTTTTTCACAATAACTTGAACTATAAATTAATCAAACAAGTTGCAGCTTCTGAGTAACAACAGCAAGGGCAAGAAGGACCTTGAAATAAGTTTTGCTACTTTGTTAAATGTGTTGTCTAAGTCTAAATCACACTAAATATACCTGTCTGTTTATAAGTCCATTTCTCACAGTGTACATTTTTGCTGCTACTTAATTGTGAGGCTGTACCTATATCACCTTATATGCAAGTTTAAATGTGATCATAACAAAGTAGCATGTTTTGACTTTTTTTCCTTATTATGTTATTCCATGACCATGTTTTTTATTACTTTTACCAGGACAGAATTGTTCCTTGTGAAGAATAATTTTCTCTCTTCTGTTTGCAGTGTATTTATTCGAACAGCATCTATTTGAAGTCTCATGGGGAACGAAGTCTGTAAGATTTCCTAACTCCTGACTTTGAAGGTATGAATGACTGAGCTGAGGCTGAGAAAAAAAAAGGAATGTCTCTAAACTAACAGCAGATGTGTGATCCTATTTTAGGTCTATCTAATATTTATTTAATAAATAGAAATTTAGTTCATCAGGCAAACAGTCTTGGAATAAAGAAAAAAACTTCAATAAGACATTGTTTAATCAATGAACTCAGATATAAGATGACAGTTGGGGTGGGGCTATCTAGTTCTCAAAATTCTGCACTCGAAGTCCTAAACCTTGGCATTAAACTTCCATTGAAGAAAATCTGTATGAATCATGCTTCCTTATTGTGCTTAGCAATTAAGGGATTAACAGAAAGGCAAATCAGGTGAGCAGGAGGAAGGGTCATCTATTTGACATCCCAAGCTGATGCAGGAAAAGAGCCACAGACCGTTGCCCAGTCAGTTTTTTTCACTGGTATTCTGCTATTCTCTCTCACCAAAGCTGGCAACTGCATTGCATGGCCCATTAGCAGTGTAGCTATGAAATAAAAAATTGAAAAAGCATAACAGGGAAATGCCAGAGTCATTATCGCCTCTAGAACAGATTAAAAACTGAGTATTATTTAGAAAAAGAAAAGAAGGAAAGAATAAAAATAAAATAAAAAAGTTTAAAAAAGGAAAAAAGATAATGGCAAATCATTGTGGTATTGTTGTCAAGAAAATTACAGTGAGTCAAGTTCCCTATGAAAGAGAATTTATCTTTTGTTTTAAACACTTGAAAATGAGCTCTTTGTTTTGAACCAAGTACAAATTTGCATGGCATTCTAAGGCTAAAATTTCAATACTGCAAACAAATGATAATAAATCTGAAAAAGTAATTCACTACACTTGGGTGCATCTCTAACTGTTTCACTAGAGTGCACCACCCAATCCAGAGAGCAATTTACAGCAAGAAATGTTTGGCAATTTGTATGTAAGATCTATGTGGGCATCTCTCTGAAAAGTAGCAAAGAATATGAGGATGTGACATAGATAAATTTTGCCCCAATTTTCCTAGGCAACTGGTTGTCTTGGAGCCTTTTCCACATTCATCAGAATGGCTTCAGCTGAGCTTCTTTCTGCTGTATCCTCAACACAGAAATCCAATATGCCATGTGAGCATGTACATTTACATAACCCTTTGCATATTGAACATAGAAAGATTAACAAACGGGAACCCAGAGAGGAAGATTAAAAAGTTAAGATGACTTTTTCACTGTGATTAAACTTCTGCTTCTATCACATGGGTATGTCTGCCACTTTTTCAACCCCCTCTGTAAATTATCTTGAAGGAATTGTAGGCATAATTATAGTGAAGCTTAAGTATTTACAAGCCCTCTCTCCATTTTCAGTGTAGAAGATAAAGTGATCATGTCAAATCCCAATAAAACATCTTTCCCCATATTTACCTGCACTCTAATTATATCTATCAACTGCTCTATTGCTAAAGAAACCACTGTTTGTGGAAGGCACTGAATTTACAAAAAGCACTTTCTGCAACAAATACTGTAGGCTTACTCTAAATTAATCTAAGTAACTATTGACATGTTGTATATACTGATATTGAAACAGGGCATATGTGACTTACTTGAATCAGTAGCAATGTGTGCACAAACATATCTTATTCCTTTGTTTCTGACATAATATGTTAGCATACTAATTGTGGTGAAACATGAACCACTGCAGCTGCCATTTGTTGCAAGATTGTTGGACCTAATTCCAAATATCCAAGAAGTAAAAAATATCATTTTTTTTAAAAAATGGCACTGTTTAATCTATGTCATCAGTCAATAAGTCTATATTTTAAAGAGAAAGATCATATGCTCTCTGGTGGCATTAGGTAAAACATTCCATTATTTCTATGAATTTATTTCCTCCTAAAGTGAAAATATCCAAACTGCAGGCATTTTGCAATCTAAGTCTTACCGAGCTTCATTAGACTTTGCTCTAAAAAAACATGCACAAGATAGTGCTATATGTCACATTTGTTTGATATTATCAAATTTATTTATTTATTTTTTTAAAAAATCCTTTTTAAACAGTTAATTCTACAAATAATTACTTTAGAGTATAATGATCAAATTCCATGTCAGAAATCAATTCTCCCATGGCATTCATTTATTATTAAGCTGTTTCACTTATAATTCCTGTAACACTAACATGAGCATATATACAAGGTTGTAAATATGCTAGAGTTCATATACATGTAGAATTATTATAGATTAAACAAAATGTATAAGCAAAACATTTAATCATGTACAAATTTCACTTCATTTCATTTTTCAATTTAAACTATTCAGATTTATTGTTACTTCAAGGGAAGAAAATAAATGTTTTGTTCTAACCTTTGTAACAGGTTTAAACAATAATAATAATAATTTTTTCCAGAAACCCACAAATTCCCATGCCCATAGTTTCTAGCCCACACCTGATCACCCACTTGCAGCCCCCTTGGGGGTTTTGGTCGAGAGCCTTCTGCTGCCACTCTATCTGGATGCAACCTGTCCAGTTTCGTGATCAGGCGTCTCCCCCAACGTAGTTCTGCTGGGCTTTTCCCAGTAGCAGTGCATGGTATGGAATGCTGGCAAAGTAAAAAATCTGACAATCTGTGATGCCAGTCCCCAGTTACTATGCGTTTTAGTGACTCCTTTGTGGTCCTTACCATACGTTCTGCTTGACCGTTACTGGATGGGTGAAATGGGGCCGACGTTGCATGTCTGATGAGATTTGCTCTCAGGAAAGCCTGAAATTCAGCAGCAGTGAATTGGGCCCCATTATCTGATACTAAGACATCTGGCAACCCATGTGTGGCAAAGAGTTTTCTCAGCACCTGGATGGTCCTAGCAGTAGTCATGTTTGCAACTGGGATTACTTCAAGCCATTTAGAATGGCTGTCTACCACTATGAGGAAGAGCTGTCCCTGAAAGGGCCCAGCAAAGTCTATGTGAATTCTAGACCAGCGAGTGTGCGTTTCCTCCCACCTGTGAACTGGAGTGTGTGGCATTTCAGGACTTGATTGCTGGCATGTATAACATCCATGCACCTGTGCCTTGATGGCCTTGTCTAGGCCTGGCCACCATAGGTAGCTTCTTGCTAAAGCTTTCATATGGACAACGCCTGGATGGCCTTCATGTAGTGACTGTAAAACTCTATCTCTCAGTGAAGTGGGAACTATGACCCTGTTTCCCCATAGGATACAACCCTTGTGAGCTGATAGCTCATGTCTTCTAACAAAATAACTCTGGAATTTAGAGCCTGGGCTTTTATCTAACCACCCTATGTGCACCCATGAAAGCACTCTTCTAAGTGTTTTATCAGTAGCTGTTTCTGCAGCTATGTCCCCTGTGTGGAGGGGAAATTCTGGCAAATCCTGAATTGACAGGATTCTGGCCGCTGGGGCCAGATCTGGTTCAATTAGTGGCAGTGGGAGTTTGCTCAGGCCATCAGCATGGCCCATTTCTTTGCCGGGTTTGTGAACCAGTTTAAACATGTAGGCTGATAGAAAAATAAACCATCTCAACATTCTTGGGGAAAGTATGTGGGATGTTTGTTTCCAGCAACAATGGCTAGGGCCACTTTGTCAATTTGAGTGTAGTTATGCTCAGCAGAGGACAGTGTCCTTGAATAAAATGCAATAGGAACTTGTATTCCATTCTTCTCTAAATGACTCAACACTGCCCCCACCCCATAAGGGGATGCATCACATGCTAAACAGACTGATTTAGACTCCCTAAAATGAGTGACAGTAGATTTAACCGACAAAAGTGCCTTAGGTCTTGGAAACATTTCTCGTGAATGCTGGTCCATTTCCATGAAGCTTTTTTTATCTAAGAACCTGTGAAGTGGCTCTACCAATGCAGCCTTGTTAGGCAGAAACACATGGTAGAAGTTGAGGAGGCCCAAGAATGCTTGTAGCTCTCCTTTTGATTTAGGGCTAGGTGCCATTTGAATGGCCTTCACTTTGGACTCAGCTGGGTGAATGGCGTTAGCATCAACACGAAATCCCAAAGATTCAGTTGAAGAAACCCCAATAGTACATTTACTCTTTTTTAATTTGAGGCCTGCTTCAGGCAGCCTCTGTAGAACGACTCTGAGCCTGCTGGCTAACACCTCTGTGGATTCCCCTGCAATAAGCACATCTGCAAAATAAGGGCAAACACCCTGAATGCCTTTAAGCGTGTGTTCCATGATTCCCTGAAAAATGTCTGGTGCAACACTAACCCCAAATTGTAAATGCTTCACTTTAACCCCCCCGGTGAGTCACGATCATCTGAGCAGCAGCTGTGGCCTCATCAACCGGCAGTTGCTGATAGACCTGTGCCAAGTCTAACTTTGCAAAAATGGTGCTCCCTTGCAAAGATGCCAAGATGTGGTTCACCACTGGGACAGGGTATGCGTGTTGCTTAAGGGCTTTGTTAATTGTGCATTTGTAGTCTGCACATATTCTAATTTCTCCGTTGGCCTTAAGTGGTGTTACTATAGGAGTTTCCCACTCCCCACCATCAACTGGTTGCAAAATGCCCTGTTCTACAAGCTTTTCTATTTCTGTGTCAATTTTATGTTTGAGGGCAAAGGGAACCCTTTGAGGCTTAATCCTAATGGGGACCACATTGGGCTCTAGCTTGAATGATATAGGCGGGCCTGTGTATGTTCCTAGGGCTGAATCAAATACGTCTGCAAAATCCTCACAAACTAATGTTAGATTCGTGGCTTGTGTCTGGTTGATACCGGTTACTTGGATGCCTAATGCATCAAACCAATCGAGTCCAATTAGACTGGCCCCCTACTACTATGACATCCAGGTGCCCAAAAACTCCCTTAAATTTAACGGCCAAGGTAGCTCCACCCTTGACTGTGACTTTCACATTTTGAAAATCTGTTAAAATCATGTCGGAGGGCCTTAGCTTGACCCATTTTCTACTGAGACAGCACACGAAATTAAATGTGTCCAGAGAAATGATGGAAATGGCTGAGCCTGTGTCCAACTCCATTTTACAGGGGATGCCTTGTAGCTCCACCTGAAGTTTAAATTTGGGTCTGAGGGGGCGTCGGGCCCCTGTGCAGCATACACTTCTGTGGCTTGCACAAAACCCCAGGCTAAACAGCCCCTGGGCCCCGGTACCTCTCCTGGTTGGATCTTCCGACTGGCGCTCGATGGCTGGTCCCTCTGGCGAGCTCTGCATACTGCTGCGATGTGGTCAGTTTTGCCACAGACCCAACACGTGGCTGACCGGAATCTGCAGTCTGCACGTTGGTGGCGGCCACCACAACCTTTACATCTAGGTAAGATATCTGCCTTGTAAGGAGTCTCTTGTTGCTTGCTGCTGCGGTGCTGTGTGTCGGACTGTCTGTACAGTTTGTCGACTTTGGCATCTTCTTCATCGCTCGTTTCACTGAGACTTAAAAACTTGGTTGTATGAATTGTCTGGCCTGGACTGAGGGATTTTAAATTATATTAATTAAATTAAATTAAATTAAATTAAATTAATTTTAAATTTTAATTTTTAATGTTATCTTAATTGTGGGCTGTATTAATTTAATTTAATTTTATTCTCTCTTTTGTATTGTTTTTAACTTGCCCTGTGAACCGCCCTGAGTCCTTCGGGAATAGGGCAGTATATAAATTCAACTAATAAATAAATAAAATAAATAAATAAATCTTCTGATTCCTCTGTGCATTTGGTGTCCTCGTGGTGGACTGTTTCTTCGTGTTGCATTGTTTTGGCAGGCCGGATTGTTCAGATGGCTCCCCTGGCAGCTTCATCTGCCATGACTTTGTCCAGGGCTTCAATGAACGACAGATTTGATCTAGCAAAAATTTTTTGCTGCAGCTCTCGATTTTGTAGGCCGCAGATGAGCCGGTCTCACAGTCGCTCTTCGATGTCAGAAAATTTACACAGGCGTGTGGCCTGCCTCAAGGCCACAATGACGTGGTCTCACCGGGCTGCTGCATTCGTTGTTCGAAGGCATAGCACCAAGCAATCACCGACATCTTCGGCTGGAAATGTTCTCCAAGCTTCTTCTTTAGCTCCGCGTAGGAGACTGACTCCAGCGGCGTTGGCACGAACAGGTTTTCATCAGATTGAATGTTGCTGGGCCACACACACAGAGCAGCATGGCGGCCTTCAGTCCATCTTCTGCAACCTGGTTCACCCGGAGGTAGTTTTCGACCTGGGACAGGTACGATGGCCATCCTTCTGTTTGCTTGATGTCGAACTCTCGCAGCTGTCCGACCTTGGGCATTCTTCTGGTCTTCTTGGCTGGTTCCTGCATCTTTTGATCCTGCTTCTCCGATGCCCAGGGACTGATCCACTGAGCGTGTGGGCACTAGCGTGTCTGGATAGCTGACTGTAGCGGGGGGGGGGAAATGCCTTTCCCAACAGGCGTGCGCTGCCTCTCCCCTAGTGACTTTCAGCTCCTTCGGAGAAGCAGGATCCCACCCTTGTCGCCAGTGTTGTGTAGTGAGTTTGTTGCACAGGAATGAAGACGAGGTGAGTGAGTTCAGCAATGGTCATGTTTATTTGCTTGCAGGATCTGAACTGAGGAACTGAGCTGCAGCCTGCAGCAATTTATAGCCTGGCCCCTAGGCGGCAGCCAATAGGTTTAAACCAACCCATTGCCACCTAGGGGCAGCCAATAGCAGCACTCGAGATGGGGTGTCTGAGTTGCTGGGAGCTGTTAGCTAACTCCAGCTTACCATGTGGTGTTACAATTAAGCCCAATACATAACAATGCCCCTGAAGATACACTAAAGATATTTAAAGTCTTCCTAGCCCAAATCTGGAAAAGAAGAAGAGAGAGATATATTGATAGGAGTTTCCTTTATGGTAAAAGGAAATCACCTTCAGAAATAGCTGCATTTACTCTCCCCATGGAATATCTGAGAAAGCTTTGGATATGATCATTTCAATGCCTCTTCTAGAATAGCCCATAAATATCAATCTTTTCATCTCAACTGCATCTTAAGAAAGGTGCATGTTATAAGTCAGAATGAATTGAGCCATTTTTTACCAGCAAGGTTAACATGCATGTCTCCATGTCTTACCCAAATGAAATAAAGATTCAATGTTCAGAACTTTTTTTTTACCAGTTACTGCCTTAATGGAAGGGAGGGAGAAAATTAATTAGGGATAATTTTTCAAATGTTCTTTTCATTCACATCAGCACTTAACATCTTTTTATACAAAGTGGATCCTAACCTTTGGAAAACAACTGCATTCTGGTAGGAGACACAAGAGAAAAAGAAGACTGTCTTTCAAATGTGATCTCATTACCTTGGTAGGAAGACAAGTATGCTGCTTTAATAATCAGCCATTCTTTAAATGATCTGGAGTATAATAATTTGTGTAGACTTGTTCAGCTTAGTGTATGCATTTTTAATTAGTTTGGATTGAAAAGAGAACTAATTGGACTGCTATTGGGCTAAACAGAAAATTAATATAATGTTTTCCTAAAATCTGTGTAATAATATTCAATGTCACTGCTTTCTCTATTTGCTACTTCTTCTCCACTATCTTTTTTTGGTGGAGAAGTACCTCTTTCTCTGCTATGGGATGCCCTTCTCATATTTTGAACTTAAATGTACATCATTCAGCACAACCACAGCAAACTATTGTAAGAATTATTGTAAAAATGTCAATGCTATGGAATCTCAGTTGCATGAATTATTAGTCATTGTTAGCATGTATGGCCAAGCTTTCTCCCATTTAGTGAAAAATTATTTTGGGGGGGTTAATGAAATGGGGGCTGTAAATGTACAATTGCTTACAAAAAAGTCATTATCTACAATACTAGCCTTCAAGTAGTTTGCCATATCCTGTATTTGATATCCTAGTTTAGACTTAATTCCTAATAAGGAATTTGTGTAATAATCAATTGTGAAGTAGATCTCTCTCACACACACACACAACCTTTATTCAGATCTTTATTCAGGTACCCTGCAGCTCTGTAACAAATCAATGAACTTTGACATCTTTCTCTATCTGAGAATGACATTGTACATATTAATGGAAATATCCTTCATGCACGCACAAATGATCTTATACTAAATTCCCTGGACTTCCTTGCTGAAAATGTCAGTGGTAATAGCATTGCCATCAATGTCTTTACAGAAGCTTCATATACAGAGTGTTTTTCCACCAAGGATTCAAAGAATTAAAGTAATACCAAATGTTTCAGTAATGTTTTTATTCAGGGTGATATAAATTGCAGTACCAAGTCTATTATTTAATAGATTTAATCATTGCTTTTTTTGTAAAAAAAAAAAAGGTGTCGGAACTCACACATGTCATACAACCTGCCTTGCCTACCCTACAAGGTTCCATCCAAAAAAGGTGCCGGAACTTCGTTCTGGGCATTCTATGACAAAACAAGCCCTGGATTTAATTATATAATGTAATATACATTGTTTAGATGCCTGTATTTTTTCAAATAGATTATAACAAAATACAGAACAAATATTGCCCATTTACAGTATTGTGCTGTACAGTGCCACAATCTATTCCATATGCAAATCATTCCCAATCCACCTATTCTTCACTTTATCTCTGTCATCCATGGCCCATCATCTTCCTTCTTAATTTTATCATCCACACTCACCTATTTGCCAGTGCAAAGCCCATGAAGTGCTTGACTCCTGCAGATCCTAAAAACAAAGCAAACGGCTGCAAAATTGCATCTGAGGCTTTTCCACCAAGCTGGGAAGCATAGAATGAAGGAGTAGTTGGTAAATATAGCAGGCAAGCTGTGCCATGAGGAAGAAAGTGCCCACAAATAAAGGATGACTTTCCTTAGATGCATATTTCCTCTATAGCAAAAGTGTGAAAAGAATGTGGAGGGAAGCCATCTGCTTTTGTGAGGGTGGGAAAGAACCAAAGGTTTTTAAATGTTAGAAATGGATTGTTGATGGTTCAGCATCAAGCAATCGTGAGCAGGGTGTCTGTGGGAGTAGAGCTGTCATAAAATAATTGTGATAGGAAATTAGAAAGATTAGGAAAATGAAACGGATATCTGTTTGGTTTAAAGAGGCAACAGAGTACCGGTAAGTGTTTATTACTATTCTCTTGGGGGTGTATTCTAAAACAGAAGGTGCTATTAAGGAAGGCATTGTCCTTCACTTTTTCTAATCACACTCCTTGCCCACACACAAACACACATATTGATTGATTAAAGTTGGGCCTGAAATTTAAAATTCATTTGAACCCTAGCAGAATTAAAAAGTTCTTCTCTATGTCTAATGGAGTGGGTTCCCCCATAAGTTGGAATCTTGTTCTCTAAATGGCCTCCTGTTTACTAACACCCACATGTTAAAAGTTAGCATCAATTAGTAATATTCAGTGATGACATTACTTTTTGTTATTTTGCCATAACAAATTGCCTATAATATCATTGCTAGGTCTCCTCCTCTTCTGCTTAATTTTCAACTACTCAAGCATGTGGGCATCCATCTCCTTCATGTGGTTTCTGCTGCTGGGTGGTGATATAGAACAAGTCAACAGTGCACAAAATCAGCTGGAATCACTACTATATTTGCTAATGGCTACACAATTAATTTCATTTGCTCAGAACCATGGAATGAATGTGCAGTATTAAATGTAAAAGTCCTTCATGTTATCCAAATGCAAAGATTTGCTCACGGAAGAGTTACAGATTGCTAAACTTGTTGAATTAAATACAAACCGACCTGACACATGTCAAGGCATTCCAGTGCTTTAAATGTTCAGGATTAAAAGTTATGTCTAAGCTTTTGTATTGTATTTAGCCATAAAATAGAGGTATGCAACCTGTAGTCCTCAAGTCATTTTTAAGGCTTTCTTAATCTCTCTTAAAAATTCACCCTTAATCACTGATATAAACAGAAGCAGAAGTTTACATCTATTCTTAGGTGGAGAACAGATGAAATCAAGCAGTTATAAAACCATGAAAACCCATTAATTCCCTCCAATCCAATTTCCAACTTTTTATGTTTTTGAGTATCTCATGTGGCTGGCTTCAAATGTAGAGCATTGCTCTTCGCCACCAAAAGGTTTCTTTCACCTGCTATGACAATGGTTTACAAGGCACAATGGTTGAATTAACAGAAAAGACTAGGTAACATTCAGTTGACCACATTATGGCTTTACGTGAAGTATAAATCTAGCCTACATGTCAAGGCACAGTTTGTGAGCCATGCAGCAGTTTATTCTTTTATTTTCAATCTGTTTCTTATTCTGTATGGTTTTCTTCAGCAGAAATAAGGGACAAAGAACAACTTTCTAGTCTCCAAGATCATCATTCTCAGAAGATTTATTGGCCAGGAGAGACATCCAATTTGCAATTCATGGAATGAGAACACTGGTTTACCGTATTTTTCGGACCATAAGACGCACTTTATCCTCCCCAAAAGTGGGGGGGGGGGAGAAAACGAGGGTGAGTCTTATGGTCTGTATGGCCAGCCCCAACCTCCGCAAGTGGAAAGCAAAGGAGATTGCCAGGAACACGAATCGGCACGTGCTGAGAAACGCCGATCTTGCGGTCCTGTAATTTCCCTCGCTTGGTTTCAGTTTCCCTTGCTACAAGAGAAAGCAGGCTGAAACGGAGCGAGGGAGATTGCCAGGAACACGAATCGGCTGATCTCGCACTCCTGCAATCTCCCTTGCTCCGTTTCAGCTTGATTTCTGCAAGAGAAAGCCAGGCTGCAGGGCCACCTCTGCAGGTACTGCTCTAACGCGGAGAGGGAAGGACAAAGAGGGAGGGAAGGAAGGAAGGAAGGAAGGAAGGAAGGAAGGAAGGAAGGAAGGAAGGGACAATGGGAGAGAGAGGGAGAGAGAGAGAGAGAGGGAGGGAGGGAGAGAAAGAGAGGGAGAGAAGGAGAAAGAAATAGGGAGGGAGAGAAAGAGGGAGAGGGAAAGAGAGAGGGAGAGAAAGAAAGGGAGAGAGAGAGAAAGGGAGAGAGAGACAAGGAGAAAGAAAGAGGGAGGGGAAATAGAGGGAGAGAGAGAAAGAGGGAGAAAGAGAAGGAAAGAGAAAAATAGAGAGGGAGAGAAAGAGGGAGGGAGAGAGAAGGAGAAAGAAATAGGGAGGGAAAGGGAGAGAGAGAAAGGGAGAAATAGAGGGAAAGAGAAAGATAGGGAGAGAAAGAGGGAGAGAAAGGGAGAGAGAGAGAAAGAGGGAGAGAGAGGAGAGAGAAAGAAAGAGGGAGGGGAGAGAGGGAGAGAAAGAGAAGGAGAGAGAAAAATTAAATTAGTAACATGATTGTTAAGTGAATCTGGTTTCCCCACTAACTTTGCTTGTCAGAAGGTTGCAAAAGGTGATCACCCTGGAACAATGTGACCATCATAAATATGAATCGATTGCCAAGCATCCAAATGTAAATCACATGACCCTGGGGATGCTGCAACAGTCATAAGTGTAAAAATGGTCATAAGTCACTTTTTTCAGTGCCGTCGTAACTTTGAACAGTCACTAAGTGAATCGTTGTAAGTCAAGGACTACCTGTACTTTATCATTTTTTTTTCTTTTTTGGGGGGGTCAAGTTTTTGACACTTTGCTGGGTGACTGGTGGTACTCGGACATTGCCTTGTCCTAAAAGTGGTACAATGGATGAAAAGGTTGAAAAGCCCTGTTTTAGTATACTGGTACTATTTGGTTCAGAATATTTTTTTTCTTGTTTTCCTGCTCTAAAAACTGGGTGCGTCTTATGGTCAGGTGCATCTTATGGTCTGGAAAATATGGTAAATAGATCTGTATTTTGCAGGTCAACTACTTTAATTACAAAAGCAAAAATAGCTTGATATTTAAGTCAAGAGACAAAAAAATAGGAAGAGGTTCCTAAAGGGCAAAAGCATCTTCTTTCTTTCTCGCAGACCTCAGAGAAATATAGCTGCAATAGTCATTGTGGCCAAAACTCTGTACTAATGACATTGATTTAATAATGAATAATTAGAGATATATAGACTGATAAGAAATTTCATTTATCAAACATTGATACTAGATAAGTAAATTATAATACTTTTTATGACAGAGAAAAACAATAATCTATTATCAGACATAATATCTACATAACATATGATTTATGCCTTCTAATGTTTGCATGTTCTATTTAATATGCTCCATTTTATTGCCTTTTAATTTTAATTTTAATTTTACATCCTTACATTATATTTTAAATAGGATGGAATATGTTTCTCAGTATTTTCCTTCATTTTTTGAACCTTCAAAAGAATACAGGCTATGATACACTATTCCTGTTGTGAAGGCTTTATTGCCTAGCTGGTCATTGATTTATAGCTGTTTAATAGAGAGGATAAAAATAGGGACGTGGTGGCTCAGTGGGTTAGGACGCTGAGCTTGTTGATCAGAAGGTCAGCAGTTTGGCGGGTCAAATCCAGAGTGCCACGTAACAGAGTGAGCGCCTGTTACTCATCCCAGCTTCTGCCAACCTAGCAGTTCGAAAGCACATAAAAATGCAAGTAGAAAAATAGGGACCACTACGGTGGGAAGGTAACAGCATTCCGTGCGCCTTTAGCGTCTAGTCATGCCGGCCACATGAACACGGAGATGTCCTCGGACAAGCACTGGCTCTTCGGCTTTGAAACGGAGATGAGCACCGGCCCCTAGAGTTGGAAATGACTAGCACGCATGTTCGGGGGAACCTTTACCTTTACCTTAATAGAGAGAATATGATTGTGATCTGTATTGTTTCTTTCTCTCCTTTGCCTTTGGCTATTTTTTTTATAGACTATCCATGAAGCCCAATTCTATGTATCTGCTGGATTCTAAATTGTCATAGTGTCAGGCTTCTATGATTAAACAAGAGATGGCATTACTTCAGCATAACAATAACCAGATAAGTACAGCTCAAACACACAGAAAATAACAACAAGCAACAGCACAACCCATTCAACCACATGCAACTAACCAACAAACCTTCAATGTCACAACAGGGAAAATGTTGCCCAGGCAGGTAATGAAAAATCTACAAATGAAAAAACAAGCTGAAAGAATCCTAAGCATCTAATATCCCATTCCTGGACTATGTGTGTTCTCCACCATTGCAACCTGGGATGCCTTTGAAGGAGTCTCCTTAAACATCTCTTGTTTAGAGAACTCTGCCTTGCTATGAGCTGCAGTGTTTTATGTATAAGAAACATGATATAAAGTTAGGAAGCTGATTCCATAATTCAAAGATCTGAATCCTTATCCCACAGAGGCATTCTACATTCTAACCACAAAGAAAGATTGCACCACCAGACCAATACAGAAAAAAACCTTCATCTGAGGTATTGTTTTTGTTTTTTAAGACAAGCACCAGTTGTAAGAGTAGACAAAACTAGCTTCACAATTATCTCTTTTCCACTGATCTTTAATCTGAACCTGAAATTATGCTTATTTTCCCCCATGCATTGGGGAGACAATTACTCATTACATTTACAACTTTCCTAGTGTTATTACCCACATTTACCCCAAGTCCCTGTTTACTCAAAAGATATGCTTTGAAAAACTCAGTCTGGATTTGGAACGTACATTCCATACAGCAATAAAATATATTGCTGATATGAGAAATCTTTATAATCCTTCATCTTTTACAGAGTGATTTGTACTAAAGTTAGATCAAGAGCCAATTGATTTATTATTCCCATAGAAAAGAAATGTTGCTTCTCAGAAGGAAATTGGATTTGGAGCTGAATCATGGATCATTGTTACAAAGCAGGTGGTTCGGAAACATTGACTCTATTCTATACTAAACTTAATTATAATTTTCTTTTCTCTAAACTGCTCTGGCATCTTTCCTGTCTTTTACTTGTAGCATCCATATGCAGAGAGGATGCCAGGTTCAAAATGAAAATCTTGGTCTGACCATGAGCTCAGTGGATCTGCTCCTTCTGCTGGCAAAAATGGTAGGGGGAAAAAAGTACCTGCTGTTACATGAAACATGAATTCATTGATTCAGCCCATCCCCAATAAAATTATGCCCAGTTTAACAGACTATGACTCTTGGTTGTCTGCAAAAATACAGAGAGAGATTTAAAAGGCTTCTTATGCAATAATTTCCATAGAACTTTAATTGTACCATTTTCCTTAAACATGTAAAGTATCTGCAGATACTGCTTTTTTTTTAACTCTAGTGTTTGTTGCATATATTTATAGATCCTACCATTAGCATTTGAAGATTTTTGCTTGATCTGTCTTTTGAAAGGGACAGATTTTACCCTCTGTAAGGAAAATGACATTGATAGAGATATGCCATGGCAACAAGAGGTAAAGCATCTTTTAAGTCCAGAACAGGTAGATAGTATTAAGAAGCAGTGCAATAAGAAGGAGGAAGTGGTTTACAATGATTAGATTTTCAAAAATCTATCATTATACCCAGTGCTTTTTTTGTAAGAAAAAAGGTGCCGGAACTCACATCTTGTTAATCTTTTATTATGTCTGTTAATATTCTGGCCTTTTTATTAGCAGCACCAGTGGTTGAGAAGTAATTAGTAAATTTTTTTTTCATTTTTAAATTTGGGGCCACACTTTTACACTAAAAATTTAAAAAAATATTTTCAATTCACCAATGATTTTTTAAAATAAAGAAATGATTATTTCACATGTAGTCAATCACTGTACACCCAACCACAAACGTCCATTGTGTAACTAAACATAATGGTCGCTGCCTGCAGTAAGCACTCAGCGCGCGATCACACAACCAATCACAAGCCAAGCAGTGCCATCACAACCAGCGTGGATGAAGTACGCCTGCATCAGACTCAACACACAAGCAGCCCACATGCACCATTTTAATGATTTTGCTGCCGACTGCTATGCTTGACAGAACGATTCAAGTCCAAATGGACCAAACATCAAATTTTCAAAAGTTACTTTTAAAATTTGGAAAATCCATCAAAAAATGGTGCTGGAACACCGTTCCAGTGCGTTCTATGACAAAAAAAGCACTGATTATGCCCAATCTCAGTAGATATAACCCAAGCTAAAAGTAGTTTCGGCATTCTTATGGAACTGACAACCATCTGAATTGTATGGGTGAGAACTCTATCATTGTTCAGAATATTTAAATTGTTGTCCAGAAGTATGACTAAAATAATTCTTTAAAATTTAGAGTGCGATGGATACACGATGTATATTTTGTGGAAAAGCTCTCTAAATATATTTGAATTTTATAGGAATACAGTTGTACCTAGTGCACAAAAGTGGATTTTGTGAGGAAATTTTGTTTAAAAAATTGTTAAAAAATACAGACAAAACACACACAAACTAGAAACACAGAGGTATTTTCATGGCTACCATATGTATTTCCACTCTTTTTTTTTTGGATATTTTTGCTTCAGCTACACTGTAATATGCAGGGAAAAGAGGAATTTCTTTGTGAAAACTTAGCTTGCCTTTCTGCCAATATTTTCCAGGGGGAAGGAAGGAAGGAAAGAAGGAAGGAAGGAAAGAAGGAAGGAAGGAAGGAAGGAAGGAAGGAAGGAAGGAAGGAAGGAAGGAAGGAAGGAAGGAAGGAACGGGAGGGGAGGGGAGGGGAGGGGACAGAAGGGGGAAGAACAAGGCAAGGCAAGGCAAGGAAAGGAAGCTGGTTCATCTATAGTAAAGAAATCATGTACAATTCACTCAAAACCCTTGGGGCTTCCATTAGTCAGTACAGCTTCAATGTGTCCTGAAGTGTAACAGATGGATCTCCAAAGTGACATCTGGTGCATAACAAAAAGGTTCCCTTTTTCTTGATTGTTTCACTTTGCTAAGAGATTAGAGGCATTGCTACATTCCCATCAAAACAGATGCTCATCTGCCTGTTGGACTGACCTCGGCTTTTATCTGTTTCTTCCCTCTACATGCAAACCTAAGAACCAAAGAATTAAGAATGTCTGCAGTTCAACAGGAATGGAAAGGTCTAGATCAGTACTTTTCAGCTCCTCTTGATATAAAGTATAACTGGACTCAGATTGTGATCACTGCTTTCAACTCTGGGGATTTTTTTTATAGGACTGAAAAATTTGCAATATTTTACATATTACATTCTTCCATTGTTGTTTAGAGTGAGGCAGGAAGACTGTGAAGAGGGAATGATTTATTTTCTTGACCAGTGAGTAAAGTCATCATGACACATTTCATTATGCTAGCACTAATGGCTTCAAAAGTCTGATCTGATAAATGTTGAGCAGATAGGTGAAAAATTGGCACATATGCTTACAACTATAATCTGGAAAAGATTTGTAGGACACAGAAACTTAATAACATACAATAGTTTGAACTATTAAAATGGGCAAGGTTAGTCAAAAAACTGGACAACCCTGAATTTGTGTGATTCACTAATTCATAAGGTAGACATACTGTACATTTAAGGGGAAGATTTGCTACTCTGACTTTTTTTCAATCACTCTCAAGTGTTGCTGTTTCTCTCCAGCAATGTGAACTTTAAGTGGCAATAAAAATCTGGAATAATAGAGCTATAGATTTCAAAGACAGAGAGATGGCAGGAAAACTGTGATATGCTGAATTGCCTGCTTTAAAAAAGAGGTTGAAATCAAATCAAGGAGTACCAACACTGTTGTCAAGACACGTCCTTCGTAGGAAGCAAGCAGGAAGCAGGAGTCTCCAAACAGGAATGTGTGACAAACAAAAAAGGCTTTATTCAGCTCAAAAGCACAAAAGTAAAGTCAGCGTTGGGAGTAAATTGCTCCCAATGCTTACATAGCCATTCGGAGAAAAGACCCCGTCCCCAGGCCACAAACCAGCATCCGCCCACAATCCAATATAATCCCTCCTCCCCCCTTGCAGTTGCCTTTGCAAAACAGCTCCCGCTGCCCTCTTCAACCCACCACCCTCTGTACACCCTACCAGCCTTTCCCCCCATGTCCAACAGTCTGCTGGAAACCAGGTAGGCAGTCCAGGCAAACCCCACCCTCAGGCCCTGATGATCGGCCCTGCCGTAGTCGGCTCCATGAGGGGCAGCGCTGCTACAATCGGTCCCAAGCCTCTGCTGAGGCAATTCAAGCCCTGGAGGCTTGATATGGTGATGGTGGCCCTCCCGAGCGCCATGCTGCCAGCTGGAAAGTGGTGGGGCCGGCAGGGATCCCAAGGTGACCAGCTGCAATGGCAGTGGCATGCGAGGCGGCAGCACAACCTTCGGCTCAGCGGCGTGCGAGGCAGTACCCCCTGGCATTCCCAAGACCAGTTGACAGGTGGTGGGGCCATCAGGGAGCGCGCAGCGACCAGTGGCATCAGCGGCGACCCCCACTGATGTCTCCAAAGCCAGCTGACGGTCGGTGGGGCCTGAGTGGAGGTCGTGGCTTCATCGCTGCTTGTCGCATGTGTAGGAGGTCTGTAGTCTGTAAGGCTATTGTGGCAAAGGATGGAATAAACTGCCGGTAAAAATTGCAAACCCCAAACAACTTTGGAGTTGGCAGCGAGTCCTTAGCGCCTGCCACTCCAGGATGGCCTTGACCTTGTTGGGATCCATTTCCACCCCTGCCCCAGATATCTTGTACCCCAATTAGTCCAACCGAGTCTTGTGGAACTCACATTTAGGCAGTTTCATATATAACTGGGCCTGCAATAACTTCCTCAGCACTTCTCTCACCAAGGTGATGTGTTCCTCCATATTGGATGAGGATATCATCCAAGTAGACAAGTACTCCATGGTACAGGTGTTCATGCACCACCTCGTTAATTAATTGCATGAATACCACAGGAGCCCCTTGCAACCCAAATGGCATAACCCAGAATTGATAGCTGCCAAGTGGGCATTAAACGCCATCTTCCATTCGTCACCCTGCTTAATACGGACCCTGTAGTATACCTCCCGTAGGTCCAGTTTAGTGAAAATCCTGCCCTTAGCCAGGTGTGCCAGGAAGTCCTTCATCAGGGGAAGGGTGTACAAATTTTCTACACATACGCCGTTTATGCCTCAGAAGTCCACACATAGATGCAGGGAGCCATTTTTTTTCTTTAAACAGGACCAGTGCTGCTATACGGGAACGGGCCAGCTGAATGAAGCCTCTGGCCAGCTTCCGGTCAATGTAGCATCATAACTTCTTCATTTCCCATGGTGTCATGGCATACATACAGGGCTTGGGTAGTTTAGCTCCTGGTTCTAATTTGATGGCACAGTCCATCAGTCAGTGGGGTGGCAGGACGTCGCATTCCTGTTCATTGAACACCTCAGCGAGGTCGGAGTACACGTCCAGGACTTGGGCCTCCTGTCCTATACTGGACTTGCATGCCCCTACTCCCTCACTTTTCCCTTAGGGTTTCCCAGGGTCATGGGCTGGTGGCCAGGGACCTACCCCAATGTGTATGTTATGACAACCTCCCTCCCACCAAATCATTGGGCCCCATTTATCAAGCCAGGTAAGCCCTAGAATCACTGCCTCAGTCATGGAGGGTACCACTATGAACCGAAGGACTTCCCAGTGAGACCCCATCTCCATCTGAACAGGCTCTATTATGTGGGTACTAGGCACTCCCCCCAAAAGGGACCCATCTACCTGTTCAAACCTGAGTGGGGTGGTTAACAGTTCCATTTTAATCCCCACCTCGGTCACTACTACTTTACTGATAAGACAGCGGGTACAACCGGAGTTAATCAAGGCCCTGTATGTTCCCCTATATCCTGACTGTGGGATTACCAAAACAATGGGGATGGCAAATGGGCATACCGGTGCACTCACCATAGGGTCTTCAATTGAGTTGTTTGTGCTGTCATAAATCACCAGCTGATGCCTAGCAGCCGTTGGTGTCTTTTCTTCCATCTGGGATGGCCGTCAGGACATCTCCCCTTCCTGCTGGTGTGCTGCCCATGTTCGTTCCACAGGTTTTTTCGGTGTGGCGCCGTGTATTCCAGGAGTCAGCGGGACAGCATGCGGTACTGGAACCGGACACTCTGCTACCTGATGTCCCAGCTGGTTGCAGTGGAAACACCTAATTGGTGGACGGGGTGCTGGACTGGAACTTCCTGGTGTTGCGGACTGGGTCTTCTGTCTTTCTTCCCTGGGCCTCTCACTTGATTTCTGGGGCCCGGGTGGGTTCTCCATTCTACCGCAGAATTCCTGTAAACCTATGTCCAGCTTGACTGTCACCCAGAACCAGTCCTGTAACTGGTTCGGGATACCTCTGACAATACATGCCTGGCAAAGGGTCCTGTCCAGACCCACCCAGAAATGGTGGACCAGAAGGTGTTCTGGCCATGATCTTAGTCTACCAGCCACCCGCTGGAACTCACGGACATATTCTATGACAGGACGACCTTGCTGTCTCAAGGCCACCACTTCTGCCTCAGCTTGCTGGACCCAAGTGACATCCTCAAACCTTGTCCATAATGCCTCCAGAAAGAGCCCGGCATCAGCCAGCTCCCTGGCATGGTCACTATAAAGATCTGCTGCCTAAGCTGCCGTCTCACCCTGCAGACTAGCCGTTACTGCTACCACCATTGCCCACTGAGATGGGTAGTCTGGGGCATATCTCTCCAGATGGTTAATGGCATGACTGAAAAACATTGCCAGGTGATCAGGATGTCCGTCGAACACCAAACCTGAACCTCATGGTCCCATATGCGGCCCTGTCCCTCGTAAAGTGTTGTCATTATGTTGGGAGCTTACTGCCTGCCAGTCCAAAGCACCGGATGGCCTTGCCATCTGCCTGGTAGGCACTCCATCTCTCGATGGCCTGGCATCCTGACCAGACTGTGATGATGCCACTGGGACGTGCACAGCAGGACCTCCTGCCTGGGACATGCCAAGCTGGATGGAACCTGAAACCGTGGGCTAGCCAGCCAGAAGTGGGATGGCCCTGAGCGAACAGGCTGCATCTCATTGCGAGACCAAGGTGTTGTATCATGTCCAGCCTCTGGCCCTGACCAAGACAGGGGCTCCCAGTACCCTATCTCGCCAAACATGTCCCGGAGAATATCCATGGTTTGTCTGCCCGGTGCCATGGAGTAACTCCATTCCTCCTCCTCATCATCAGTAAAATGCCTTTCCCTCCACTCCGTTAAAGGTCCTCCAGCCCTTGGCATTTGCCCTCGACTAGGGTCTGAGTGGCCAAGGGTGGGGCTAAACCACCATTCCCCCAGGAGCAGGGTCCCCTGTCTCCTGAGGCTCACCCACTGTGGCTACCGGCCGTGGGTCCTGCACCTTAGGCCTAACTGTCAGCTGAGCATCCCCTGTCACTGGTATTGGTGCTGCAGCTCCAGCTGACTCACCTTCCTCAGCCACCGGTGCAGCCCCTTGTGTTCTCTCAGCCATACCTAAATAGTACAATAGGATAGGGCAGGGGTCAGTAACCTGAAACAGTGAAAGAGCCACTCGGAACCGGTTCCCTCACAAAAGGAAAAACTGGGAGCCACAAAAAATGTGTGCACATGCGTGTACATGCGCGCATGCGCAGAACAGGGTTTGACTGAAGAGTGGAGCCAAGGCGAGATATGCCTGCATATTTGAATTGATTGGTTGAACTTTTTTAGTCCCACTTTTTTTTTGGACTTTATATGACAGAGGACTGGGAGCTGCAGGGGATGGCTGAAAGAGCCGCATGCGGCTCCGGAGCCGCGGGTTGCAGACCTGTGGGATAGGGCAAGGTGAACAAGAAGAAAGGGAACGCTGACTTACTGTCAAAACACGTCCTTCGTAGGAAGCAAGCAGGAAGCAGGAGTCTCCAAACAGGAATGTGTGACAAACAAAAAAGGCTTTATTCAGCTCAAAAGCACAAAAGTAAAGTCAGCGTTGGGAGTAAATTGCTCCCAATGCTTACATAGCCATTCGGAGAAAAGACCCCGTCCCCAGGCCACAAACCAGCATCTGCCCACAATCCAATATAATCCCTCCTCCCCCCTTGCAGTTCCCTTTGAAAAACAGCTCCCGCTGCCCTATTCAACCCACCACCCTCAGTGCACCCTACCAGCCTTTTCCCCCACATCCAACAGTCCGCTGGAAACCAGATAGGCAGTCCAGGCAAACCCCACCCTCAGGCCCTGATGATCGGCCCTGCCGTAGTCGGCTCCACGAGGGGCAGCGCTGCTCAATTGGTCCCAAGCCTCTGCTGAGGCAATTCGAGCCCTGGAGGCTCGCTATGGTGACGGCGGCCCTCCTGAGCACCATGCTGCCAGCTGGAAAGCGGTGGGGCTGGCAGGGATCCTGAGGCAACCAACTGCAATGGCGTCAGCAGCGCCGAACAGGAAGGCAGTGGCACGGCCAAAGAGGAGGCAGGGAGGGGAGCTGGCATGAGGCTCTTCCTCCCCCCTCGCTGTATGTTGGGCCCACATACAGGAAAAAGTATGGGCTCTTTAATTTTCAAGAGAATTTTATAAAATGACTATCTTTAGCTCAGCTCCTCATTTATACTTCAGTCAGTTTTTTTAAATCCTGTGTTTTCATGTAAACACAGGGCTAAGCCTATGACCTTGGCAATGTATTTGCAAAGTGGAAAATAAATTTAATAACTAATTAGAAGTAATCTCCCTTGTATCCAGGTCATTTTTGTTCTCATGGCTCACTTAAGAAAAAATCAAACTAGAATTTAACATCTGAACTACCCTAATCTCATAGCTATCCATCAAAGATCCATCATGGGCAAGTTACATGCTACTTATCAGAAAGGGTATACAAATACAAAGAATTCACCATTGATTTATTCAGGCATTAGATCCAGTAAAATTCATTGAAACTATACCTCTGAACTCTGAACACATTTTGTAGGGACAAAAATGGAAAACCTTCTATGCTTAACTGAGAAACATAATGCATAATGGATTGCTTCTGAAGAATCCTAAAAATTCAACCTCTGGTTTGCATTTTCTGTAAACAAATTTCCAAAGGCTTGTGTATTGAATTAATCAAAATTGCCAGGTATGAACTTCTGCATCTCATTGGCAACAATGTCTGTGTATTATGTTTTTGTGTACATTAAGTAATCAAGATGGTGGATATGACCTTGACATAATAGTCACCATATTGGCTTTTTTGACCACTACCTCCTGTATTTGCCCCTGACATTGATCAAGATAAAATGATTGGCCTTTTTCCCTAGATGTAAACTACAGCTCGCATGACTAAACATATCTTTTATAAACAAGTCTAAACCCCTTAGGTTAGTGTCCATCACCAAATATCGTAGTGTACATTATTATTAAACAAATTTACTCTCCTTTCCACCCTTCCCTGCCCTTATCTCAAATTCCTTGCAATCAACCAACTTTATTGAGTGAGAAAATAAAGAGAGAAAATAACATATAGTCCTTAACCACTTTTTTCATTTTAATACCATATATGATTTCAAAGGAATATTTTGTATTTTTAAAAATACATTAATTAACAAGTCAGATACAATTCATGGCTAGGTTGATATCAATTGTCACTCAGTGTGTATATTTTCTAGTTCATTAAAAGTTCAGTTGGGTATCTAGCAAGAATCTAAATGATCTCTAAAATTAAAGAAAAAGTTAAGACTAGTTTCTCTTTTAGATAATGAATGTCCTACTTCCATAACATACCTGGAGTAGACTGTCATAACTACAAGGCTATATGAAGAGAAATTTTTCAAATACTGTATGATAAACAATATGATGTACTGAGTAACAAGACTTTTTCTGCTCACTGATCAATGAAATTAGTTCTCAGCACAGAAACATGGATATTTCTTAGTTACATGACAAACTTCTATTTGGTAACAGGATGGAACCAATAGTTACTCTATCATAGAGCAAAAGGATCACATATTGGAAAAGGTAAAAAAGCTAAATCGTGTTGATCAGGAAAGGGTTCAGAGGAAGAACTAATAAAATTTAAAAATAAACTACGTGTTCATTCAACAGATGGTAAAGCAGTTTTATATTGCTCTGCCTCGGTAAACAGCTAATATTTTAGCTGCCAAAGAGATATGATAAACACATGCCTAAACAAATGGCCTAAAATCTAAAAGATGCTTTAGTTTCATTCTGAGATCCACAAATTCCAGACTGAAAGCAGCAGTGTACAACTGTTCTGCTGTATTGTTTCCAATAGTACACCCAGTTTCCAAGCAATTTTTATCTCCCTGCAAACCTATGTAGTCCCTAACTTTTTATTTATATTTATAGCATTTCCTGTCACTGAGACAATTTCAGTTGTCATTGATATTGAGATTGATCAAATCCTGATCATTAACTGGGGAAAAAAAGTCCAGATAGGAAGTGAAAAGCTGAGAATTCAAAAAAGTTTAACCTATAAACCACTAAGGACGAATGGGATTCTTTTCTTGGATCCTCTGCATAAGTATACTAGACATCACTTAGAAAATGTGAAGGACAGCAATAATGGGAGAATAATATTTAGCTACCCAGATCTGAAAAGTCCCAATAAGGTGCCTCCATGATCAGAATTATTAGAAATGTCACACAGGAGTAGTGGTGGGATTCAGCCAGTTCACACCACTTCAGCAGAACTGGTAGTCCAGAATGGACTTCCGGAAGTGGCATCCAAACAGAGAACTGGTTGTTCACATATTTGAATCCCATCACTGCACAGGAGACACCTTGTGTAAAAATACATTAGAGGAATTTCTCCCCTGACTTCTGAAAAGGGTATGTAGTGGTCATTGGGACGGGCCACAAGGTGACACTTGTATTTGCTTTCTGTGAAATCTTAAGGGAAGATGGACTGGACATATTATTCTGAGAGTACTTCCACAATAGCAAATTCCAAAACATTTCTTCATCAATGGTTTTAATTGTTTAGTAAACTCAAGAAGCTGAGATGGCCATTGGTATGATATTGGCAGTGCTTTTTTTCTAAAAAAAAAAAAGGTGCCGGAACTCTCATCTTGGCGGGTGCAGGAGGCGAGGGGGTGGGGGTGGGGTGCTGCTGCAGTCACAGGTGCGAAGGGTGTTGGCAGCGGGCTCCCCCCCAGGGCTGGAACCCGCATAGCTGGTGCTGTGGAAGCAGCAGAGCCCACTCTATATGGCAGGGCTGCGCAATGTGGGCAGTGGAGGCGGTGCGGGTCAGGCGATATTTTAATCTTATGATTTTAAAAATATATTTTTTCTATTGTAAGTTTCCCCAAACCTCGCCATGTGGATTGCATACAAATATTATATAATTGGTAAATAAAGGTAGAACATATGTTAAATATACATCAAATGATAATATGCTTCCCTACAAAGTCAATTCTTGCTCAATGACAGACCAAGGAGTTAACTCGGAAAGGCAAGAGGAAAACCTAGAAGAGATCTGTGCAACTTGTAGAAGGGAAAGGCCCACACTGATAAAGTAAAAATCTTTGTGGTCTGCAAAAGAATGCTGCTGGCCTAATCAATGATTTGGTGACTAGAGGAGCATCTACAGTGTTGGAGTTCATGGTCTTGGTAAGCCATGGAGGCACTAGACAACATGACTTTCAGGGCAGTGGTGGTGATTTTATTACTTTTTTTTAAAAAAAGTCTGTGCTCTGTCCAGGGGTGCTTGGTAGGCTGCATGTACAGGCCTGGTCTAGAGTTTATTTTGGAGCATTCAACTATCTAGAGCAGGCATGTCAAACTCATTTTGTTTGAGGCAACTTCTTATAAAAGAATTGCCATTAATTTGTTTTAATAAAATAATTTAAATCAAATTTTCACTTGATTTCAAATTAAATGAATTATATTGGTTGACAATGAGATTTTTTTTAGTACAATTGCCAAATGCAATAGACTGGTTTTAGGTATATGTTACTGGAAGAAAAAAACAATCCCTGCTGCGTTACTGATCCCAGAGAAGCATTTGCATGTATGCAGGTATCCTTA
The DNA here is from genome assembly GCF_964194415.1 of Vipera berus. NCBI lineage: Eukaryota > Metazoa > Chordata > Lepidosauria > Squamata > Viperidae > Vipera > Vipera berus. Next base: position 106,315,277 of record NC_138205.1, read on the forward strand.
GGGTGCCATAGTTATGGATGAGAAATATTGGCTGCAAAGTTGGCATTACTGGATGTAATACAGATATTTTGGACTTATTTTTGTTTCTTTGCATGTTTGATATTTTTAAAAAGGTATATGCTACTGACTACGCTTATGCACATATGTAACATGATTACTGCTTGTCCAAAATTTTACTATACAGATAATACCACCAGAAATTATTTTAGCCTTTTTAATAAATGTTGTTATTGATGTTAAGCTCACCAGCAACAACATCATATATTGTTATGTATATACTAGGTTAATTATTTAAAGACTGAAATGCAACATAACTAGATTCTAAATAATCTATTTTTCAAAACACACAACAGTCCAATCAGTAAAAGTAAAGTCCAAATTAAGAATATTTCATTCTTAAGAATTGTTTAGATTCAAAATAGTTTTCAAGAGTGTACAAAAGATACTATTTTTTTCTAGAATCAGCTAAATTAGACATATTACATTGAGAAAAATGTTTCTCATTTCTTTCCTGTTACCTTTGATTTCATTGCAGAGATGTTAACATAAGAAATAGATTATTTTTTTATCTAATTTTACCTTCCAAAAGACAGAAGCAGATGAAAAATGTGAGGTTCTTTCCTGTTGGCTTTTCTGAATTAGCTGTTTTAGATTCTAAAAGTTTAGTTCCTAAAAAAGTAATCCTGTAAATAATTTTAATGTCCTCCTCTAGTGCAGGCTCTTTTATGACTCAAGGACTTCAACCCCCAGAATTCCTGAGCCAGCATGGCTCAGCTTGGAAACTGAGAAAATATGATTTGTAGCAGATTTGTAGCAGAAACTTGGAAAATATGATTTGTAGCAGATTTGGCACAGCAGTCGTAGATCATCAACTGAACAATAGCAGACTCAGGACACAGCCCTATGGAGAATCTGTACTCAAGGAGATCGAATTGGAAACTTTCCAACTCACACAACCTGGGGCCTATCAATAAGGAAATCAAGTATCCAATTACATAAATGAGTATTAAAGCCTAATAGGCCCAGTTTGTTCACCAGATGCTGAGAGATGATTGTGTTGAATGCTGAACTAAAATCCACAAACAGCATTCGCACATGAGTATTCTTCCCCTCCAGGTGCGCCAGGCTAAGATGAAGCACACAGGAAAGTACATCTTCTACAGAGTGGTTGTTCCGATAGGCAAACTGTAATGAGTCAAATGTCATAATGGAAGTGAATGCAACTGGACAATAATAATTAAGGTATGTGATTATAGTTTTTTGGGGCACTGGTACAATGATTGCAGTCTTAAAACATGATGGAACCATCGCCTGTTGCAATGAGAGATTGAAGATGTCTGTGAGAACAGTGGTCAGCACACTCCCTAAGTACTCACCCAGAGATATTATCAGGACCCTCAACTTTCTGAGTGTTGACTTTCTGCAGGATTTTCTGAACAGCAATTGTATCAAACCTGAGCACCTGCTCATCAGGAAGGGGAACAACCTTCCTTGCTGGAATGTTGTTTGTGTTACAATAGAAAATTACAATATTGTCAAGAAGACATGGATTTCCAATTCTGTGGTGATGAGTTTTCTCATCACTTTGATATCAGATATTCAGGAATCTGTTCTAAAAAACAGAAGTTAAGTAAAGTAAAACTGAATTTTTTGAAAAGTGGAATGTTTTTGAATGTAAGAATGAAGGGGGGGGGAAACACTTCCATATAAATAATTCCCTTTGAACTGGATATCCTTCCTGTTAATATAAGGTTTAAAATGTATCTACAGAACCCCTGGGAGGAATAAAAATAAAATCACTCAGTTCTGCTCCAGTTAGACTGTTGAGTTGGCCAAGATATGGTCTTATCCTTTAATCTGGGAAAAATTGCAACCTGTAACTCCTGAAGAAATAGACAAGTGCCTCACAAATGTTAATCGAACCACAATCCTGTCTACAGATAGTCCTTGAGCTTGCAACCATTTGTTTAGTGACCATTCAAAGTTACAATGGCATTTAAAAAAAGTGGCTTATGACTATTTTTCACACTTACAGCCATTGTAGCATCCCCAGGGTCAAGTGAACAAAATTCAGACTCTTAACTGGCTCATATTTATGATGGTTGTAATGTGATTGTGTTTTGTAATCTTCTGACAAGCCAAGTCAATGGGGAAGCCAGATTTTCTTAACAACTGTGTTACTACCAGATTCATTTAACCACTGTGGAAAAAAAGTCATCAAATCAGGCAAAACTCAATAACTGTCTTACTTAACAACAGAAATGTTGGCTTAGTTATGGTAGTAAGTCCAGGACTGCCTATACTTCCTCAGGATTCACACAGGATTATTTGTTCTTTGTTTCTTCCAGTTAATTAAAATTACCTTGGAGATGTCATGTGTTTGGATCCATGTTGAAATAAATTCATTGCTGAGAGAAGAGATGGTTCTATCTGCTTACTACTGACTCACTGCTAGATGCTATGTAGGTGGGATGGGAGAAATAGACCAGCTCAATTCTGACTTTCCCAACTTCAGGAACTTTATAGTCTGGGAAAATTAAAGATTAAAAGGAAAAGTTTTCCTGCAACCAGAGCTAGTTTCTGTTTCATCAAGCTTGTTTCCTCAGTTTACTGCTGATGATAGACTTACGTTATATTAGGAGTATTGAGGCATTGAGGGAAACAAAGTTGGCTACTTTATCAGTTGTGTTTAGAATTCAGAGAAGAGGCAAGAAAGAAATAGATCATAGTAGACCTCGGTGCCTGAAGGATTAATGAAATTGTCAGTACCTAGATGAAGACTAGAATAATAATTGCAGGCAGAAGTGTTCCAACAACTGTTACTGGTTTCCAAATGGCAAGTAGGACCAGATGAGAAGAGCCACCCTCCCTTAAAATGGGTCCAACCATTTCTTGCACATGAAAAGGAATAGGGCCTCTGGTCACACATGCCATGTTGAAGCCAGTACCATCCCTGTAAACCAACTAGCAAAACAATTGGATTTTATATGATGCTTATTTAGATATTGAAGTAATCCCTGACATATGGAAATCCTAAATTTTTGTAGGATCTCAGAAAAGGCTGAACTTCAGCTTTTCAGCACACATAACGGAAAAGAAGCCTCGTAGAAATGGATTTTAGATTTCTGCCTGTTCATGGCTAGATGTGAGGAAATAATCTTGTAGCCATATCTGAGTTGGGAAATAATTCTGAATGTTATTTAAGTCTAATTTATCCATGGATTAAAAAACAATCTAGAGAAATATAAATGGAATGAAAAAAGAAAACAGTATAAAGTAGTGTATACAGCTAGAACTAAAGAATTGCAATCAGAACACAGTCTTTTCATTTAAATTGTCTTGCTAGAATATCACAAACAGAAAAAAAACCCAGAAGTGAAATGTTAAATCAGGCACACCAGTTGGGAGAAAGTTGATCTACTTCTCAAAATAAAAAATAAAAAATCTCCCTCCAAATGCAGTATTCAGTACTCACTATTTTTTCTCTTTAATTTTAAACTTGTCCATGAAAATCACAGATTTGCCCTGCTATTAAATCTATCTGAATTCACTTATCACACTTTTTTTAAAAAACCCCAACAACTTTTGGCCTATATTCCAAGGCAATTCAGTTTTGAATGCATGTTTAAACTTTGCCTTTTAAGCAAAGTCAGAGACTTGTCGCGTTGAGCGACCGATCAGGGTTCCGGCCTCAACTCTTAGAGCCCCGTAACAGGGGTGAGAATTTAGAGGGACCCTCGCAAGGGTGAACACCTTGAATATGGAAGGATTTTGCCCTTTGCCACCGACCCAGTGTGCCGGACGTTCCGACGGTCACACTTGGGAATTGCGATAGCGCAGGAACAGAATCCTAGGACAAACTGAGGCACCAACACAAGTTTGTTCAAGGTGAGAGAGCACAGAGTGCCCGGGGTGGATGGTGTTGCCCCCCGAACAGCTTTGCACAGCACTCTTTTATTGAGCAGTTTCACCAGGGAGGGGGAAGTACACACATGAGGAAGTAACATATGGAAGGTCATAGGAAAACATAGCTCATTGCATACAACTGCTAATGAAGAGGGCAAAGGTCATCACAGGAAACAGTAAAGCATAACTTATCGTATACAAATGCTAACAGAGAAGACAAGGGTTATCACAGGAAGGCATAACTTGAGGCAAGGACAATTACAGGAGACAGGAAGCCATATCTTGAGGCAAGGGCAATTACAGGAGACAAGTCTTGTTATATACAATTGTAAATGGAGGAGGCAGAGGTTTATCACTAGAGACAGGAATGCAGAACTTTACAATTGTAAATGGAGGAGGCAGAGGTTTATCACTAGAGACAGGAATGCAGAACTTTATAATTGTAAATGGAGGAGGCAGAGGTTTATCACTAGAGACAGGAATGCAGAACTTTATAACTTTCAATATAGAAGGCAAAAAGGTCTTTGGGAGTCTAGGATAACTACAACTCCTCCTTTTCTGTTTTTTAAGTCCAATTACTGAGAAGGCCCCTCAATGTAGTCCAGAACTTTCTCTTCTAGGACACTTACGCGGGAAAAAGAGAAATCCTTCGATACCTCCTGTGCCGGCGCCAGTGTTCCTTTCAAAGAGTGTTGGTGTGAGGGTTCATCAGTCTCTGAGTCAGAGGTAAATTCTAAAAGAGGATGTTTGTATAGGCAAGACACAAGGTAAAATAATGCATCCTAATACAATCATACCAATTAAAGCTACAATAGGTTGTAAACCAGGTAATTTGGGAAACCAGGAGCCAAGTAATTCCTGAAAGTTGAAACCATTTCAAGTTTGGACAGGAACATGAGCTACAGAGTTCACATAGATGATGATGGTAGACTCGTTGTTAACAACAGGTTGTTCCTTCTGGGTCCATGCGATGGGCAAAAACAGTGTGAAAAGAGTCATTTTTGACTGGAACCAATGTCAAAGGTGTGAGCCATTGTAAAGAACGGGATGGGATAGCTGGTGAAGTGGAGGCACAATGAAATACTGCAGGCTGAGTAGGCGGCAAAACTTTGACGTCTGGGGTAAGCTTTCAGATGGAATTGTGTTTTAGTGGCATCAGTCAGTGGTGTTAAAGCTGAAAAAAGTCACAAACCATGCTGTCATCTTTAATGGGTTCTGCAGTTGTGTTTGTGGAGGCATGATACGGACGAACGTGGCGACCGGGGATCCACAGCACTTTGTCTGGCAGCTGGACTGCAGCGTAGCCTCTTCCCCAAGTGAGAAGGTCTGCAGGGCCTTTCCAAGTTAGGTCTGGAAGTTGGCGATACAACACTTTGGGTTTAGGCTGATCTGCAACTGGAGATGAAAAATGCTGCTCTGCAGCTGTGGTTAAGGGATAGCCAGTCAAGTTGGAAAAGTTTAGAGTGTAGAGGCAAAGATTAAGAGTTTCTTGCACTGCTGGGAGGTTGGGGTTTCGTTTTCCCCCATTCTGATTTTTATAACGATCTAAAGCATGTTTCAAGGTTTGGTTAGCCCTTTCCACCAAGGCTTGGCCTTGGCTATTATATGGAATTCTGAATTTGTGTATTATTTGCCAATGATGACAAAATTCTGCCATGGCTTGACTGCTATAAGCAGGGCCATTATCTGTTTTGAGTTCTTTTGGACATCCCAGCACTGCAAAGGTCCGAATACAATGATTAATGACATGTTTGGTGGCTTCTCCCCTTTGGGGGGTAGCCATGATGAATCCTGAAAAGGTATCAATTGAAACATGCAAATACTTCCATGGGGCAAATGGTGCATATTGTGTAACATCCATTTGCCAAATTTGGCAAGGCTCCAATCCCCTTGGATTGACACCCATAGGGATTGCAGTGGCTTGTTTACTGCAGGTTGGACACTGCTGGCGAATTGCAATAGCTTCTGCAGCGGTGATGCCAAACTGCTTTTGCAAAGGTTGCAAAGAACAGGCCGAAGGTCCGGAGGCAGCCTGATCTGCAACATTGTTTCCCTCTTGCAAAAAACCTGGAAAAGGCTGATGACTACGAATGTGAGCAACAAAAATAGGATGTTGGCGTTCAAAAAGCAAATTTTGCAAGGTTAAAAAAAGTTGTAACAAATCTGGTTGAATGGAGGGGGATAAATAAGATCCATAAATCACTTGAATTGTGTGATAAACATAAAAGCTATCCACAATAAGATTCAAAGGTTGAAATGAAAAAATTTGACAGGCCAAAATTGAAGCAGCCAATTCAGCTTTTTGAGCTGACCGCTGGGGTGTTGTTTGCTTGGTTATCCATTGACCATTTTCCAACCAGGCACAGGCGCCACACTCCTTGCTCCCATCTGCAAAAACTGTAACAGCCGAATGTAGGGGGTGAGGAGACAAGGGTGACAACCAGTCAATGGGTACAGTGCGAACAATTTGCAAATGATAATCGGGTGGTGGGTGGCAAGAAATCTTGCCATGCCAATCAGCTAAGGAAAATTGCAATTCACTGGAGGTTTGAAAAAATGATTCCCAAATTCGCAAAGACATAGGCACAAAAAGAGTGTCTATCTCCAGCCCAATCAAGGCTTTCGTTCGGTGACGATCTTTAAAAATCAATTGAGCCAATTGTGCTTCTCTGGTTAAAACAGAAACTTTGGGCGTATGGGATAAATGAATCCACTCCAAAATTTTCAATTGGTTAGCACATTGAACAATAGCAACATCCGACTCCCATCATGCAACATCCACCTCTCACTTTCTTCTACTTCCCATGTTTCTCCCTATCCATATTTCTATAGTACATTCTTGTTCCTTCAGCATTCTAAGGCTTGTGTTAAGGCATACAATTCATGCATGCAATTCACAAATCTGTGCAAACCAACTTAAAAACCACTTTTCTGTTTCTCCCTTCTATTATCCATTCATTCACTGCCCTTCTGCCACTCTGGCCTAACTTCTGTCTTTTCTGCTTCCACAGCTTCTATCAACTTTTACATGAGCCAACTGTTTCTCTTAGCTATTAATCAATCCTCTACATTTCTCTTCTCCAAAAGTATTGAAGATTCCATAATCATATTTGGAGTCAGTATATATGTTCCCCTTTTCCTTTATTAACAATCTCAGAGCCTGTTGTAAGGCATAAAATCCACAGGTTAGTGCTGATTAAGGGAGGGAAATTCTCCCAGATATCACCTTCCATCAATGTGTCCTGCACACAGACACAAAAACATCAAAAACAAAAAACAAAAACAAAAAACAACTCCACAAAAAGATCAGAGTAATTTCTTTGGGGTGATGTTTAACTAAAAACTCAAAAAAAAAAAATTCAAAAAACTTGTCCAACAATTAATCTCTCCTCTTACGAGTAAAAAAAATTGCAAGCTGAAACTGCAAGAGTGGGCATCAAGTTTCACATCCACCCCCCTTTCTCAGACTGGAATTCTAAGCAGAGAAAAAAAAATGGTTAAAAGGACCAGCCACCCCCCCTCTTCTGGCTGTCTCTCCCTTTCTCACTCTTAAAGTAACACAGCGGGGTTGGGGGGGAGTAAAAGAAACGTTACAAAAATCTCACCACTAAAAAAAATAGTTTGCTCTCCTTTACATGCATTTTCTCTCACACATCATCCATGGCTTTTACAACAATAAAATCTGCAGTTTACTGTTCCTTTCACAGCCTGGGACGGGGTGGGGGGTGGTAGGTGGGTTTGAGGGCTAACACACTCACATTTACTTATCAGCAAATTAACTCATTCACTTCCATTCTGACTGCTTGCATAAACAATTTCACATACAAAAATTTCATTTCATACTTTCTCCAGACAAACCATACATTGTTAAATAAGGCCTTTTTGTTTGGTGTTATCAGAGAGGATTTTGACCCTCTTCCAAGTCTTGGAAATAACACAGAACAACACAGACAGACATATATACACAGATACTATTAAAACAACATTTATTTAGACATTTGGCTTGTCCTACAAGAGGTGAGAAAAATCATGATGTGATTCCCACCAAACATGGTTTCTATAGGGCCCTTTAACCAAAAACAGATGAAGTAAGAAGATTTGTTAATTGGCCTCCTGGCAATAAGGTTGGAGAAGAGGAGGCTAGAAATTCAGATGACGATGAAGAATGTAAGGAAGGTTTGTCAGAAGATGTTGTAGATGGTGCGGAAGGATAGGGTGGGGGGGCTTCAGATGAAGGCGAAAGATCAGAAGAGTGATCAAGAGGTTTAGAGGTAGAAGATGTCAGATCTAAAGGAGATGGCAAAAGTTTTAATGCTGCCATCACTGCTTGCCATGCGGACAAAATGTCAGCAGGCGCCCTGGGATGATTGTGAAGATATTTACCTAGCTTTTCCCAGGTTATAACAGACAAAGTGCCTGATTCCGGATAAGCCGGACAATTTTTGTTAATATATTGTAAAAGTTTTGTTAAAAGTCTCTTTCCTACAGGATGGACCATGGTGCCATTGTGTTTTTGAACAAAATTAGCATTCTGCACTATATTTAAAAAGTTCGTCCCTATGACCTGATGAAACTTTGGAAAGTGGGGAGCCCATTACTCACGATTAGAAGCCTTCTCCGAGGTGTGTGGTAACAGGAGTGCAGGCAGTACACCCCTGGACAGGAGTCGTACTGTGGAGTTGAAGCCGCGATCCCAGACGAGCCCCCAGTTGTCGCGTCGAGCGACCGATCAGGGTTCCGGCCTCAACTCTTAGAGCCCCGTAACAGGGGTGAGAATTTAGAGGGACCCTCTCAAGGGTGAACACCTTGAATATGGAAGGATTTTGCCCTTTGCCACCGACCCAGTGTGCCGGACGTTCCGACGGTCACACTTGGGAACTGCGATAGCGCAGGAACAGAATCCTAGGACAAACTGAGGCACCAACACAAGTTTGTTCAAGGTGAGAGAGCACAGAGTGCCCGGGGTGGATGGTGTTGCCCCCCGAACAGCTTTGCACAGCACTCTTTTATTGAGCAGTTTCACCAGGGAGGGGGAAGTACACACATGAGGAAGTAACATATGGAAGGTCATAGGAAAACATAGCTCATTGCATACAACTGCTAATGAAGAGGGCAAAGGTCATCACAGGAAACAATAAAGCATAACTTATCGTATACAAATGCTAACAGAGAAGACAAGGGTTATCACAGGAAGGCATAACTTGAGGCAAGGACAATTACAGGAGACAGGAAGCCATATCTTGAGGCAAGGGCAATTACAGGAGACAAGTCTTGTTATATACAATTGTAAATGGAGGAGGCAGAGGTTTATCACTAGAGACAGGAATGCAGAACTTTACAATTGTAAATGGAGGAGGCAGAGGTTTATCACTAGAGACAGGAATGCAGAACTTTATAATTGTAAATGGAGGAGGCAGAGGTTTATCACTAGAGACAGGAATGCAGAACTTTATAACTTTCAATATAGAAGGCAAAAAGGTCTTTGGGAGTCTAGGATAACTACAGAGACTCTTTTGCAATAATTTACCTGCAATGAAACTAACATCATTTCTAAAAATGCTCTTCAGTCATATGATAAAACAGCTTCCCCAGACTTCATAGATCTCTTAAATTAGAGGATTTTCAATTGTAACTGATGTCTATTTACCTCAAGTTTCAATTACTATTGTGAATTATTTCTAACACCATTATCCACAGGAATCAAAGATATAAAAGTGAAGTCTTTTTTAAGTAAGTCAACATCTGGTGACTTTGTTAAGTCAGATTCAACTTCTGGCAACTTTGTAGTCGAACTAATGCAGTTTTCTTAACAACAGCACAAAATTTGCTGTGGCTTCTACCCAGCGGAGCCTGCAATTCCAGGATCCCCATGTGGTCTACTAACTAGGTGTTAACCAGGCCCATCTGTAGTCATCTTCCAAATCAAATTTATCAATAGTTCCTCGCTGAAATCAATACTGTTGATGACAATTAAATCTCCTCCCCCCTTTATCTAATTTACTTTAGATAAATTAGACATGTCTAACATGACTATTCTCTGTTCCCTGAAACAGATGGTAAACTCTTATGTATGTTTCAAAAATGAATATATTGCCGGCTATCATTCTAATCCAAATATAGAAGATTTTATTCTTTTGCTGCTCAAGATACACCATGTCTTGGGAAAAATCTGTATTCCAATAATATAATGTTATTAATAGCCAGAATATAAATAACTATTTCATACCATTATACTTTTGGGATTTTGACATTAAAACCATATTTGCACAGCATAACTGGATTCTGCAAAGATTGAAGGATTCTGCAAAGATGTGGCTTTGTTTCGTAGAAAGAACTAAAAATTGTTGGATTTATCAGAGAAATTTAGAGATTTTTATGCTAGCAACACTTAGATGTGACCAATATTTCTCAACCTTGAGAACTTTAAGATTTGTAAGCTTCAACTCACAGAATTTTGGAAGAGTTGCCCAAGTTGAGAAACACTGGTCTAGATCAGTGGCCCCCAACCTTTTGGGCACCAGGGACTGGTTCCTTGGAGAGAGGTTTTTCCATGGACCAGAGGGGGTGTGGTTTCACATGCTGCCTGCATCCTGCAGATGGGGCTTTGCTTGTTTGTTTCTGGCATGTCGTGGACCTGTGCTGGTCCACAGACTAGGAGTTGGGGACTGCTGGTCTAGACTAAGGAAATGGACTATATATTGTTTTTGTTCTCCCTTATATTAATGGAAATAGACAACAACTTGGATAGCTGATGATATCTGATCAAATGGGAGGATCTCTGTATCTGAGATTCAGAAATGCATTGTTAGACTAGTACAGTACAGTATTTCTCATCCTTGGTGGCTTTAAGATGCATGGATTTTAACTCTCAGAAATTCCCCATCCAGCATGATGGTCAGGATCTACTTCACCCACATCTTAAGAAAGCAGGACTCTTGGAGACAGTTTCTTCCAAGCAGGAACTTTTACTAAGAAATAGGAGATAGCAGGCATAATAGACAGGATCTGAGGGATTCCCTTACAGATCGATATTTTTAAAGTGTCCCCAAGCAACCCCACCCCACAGTTCATCTGGGCAGTTCCATACCAGCCAATCTCCAGGTGGTAAGTCCATCATGGGAAAGGGAAGATAGCATCAATCTGGTTCCGTTTGCAGCACGATCATTCCACAGCTCTTTACATCTCCTTTGGAGAAATAAACCAGATCCCAGAGGTTTGTGTCTCTTCCTCCACCCCTTTTCCTAGTTGCCCAGTAAGGCAGAAAAAGTTCAGAGAGATGCATAGTATAGAAAGCAATTTGTTACATTGTAATGGATAGCAGACCCCAAGGCGAATAAACAAAAGGTTGCATTTAATGAAGGAAGTGAAAGCAATAAAGCCCGCATGCCTATCCCCTCTAACCCTTGGGAATATGGCAGAATCCAGGAAAGTTGAGATTTGGTTTTAACTCAGAGGAGATAGTTAGAAATGAAATATAAATGGATTCTGACAATGATATAAATCTAGCATATGAATAAAAATCAAATAAATATGCCACAGGTAAGGCCAATTGTTATGATGCTCCCCCCTTAATTTTATATGGTTTGCATCTGTATATCATTCTTAAAAACAACCAAGTTACTGTATAAAAAATGTGTACTGTTAGTCAATGAATATGTTTTGGAAAAATTGATTGTTGCATCTATGTTACACAACTATCTCAGAAAATTGAAAACAAGGCCTCATCAAATATATTTTTAATAGTGTACTGCCAAATAATTTACCTAGAGTGGTGAAAATTATATAATACTATGACTTGAAAATTGTGATCAGTCAAAGTGCAGGAGAAATCCAAGAGCTTTCAGCTTCCGTGTCAGAAATTAAAACTGATTTCTTAAAGCTTACTTCTGCATTCTGAGGGACTGAAAATATATTCCTTTCCAGTACACACTGAATATTTCCAAGCAGGCTTGCCAATAAACCAACATATGATTTTTTTATTATTTATTTATATCCCACCTTTGTTTTTGTTTTTTTCTAAACAATTCAATGCCACCAATATATCATGGTCATTCCTCCTCCTATTTTACAATTCTCAGCCTATATTTCCCTGATGGATGTAAAAATAATCTAACCACAAACCTTTCCTGTGAAATAAAATCTAATGTTTAGCAGGTTTGGGTATTTGTTTGTTGCTCTGAAAGCATTCTATAAGTGAAAAGGAAAGAGGAGAGACAGAACTGAGAAAAACAATTTTTATTCATTTTAATTAATAAAAAAAACCCAAGTGGTTTGACAGAGGATTAGATTAATAGAGCGCTCATCCAGTTCATCTGTGGGCATTATTTGAGATATAATACTATATATGAGGTATCACCATAGTTATCTGTACAAGCCATAATCATGTCAGAGGTTCATCATATAATTTATATTATGACATGGATGATAACACTTGCAGATTGTCCTGCAGACATCCATATATTTGAAAACATTGGTTCCTGTATTCATATATTCAGATTTAGAGATTATCAATCTAAATAACTTCAAGGAATTGGGTTTGTGGTTATATACATTGGATTTAGAAGGGACGCGGTGGCTCAGTGGGTTAGGACGCTGAGCTTGTCAATCAGAAGATCGGCAGTTTGGCGGGTCGAATCCCAAGTGCCGCGTAGCAGAGTGAGCGCCTGTTACTCGTCCCAGCTTCTGCCAACCTAGCAGTTCGAAAGCACGTAAAAAATGCAAGTAGAAAAATAGGGACCACTCTGATGGGAAGGTAACAGCATTCCGTGCGCCTTTGGCATCTAGTCATGCCGGCCACATGACCACGGAGACGTCCTCGGACAAGCGCTGGCTCTTCGGCTTTGAAACGGAGATGAGCACCGGCCCCTAGAGTTGGAAACGACTAGCATGCATGTGCGGGGGAACGTTTACCTTTACCTTACATTGGATTTAAATATAAATCTTTATGCCTAGGAGACAAAGTGGTATACCGAATGAATGGAAATTAATCAATGAAATTTATATGCTCCCCATTTAGCCAGTGCAATTGGGTGGTAAACAAAATAAAAAAATATAAACCATAAAACCAAACAGAAGCCAAGGTGAAATTCTTCCTATTGAAATATCAGAATATACAAATCATAGTCATCTACGCAGAAGCTCCAATAACTAACACCCTGACCTTATCCCAATGTTGGGGGAAGAGTCAAACCTTTTAAGTCTTCTCAAAGACAAGTAGATATGGACTTGTCTGCAGGAAGGCAATAATATGAATGTGGGCCCATGACAAGAAGAGTGCCAACTCTGGATAGACCAGGATCTATTTTTACACTTTTATAAATGTGACAGGTTTATTTGATATCTTTCAAAGTTTCTATGTAGCAGAAAATTAAAGCCAGAAATGTGACTTGCAAAAATCTGGACAAAAAAATAAAATTGTCTTTGCAACCATTGGATATATTTAAATATTAGCAGTCAGAGATGGTACCTCCAGAAAATATACCAGACTTTATACAACATCCAGGATAAAGTAAGACTTTTCTGGCTCTTTCCTGAATACCACTAAATTCCCTTTTCTTTTTCTTAAGGCACAATTGTTTATCCATTTCCAATAAGCGATCTCAGATATACTTGCTTTTTTATGCTGGCATTTTGGAGCCTTGTATGTTGCTTAGAGAGTGGCCAAAATTTATGCTTTGTTCAGAAACTCTCCTAGGAAAATGGTTGCTGCCAAGAATAAAAATCACAACATTCCTCTGTTCATTAAGAAATGTTTTATATAAATACACAATATAGACTAAAGATGCATAGCAACCTTATGGCTGAAATCATAATTACATTAATTGTTTGTTTTGGATTAACATGATATGAAAACCCAGTTATTATGCTTTAGAATCCTATTTATAATTTAGCAAATTGTATGACCCCAGCCAAGTTTTTCTTTTTCAACAAATTGTGGTTAAATAAACCATGGTTTAGTAAGATACAGGAACCTGTATTATACATAGTGAAAATCATAATCATTATTTGTAAGGAAATAGCTACACCTCCTAAGCATTATTTTTACAAAGTCATCATATTTGTGGAAAGCAATGGCTATAATGCTCATCTTCTGAGAATATTATGTCATAAGTTGAAAACTAGCAATAAATAAATAGGATTACAAGTATTTATTTTTCAACAAGCCTGAATATTTAAAAGCATATTTAATGTGGCTATGGCAAATACCAAGCTTTTCTTAGCAAGCTTATTATTAACTTTCCTATTCACATGGGTGAATTACTGTAATACATAATTTCTGGAAATATATCAATCAGGCTAGACATTTATCACCCCATGATGTGATTAATAAATGCGAGAGTTCTAGAACCGACATATAATTCTTATAAGAATCAATTAAACATAATTAATTAGTTGGCCAGTGATTTGATATGTTGCAGGTTTGCCACTACTTTTTCAATATTGACAAATTCATTTATTTTTCAGGTCTCTAAATTATTTCCAGCATAACTCCACACTTAATAGTAACTTGTAAGAGAACATCTTTCAACATATAGTGTTATTTTTTCAGTGAAAGTAATGATTTACAGCTCATCACTATCAACAGATGGTTATTCCACAATAAACAAGCCAGTTGGCTATTACAAAATGTTGGTAAAAAGATAGACAATTATGTGAAGAGCCATAGCTCAATGTCTAAAAACCAAGGATGCTAAGAGAGAAAAATAAATAAATATTAAATGTCTCATTTTTTATTTATTTAAGTTGTTGCTGAACATTTTCAGATGACAGTTGTTACAACTGCAAAAATGCAGTTACATAGAGCGTTTAACCAACAGGGGATCAAACAAAAAACTAACATTTTGCTAATATGAAAGATATAGAAAAAGAAACAATTGCACTTATTTGTTATTTTAAGGGAAGAAACTGTGAAAGGAAGGAAGGAAGGAAGGAAGGAAGGAAGGAAGGAAGGAAGGAAGGAAGGAAGGAAGGAAGGAAGGAAGGAAGGAAAGGGAAAGGGAAAATAATTCTCAGTGGAGTATTTTGATCCAGCGCCCAATTTTGTTTTGCAGTCACAGTTTAAGGTTCCTGACTGAGCTTCTGTGAATAGAATGTTTGTATCTTGTATCTTGGTTTGTTCTGCTTCATGTTGAGGCAAGAAAAAGTTATGAAAAAGCAACTATTGCCAACGCAGTATAGTTATGACCACCCTTTGGGGTCAATTTCAAATTCTGTTCCTAAACTGAAATACTGTAGAGCACATGTCATTTAAAGTCTCATGAATTTTTAGATGATGTTTTGTTGGCTTTTATGCACCATACTAAGCCAGGATTTTTTTTTAAGGAAAACATAATTGGCTGGTTTTCACAACCCTCAATTCCAAACCAAACAAATTTTATAATGCAAATATGTACTTCCTTGTTGAATTTTTATGCAAGAGGAATTTGCTTTTTACTGCTTCAATTATCTATGTTGCCCAAGATTACTATGCTTTCATCTCCTCAATCTCACTTTATGAGACCAAACAAACAAACAAATTGCAAACTCTAAGTTATTTTGCAATTACAGATGAAATATTGTATAATCAGCTTCAGTACATACCTTTCAGATACATTTGCGTTTATTTACTATAAGTGAATTATACTGCTTCATTAAAAAAAACACCCCAGCATTTGAATGGGCAAATTGTAATTCAAGTAACCAACCTCCAAATTATGCTGTACAAGTTATTATTACTAATAACTTGTAATCTTGAATTGTGAAAGAAAGAGAGGGAGAGACACGTGCGCGCACATACATACACACACAGAGAGAGAGAGAGGGAGAGAGAGAGAGACGGAGGGAGGGAGGGAGGGAGGGAGGGAGGGAGAGAGAGAGAGAGAGAGAGAGAGAGAGAGAGAGAGAGAGAGAGAGAGAGAGAGAGAGAGAGAGAGAGAGAGAGAGAGAATGTACTATAGTTAAAAAAAGTATAATATGACAATACTGGGACATTCCTGTTATTACATAAGAAGCTATTTTCTGCACCAGATGATATTTCTTGGTGTTTTCAAGGGTAATCCCATGTAGAACACTACAGCACATCATCTGAAGATAAGGGCATGAATGACTGTTGCTGGTGCTTCTGTTTCCATAAATGTTCAAAACAAGTGCAATGTTCTCCTGTCCCAAGATAACAATATTCACAAAGATTTTCTTTAATGGGTTTTAATGCTAATGATTAGAAATTATAGTACAAAATCTTGAGAGTGGTGACAGAAACCCTTCAGCCTTCTTGACTCAGTAAGTGCATTAAGGCACAATCTCTTTAAAGCTTTTAAATCTATTTTTCCCAAGCTGTTTACACCACAAACTGCAAATCTATTTCTTAGATAAGTCAGTAATGATCTCTCTCATCTGCTGTGTTTTTTTTTGGTACAGAAATATTTCTCCTCCTTTTCCATTCTCAGCAAAATCTCTAACAGTTTCCATGTAAATAAAAAATCAAATCTTGAACTCAGTCTATTAACATTCAAAGACTTAAAGGATGAAAATGCAAGACTAAATTATGGATAATATATTTACATCTGTTTTATGAAAATATGTTACCATTTGTTTGATGCTGTGCTCCAAAGGCCTTATTCAAACATTAGAAGTAGAAAATAATCATCCCAAGAGGACAGGGAAGTGTAAAACCTTAAGAATAACCCATGTATGCACTCCTGGAGGGTTTTTTTTGGGGGGGGGGGCGGTAGGGGTAGGGAGAGTAACCTTAGGAACCCTAAAAATTCTACCCTATTCACCTAGAATTTTTCAGATATGGTTCTTCACCCTTTTGTCCACTGCATTCTGAGAAAACCTTCCATAATTAAACATAAGAACATCCAAGAAAAACATAAGCACATCTAAGAAAAAACAATGCATCACCAGAGTACTTGATATACAGGTAGTCTTTGTTAATGTCTGATTCATTTCCTTTAATGATAATTTGCAGATATATCAGTGTTAAAAATGTAACTTTGTGTCCAATCCTTGCATTTATAACTACATTTGTATAGCAAAAGGAAGCTGAAGTAAGATCATAAGCACAGTTTGGTTTCACTCAGCAATCCAATTGTGGTCACTAAAGGACTACCTCCACTTATTGTAAAATTAGGGTGAAAGTATATGAGAAAATAAAATAAATGGTCACAGGCTAAAAATCATAACTGCAAAACTCAACAATTCAAAGAAAAGAAAGATGAGCTAAACCAGAGGTCCCTAATCTTTTGGGCACCAGGGACCGGTTCCTTGGAGAAAGGTTTTTCCACAGATCAGAGAGGGGATGGTTTTGTGTGCTGCCTGCATCCCACGGATGGGGCTTTGCTTGTTTGTGTGGACCAGTTGCTGGCATGCCATGGTCTGTTACCGGTCCATGGACTGGGGGTTGGGGATCCTTGAGCTAAACCATGTATGGCTTCACATGGGGCCCTAAAATATCTAAAGCCGACCTTATCTATAGGTTGGGCTACTTCATAACAGGAAGACATTTCAAGAAGATTCTTGGCTGAAAGTTCTGTAGAGACCCCTTTGAAGCTATGCATCATCATAAAAAACAGAACATAAACAACTTGAAAGGTGCTTACTTTTTCTGAAATCCTTACTAGCTCTTGCTGATACCAACGATTTTTCCTTTCATACCACATTTTGCTCAATCATTTTGACACAATTGAACAAAGCTACTTGTTTAGTAGCTTATTTCTGTTTATCAACTTCAAAATTATTAATTTTTGGAATTAAAAAGTACCGGGAAAGAAGAGATGAACAATTGCTCATTCTCTCTGCTCTGAGAGAATTTCTAAAAACTAACCACCATTATGTTCTGTGAGACAAGTTGTTTCAGACAATATCTGAACAGTGGATTAATAGCAGATGTACCATTTAAACAATGGTAAAAATATGTATCTAATTTTATATGGCAAGGGAGAAATACCGCCAAGAGTTAAATATAAAGTATTACAAGATGCAAAGGAAAGAGGGATAAGATTTACAGATTTAATATTACATTTTATTGCTTGTTGTTTTCTCTGGATGAAACAATCAATGTTGATAATGAATAAAAGACTTTCATACTAGAAGTCATTACCTGAGGTTTCAATGGCAGGGATATTTATGATATGATAAAGTTAAACTTAATGTGGTCTTTTAAAAAATCATTTTATTAGATTTATTAGAATAGACATAAACCAAGAAAACCTTTATGGAACTCAGCTCAAGAAGCATATTATAGAAGATAAATGACAGATAAATATAAATAGTTAATATACCAGGACTAATTGGAAAAATTATCGAGGAGAATTTAAAATCTTATCAATAGTTAATAGTGGAAGGAGGATGTAATTGTTACCCCATTTACAGTTATTTGAAGATTTAAAAATGGGTAAAAAGACTTATGGAATGGAGCAAAGTAAGAATTTGAAATACAATTGGATACCAATTGCTAAAATATATAAACTTTTATTAAAATTTGAAAGAGAGGAAGAACAGGTTAAAGGATGCATGAGAAAGTAGACTAAAAATTTTGTTTATAAGAATTTTGGTATCCATTCAGATGATTAACAGGAAGATATGTAGTTAAAACATTTAGAATGTACATTGTATTAGGATCTCAAGGAGAATTTTTATAAAATGTTTCATTGGTACACAATACCAGACAACTAATTTAGACTGTATCAAGGCACTTCAATTGTATGTGGAAATCGGAATAATATGAAGGGATATTTTTTCATACTTGGTGAACATTTTAAAAAGCTAAAAAAATAAATAAATTGGAGCCAAATGTATATTTTAATACAGAATATTTTAAAGATGAATACAGTATTTAATTGATCAATAATACATTGAAGCTTGAACTTTTCTTTTTAGGATCAATTGAGTAAACAGAGAAAAGTCATGGAAGATTATTTTAATATATATCCTCTGCAGCAGGATTATTGTATGTAGACTCAACATTACCCACCACCGAAGAAAGGTTAGTGAAATTCATAGATTTTGCTGACATGGATAAATTGACTTCTTTGCTAGGAAAAAGACATTATGTACATTTATTTGTAACTGAAAGCCTCTTATGAATTTTTTGCATAAAAATGACCCATATGCTGAAATTTTAGAGAGAGAGGTTAAAATATATTTTTAGTTTTCATGGATGCGAAAAGTACTGGAAGCCACTACTTTATATTTTCTTCAACTTTTTTTCTTTTCCTGAACTTTTCCTGTTCTTTTTATTTCTTTCTTTTCTCTTCTTTATATTGTATTTGTGTTAGATTTATCTTGTTCAAATTTTTAATAAAAATTATATTAAAAGAGTACAAAGAGGCAACATGACCATTTCTTCCTCTATCGTTAGCCTATTTCCTAAAATTACATACATGTTTTTCCTGGTATTCAGGATGCTGCTTATAAGTGCTATGTGCTTAGAGCTCAAAGCATTGTTAGAGACCCCAAACACCCACTTTACAGTCTGTTTCTGTTGCTCCTCTCTGGGAGGAGGTTTCAAAGTATTTATAGCAGGACTACCCCATTCTCTAATAGCTTTGTTCCCTATGCCATCCGTCTGATAAACTCACAAGATTCGTTTTTCTCACCATGCACATGTGTACGTAACCCAAACTAGACTGTTCTTTCTCTGTGTCATATAAGACATGTGGGTATATGCATAATTCTATATGTATTTATTTATTTTTGTCATATTTATGTAGTGTATATCAGAGGTGGTGACCTTGAGCTCAATGCAACCAAATTTCAATGTATGTCGATGAGTGTACATTCAAAGGGACAATAAAGTTATTATTCTATTCTATTATTATTCTAACATTCTCCTATTTTTTTAAAGAGTAGAATTATTAATATCATAGACTGGGACTTTTAAGGAGCATAAATAACTTTTAAGGGACATAAATCATTTTACAGTTGAAGGATCTGATTTAAAACAGAGTTTATAATATTATATAAATGCAATGTAAAACAGATGAAGCAGGCACAGCAGTGCCTGCATTTTCTGCATCGCATAAGAAAAACACATCTTCCTTCCCCTGTCCTTACCACTTTTTACAGAGGGACAATCAAGAGCATCCTGTCATACAGCATCACATTCTGGTTTGGAAGCATCACTGCTTCAGACAGGAAGGTGGTGTAGAGAGTGGTGAGGATGGCTGAAAAGATTATTGGCAGTTCCCTCCCTTCTGTCCAGGACATAGCATATAAGCGTTGCTTGAGCAGGGTCCACAAGATTGTTTGGGACACTATACATCTTCTTCACGACCTGTTTTCCTTGTTACCTTCTGAGAGGAAGTTTCATGGAATCTGAAGCAGAACCGTCAGATTCAGTTTTGTTCCATACAGTATTAACCTTGTGAACATTAAAGCTTCCTTTTTCCATCATGTCTTCAAGATGGACAGTGATTAATATTTATGTTACTTATATGTAAGGCTATGGGTCTATACATATATTATATATACCATGTTTAAATGTGTGTTAGGGACGCGGTGGCTCAGTGGGTTAGGACACTGAGCATGTCGATCAGAAGGTAGGCAGTTTGGCAGGTTGAATCCCGAGTGCCGCGTAACAGAGTGAGCACCTGTTACTCGTCCCAGCTTCTACCAACCTAGCAGTTCGAAAGCACATAAAAATGCAAGTAGAAAAATAGAGACCACTACAGTGGGAAGGTAACAGCATTCCGTGTGCCTTTGGCGTCTAGTCATGCCAGACACATGACCACGGAGACCTCCTCAGACCAGCGCTGGCTCTTTGGGTTTGAAACAGAGATGAGCACCGGCCCCTAGAGTTGGAAACACCTAGTACGCATGTGCGGGGGAACCTTTACCTTTACCTTTAAATGTGTGTTATGTATGTGTATACTTTGAGAGCAAGCAACTAAATTTCATTTTTAATGTGTGCCATTGTGTCCACAGTAAAAAAAGTTATCTATCTATCTATCTATCTATCTATCTATCTATCTATCTATCTATCTATCTATCTATCTATTAGAAACTATGGAAAATCAAAGCTTCTTTATCCATAAAGATAGGTTGAAAAGAAAAAAAATTGATTAGGATGATCAAAGTCATCTGGAATTATCTTCGGAACCCTGATGAAATAAGGAAACTTATTGATGAAAGATATGAAGATTATGTTCTATATTCCAAGGACATTAATTCATATACAAATGGATGAATCTGTGAGTTTTCAAATTCTCCCCAAGTTAAAGAAAATAATTCTAAGGCTAACTGCTTAATTAAAGAACAAATCTCATTTCTTCCATTTTGCTTTGAATAGAGATGTGATGATAATGACAGCAGTTAAATCTTTTGGGCTGTTAAATGGTGGAACAATATAACAAAGAGTGAAGATGCCTGAAAAGGAAATTCCCTGATAAACCTTTGAGAGTAGTCTTTCCACACAGCTAAAAATATCTTCAAGTTTCAAGTTGAAAAATAATGATGAGTGTTATATTGCTACTTAGGAATCTTAGTGGTGTCTAAACCATTTTCACATATGCTCCACCATCATCAAAAAGACTGAGAATTCAAACCTGGAAAACTGTGCCAGAAAGTAAGCTTTCTAAAATAATTGTTCGTAAAGACTGAAATATAGATTGGAACTATTATTGCCTATTTCTGCATTGTTAGTTTTTATGCTTGAGTAAAGATAACATTTAAGATTTACCATAACATTCTGGATGGGTTTCAGCAATCTGAATTAATAGTGTCAATTCACAAACTATGAAATGTGAAGGAAATAACATGTCTGCATTCACTAACAAGCCTCACTGGGTAATACCATTCCCCATTATTTGGTCTATTGTGAAGACTCGAGGCTACCATTCCTTGGGGTAAGGCAATATATGATAACATTTAAAATGCAGTTAACATGTATGACCCTCAAAACATATCTAGAACCTCTTCCTACTATCTTCTTCGTGTTCTCATGAGAGAATTTACGGTTCTCCCTGGCTTCTAGTTAGCCTTGCAAATGGCTCTTTTATCATGTACTTAATTCTTTCTCGACATATCTTGTAATATTATAAAGTCAAGTGTCTTTGCAAGCATTAACTATAGCTAATGCTCTGAAGGAGTGCATGAGGAATCATAGAAATACAAGTGAAACAAAAGATTGTAACCAATTAGTGTCCAACCAAGAAATAGCAGAAGAAATTATAATAGCTTTGTCTGAAAACAGCACACCCAGACACACACAGAAAATTTTGCTATCAACATTTGATCTAGGTTGTGAGACAGAAAGTCCATAAGAGCAGCAATAGTTGATACAGTAGGAATAAATTTGTAAGCAGATATATGGAAGATAAACTGGAAGATAAACACCCACCCAGCAGTCTGAAATATTGAGATGCTTGGAGGACTCAGGTGAAGAGAAAGACAGGTGTGCAGATGGTGAGGAATATTTAAATGAAACGAGGAACAAATTATACAGGAAGTAAAAAATATATAAAATCTAAAACACTATAGTTTTTAATGAAATTCAAATGATCAAAACCCATTTTTTAAGATTTACACTTAAATAAAACATACTATAAAGATAATTGTTTTAAAGCTCAGATACTAACAAAATGCAAGAAATATCAAGGCTTCTTCAAACATAAGAATTCTGCTAAGGTAGGGATATGGATCTTACTTATAATTGCAAGTCTAAATCTGCAATTTGCAATTAGTGCTAGAATAAGGATGAGATAAGAATGTTGGGACTCAAACAGAGTTAAGCCAGAACCTCAAAGAGGCAGAGCCATCTCATAAAGATCTTGTTGAAGCAGATGGGTGTTCTCCCAAATGGGCTAGAAATTCTTCATGCATTGGGATAAATTCTCTTCATCAAGGACAGTGGTGGGATTCAAATATGTGAACAACCGGTTCTCTGTGTGGATGCCGCTTCCAGAAGTCTATTCTGGACCTGGGCAACAAAAAAATAGCTACCAGTTCTGCCAAAGCGGTGTGAATCAGCTGAATCCCACCACTGATCAAGGGGCACCTTACCATATCTGAAGAAAATAAAGGAAGAATGCAACAAGCACTAATAAAAAATAATTTTTCTTACCAGCCAGTGCCAAAGGATAACCCACAGTTGTCATTCTTGTGCAGGATCAGGCTGGCATTCAA
Organism: Vipera berus; assembly: GCF_964194415.1. NCBI lineage: Eukaryota > Metazoa > Chordata > Lepidosauria > Squamata > Viperidae > Vipera > Vipera berus. The sequence goes on from NC_138205.1 coordinate 106,338,287, forward strand.
ACACATAAGAATTTTGCCTATTCCCTGCCAGATTTGGAGGTTTCTTGAGGCTATGGATTCCTATGAATCAATACTTTAAGAAATATGGAGTTCCATTCAGATTGGTGAATCTCACAAGAAACTGAACTGTCTGCTTGGACATCTATTGCTGGAGTAGGAAATAGCTGCATGGATTTCTGTTGATAGTCCTTTATACCTAACAACATTGTTAGTGGTCAGTAGGATTAGGGATAGACTTTTTTACCTGATTTAAAATGTTTCTTCCCTTCCACAAAATAGACCATTCTCCAGGCTGCAAGGCATAGTAAAACTCAAGTTTCTCAAGGCAAAGGTTCCTGACCTGCAAATAAAGCAACTTAACACATTTTATTAGCTCCTGACAACTACAACATAACATTTGGGGGCCTTGTAAAGCTTTTTCTGTTATTGTTTATCTTTCCAATCTTGGCACAAAATCTTTCAACAAACACAGTGCCAGCATCTGGCTCTTCTATGCCAAGAATCACAAGTACATCTTGTCAGCACATAGAATAGGACAAAGGCAAACCACTCTTTTACAGCAACTTTAATAGACTTTAATATGTAGCTATTTAGAAATAAGCTCTTGAAATGGTATAGATTGTAGAAAGTTAAAATGTTCAGCGAGTAAGAAGAGAATTAGTGAAAAAAATGAAAGGAAAAGTCTTTGATAAATTGGATGAAAGGCAAAGCTATGTTAAATCAGCAAGCAGAAGATCTTCAAATCAGAAATAATTAATGCTTGGTATTTACCAATTAGAACATTCATTTATAGAAGCAAATTAACAAACATTTGAAAAATTGTTGTCAGGATAAAGCAAAGCATTATAATAGATTGAGTGTTTATATTTTGAAGACAAATACCTATTTGAATCCATATTGACAACCATTATTTTACAAGTATCTTGAAGAACATAACAATAGTCATCTAATATTTCAAAATAAAAAAACCTTTCATAATTAACAAATGTATATTTTTCATTTTTTAAAACAGAATTAGTGACAACCTCTTTTATTCTTAACACAACTCTAAGGCTATTTGAAGTTTTGAACACATGAATCCATCCTATTCTTTGAGAACTTCCTTTGATTCTGTCCTTCAGGTGGTGGGACCACCATCAGAATGATTGTACAGCAGTTTCTGTACTAACTGTAGATCTCTTTCCAGGTTTACTCTTTTACTATTTATTTACTTCATCATCTAATGGAATAGACTATAGCTTGAGCACTGATTTTCTCCTGCTATGATCAATAATTTTATGACAGCTAATTTGATTGACCCATTTGTATTGTTTTATTGGTTTTATTGTATAATAGATTTTAATTTTATTGTATATTAGCTGCATATGTAGTCCTCAACTTATGACCAGTTGTTTAATAACTGTTTAAAGTAATGACAGACTTTTAAAAAAATTACTTATGACCCATCCTTAAATTTATGACTACTGTCTCCTCTGCACAGTCATGTGATCACCTTTGGGGCATTTGGCAATTTACTTGTAACTGATTGCAGTCTTCCAAGATCACACCACTGTGATTGTTGATCTCCAGCAAAAAACACCCATTCAAGAGAATGAATTTGCACTCATGGTTATGTGGTTTACTTAACATTCATAATGACTCACTTAATGAGTATTGTAAAAATGGTCATAAAATTGAGTCCAGTCACTTTGTGCCTCAGGTCATGACTGCAATAACTTACAACTGCAATTCCAAGCTCTATTGTGGTAGTAAGTAAAATAATAGCTATAATGTAATTTTTTCCGTATTATTTAACATCATTGTGAGCCACTTGTGATTTCAATAGCCTCATTAAATCTTAACATAGATGTCTCTACTTAATGCTCAAGTGATTGCCAAGGTATGCTTTACATGTACAATTGGGGAGCATAACATATTGTACATAATTAAAAGGCAAAAGAACTGTTGATATTAAAAGCTTGAATTGATCTTACATAGATTTATAAAACTCATTGGAAAAGACACAGTTGCTTTAAACAGTGCTTCTCAAGCATGGATGTGTGGACCACTTCACAGAATCTGACTGGAGAATTCTGGGAGTTGAAAACCATGCCTCTTGAAGTTGTCAAGCTTGAGTATTGTTTTAAAGAGTTATAACAAAAAGTGTTCTGGTCAAATCTCTGTGTTCCCTGGCATCCTTTTGGAACTGAGTCTGAAGCACTGCATAACCCTAGCATAGACCTTCTTTTCTATCCTTATCCATCCCTCAGCTCCACCTGCTTTATATTTAGAAAAAGCCTAACAGGAATAACATTGACCCCTGCTGTGATTTTTATTTCATGTTGTTAGTTGTCTTCCATACTGTTCAACATAGAACATGGAAATACAGTCTTAACATATATTTATGCACAATACACACAATAATGCTTATCCAAGAGTATTATGAAATGGAAATGATGAATCACCTCAGAGATTGCTTTTCATGTTAAATGTTCCTTTGAATGCTAGAGAGGAAAGTGGCTTAATCTGAATTTCTAGTAAGCTTTGGGAAGATTTTTTTTGTATTTATGGAGTACTTGACAATGTAATTTAATTTGTTGTGTCAGTCTTATCAGGTCGATCAGCTCAATCAACTTTATCCTTTATTCAGAACTAGAGATGTACTAGATGTTTCGTATTTCATTTCATCACCCTCAATTCCTCTATAAACCAGAGAGAAGACATATGGACACAATCCAGTCTAATGCCTCAGTCACTTCCTTATTCCAAGTAGCAACCAAGGCTTTGGACAGATTGTGCAGCAGACTAGTCAGGAACAGCCCACAGTCTCCATCAGTTGCTGGGATTGGTCCAATCTTATTTCTATTTTTATATCATATCTTCCAAATATTAATCTAAGCACCATGACAGCATGGAAATACTAGTAACTAAACAGATTACAAAATACTACTTAGTTTTTATCTAGTTATTAAACACATCAGTAGCATATAATCTTTTAAACTCCTCTGTCAGAATAGATGTGGGAAATATTGGGAGAAGAATCCAGCCTTTGGGACATCATGCTCTCCCTTTTTTGCAATTTCTTCACCTTCTTCCAGAATCTTAAGAAGCCCTGATGGTACAGTCATTATAATGCAGTGTTGCAAGCTAACTCTGCCCACAACCATGAGTTCAGTCCAGACTGGGTCAAGGTTGACTCAGCCCTCCATCCTTCTGAGGTTGGTAAAATGAGACCCTGATTGTTGGGGGAAATATCTTGACATTTGTAAACTTAAAGCACTACGGAGCAGGATATAAGTCTAAGTGCTATTGCTATCTTTAGAGGCCCACATTTATTTTGATCACAGAAAGTGCTTCCATAAATGAAAACATGCTTTTGGATTCAAATCTGCATGATTATATGCATCAAGAACTAGAAGATACTGATGAAAAAAATTGATAAGGTTTCAGGTTTTGGACCAGGAATTTTGTATTTGCAAAAAATCCAATGAAAATTCATATTTGCGGAGAATAAAAATCTGTGATTCTCAATATACGAAACAAAGTAATAGTTCTACTACTGCCTTTAGCTTCAGCTGATGGAATGGGAGAAAAAGAAATAAAGAGTAATTCTAGGTCTAGCTACAGTGGTTGAATACAGCAATTCAATTATTGTTTAATATATGGATCAATGCAACTCTCTCTCCTTCCAGTTGTACTGAATATATATATATATATATATATATATATATATATATATATATATATATATAATTTCCAAGGTATAGATATTAATTCTACTGAATATTTTTAATAACTATCTAATGCTTTACAGCTAGTCCATGTATTTCATTTACTTATACATGGTTTTTTTTTATACAACAGAACTTAAGCATTATATAGGTTGGATGGTTGTAAACATAATGGCCAGGTTTTCAAATAAATATTTGGATAAAGCTGCCCACAGCATGATTTGTAGATCATATTAATCTTTTCAGGTGAAATAATCAGTTGGCATTGATGCTATAGTCCATCAAGTCCTGTGGTCAATGGGCATTTTTCCTTTTGACAAAACAAATGCATACTATGAGTGTTAACTGTTAAGCAAATCACTGCACTTGTTAGGTTGTTAAATGAATCCATTTGGTTGTTAAACAAATCCAACTTTCCCCATCAACTTTGCTTGTCAGAAGTGGCTGGGAAGATTGCAAATCACAATTACATGACCCATCATGCTGCAACTGTCATGAGTATACAACCGTTGCCAAGCACCCAAATTTTAATCACTTGACTGTTACAATGTTGCAATGAGCATAAGTATGAGGATCAGTTGTAAGTCACTATTTTTAGTGCTGTTATAACTTTAAACTGTCGCTACCTATATAAAATACAAACATTTGAATTTGCACAAGTATCATGCTTTCCAGAAGGAATTTCATCTCTTTCAAGCTCTGTCAGAAAGTGTGATTGCAAGAAAATTTTAAAAGATGATTTTATAGAGAGGTTTTTGAAGAATTTTCTAATCTCAAATTAAATTTCATTAACCTTTAGGTATGAAATAAAGTACATGGTATATTTATACCTGCAGCTCTATTATGAATGGACACAGCATGCAAAAATATAATATTTAAGCAATACAGGTCTGGATAATTATCACATTCATTAAAAATAATTCATTACTTCAATATGAATTCTTATCCCTTATATTTTTCTTTACCCTGGAATGTGACCTAATGACTATGAGTACTGTTGTCAGAGTCCTAGCTTTGGTTATAGATTTGGTCAGGTCCAGATCTTTTCTGATTTTATCTGCCATTCTACAAAAAAAGAGGAACGTTTCTACTTGCACATTCACACTTAGAATAGTATAAATATTTTTTTTCCAAGCATTTTTATTACCTGCTGTCTAGCCTTGGTGGAGCAGTGGGCTAATGCCTCCTTAAGTAACACCAGCTGCCTGCAATTAGTGCAGGTTCGCATCCCACCAGGCTCAAGGTTGACTCAGCCTTCCATCCTTCCGAGGTAGGTAAAATGAGGACCCAGATTGTTGGGGGCAATTAAGCTGACTTTGTAATAATGCCGCTTGGGGTGTGTGTGAAAGCCCTAATAAGCAGGCATATACATAGAATGAAGGCTACTACTAAGCTTGTAAGCCGCCCTGAGTCTTCGGAGAAGCGCGGGATATAAATGGAATTAAAAAAAATAAATAAATCATTTACTCACTTTAGAACAGGGGTCCCCAGCCTATGGTCTGAGGCCCAGTACTGGGCCATGGCCTTTTGGCCACTGGGTTGCAGGAATAGCTGGCGACACCCCCATTTGTGGTATTGCTGCCGCGCGGGTGCTAGTGTCCCCATTTACGCATGCGTGAGAGTGCTGGCACTGCCACCAGCATCACGCAGACACCAATGGCCCATTTGTGCATGAACACAGGTGTCAGCACACCACTGTAGGTGTGTGCAGGCTGCTTGTGCATGCGCACGCTAGCACTGCTGCTGTGAGTGGGCCATGCACACACATTTCCCTGTTCCTCCGTTTCCTTCCAGACTACCAAGATGGAAAGGTTGGGGAGCTCTGCTTTAGAGTATATAATTTAATCCCTTGTTTTCTTTTTTTTAATATAAACTTCTCTGGAATAATGTTGATGATATGCATATATTAATATATTAAATTTACAAATAAAAGCAAAGTTATATCTAAAATGAGAGAAGACACAGTAGAAAGTGGACAGTAATGGTCTCTCAATTTATTCCAAGTATGCCAGATTGCTCCACTTTTCCTGAGTCCACTTTTCCTGTGTTCTACTGGGTTATGACTCCTGTCAATTATGTCTGATACCATATTTAATAAATGTGTTCCAGATTTTCTTTTATTGGGAACATAGCATAAAGACTAAAGCCCTTATTAAATTTAATATAAATTCAAGTCTCTCAGTCTTTCTTATGCCCTGCTGGGCACAATCATTGTAGGATCCAGTCATTCATTTTCAGGCTGTCACCGTTCTCAAATCAGGGACACATTTCACATTTCACATTCAGTACTATCTGTTGTGGACACACAAAGATGTTTTAGCTTTCCACAATTTGGATCTGCTCTCCTGATTTTTACTGGTTCATGAATGCAGAATAAAACATCACTCTCTGCTTACTGTGGAATTAAACTCTTTGTTTCTGTTTTACTTCTAGAGTCTGGCTACCTCGTCTTTACCTCTGTGAAGTAAACCTGGGGGCATTCACATTTAAGGATGAACTCTAAAAACCTAAATTGCACAATTCCTGAGTATATGAATATCTTTGGGGCAAGGACTTCTGGAAGAAGGGGCCTGCCCTAGAGTAAGCCATAATCCCAAAATGTCATGGTTAGTTTTCCTAGAAAAGAAGATCTATAGTCATTCCTCAAAATGTTTTGGTCTTTCTCCCCCATACTTTTAGCTAATTAATTCATGTGCTATTTAAGGAAGGATTTTTTAAAAAATGTCTCTGGCATGGAGGGATTGTTTTCACCTAAAAAGCCATTCAGAAATCCAGGGCGCAGGTGTGGCTGTGATTGGGAGTACCCCAAAGTGAAAGGCTGGAGCAGTCAGCTACAATATTTCTAACTGGACCTTTTTAAAAATGGTACATACACACATATATACATATATATACATATATACATATATATATAAAACAATGAAGACTATGGCTAAGAGGCTGCAAGTCATACCAGCCTTATGAGGTAACTAAGCATTTGCAGATTTGTGTGGGAAGAAAAAAGTGGTGTAAAAGAATGCCATAAAATAATGCTGCATTGTAGTCACTGCTTATTATCCACTCTTCACCATATGCTGAAACATTTTCTATTTTGAGGGAAGTATATCCTGGAGTAACTTGACTGCTCAAAATTTAGTATTTTTTATTCATTGCAAAAAATATATGAGGGTAGTCTTCTCACAGGTGTTACTTAGAGAACAGAGAATAGAAATGGGCTGCAAGCTACATCAAGTGGCACTGCCTAATTGATAGAAGCCAGGAAAAAAGTTTGTAGATTTATATTCATTTTTGTTCTCCAGAACACAGTTTCTCAAAGCTGGCAATTTTAAGACACATGGACTTCAACTCCCAGAATTTCCAAACAATCATGGTTGGATGGTGAATTCTGAGAGCTGAAATCCATTCCATCTTAAAGTTGCCAAACATTGCTCTAGAATAATATTCTGAAAATTAGCAATTTTTTGAACAGTGTTTTGATTGCCTAGGAGTATTTCTGTCTACCCTATATATTTATGTCATTTAATTTATGACTGGAGTCAAGTTCCATTTTACTTCCTTGAATTTCAGTCTTAAGTGTTTAACCACAGGTTGAAAGCTATGATGGGGATATCAGATTTGCCTATTGGGAAAAAAGAAGAACTGGACCAAGATACCAATTTATACCAACATACCAGTTTCCAAGGATAAGCAAATGACATGCTCAGAAAGTCATTTATATATCTAAGGGGAAAGGTCAATTATTAACACATCACTTATTTTTATGATCAAAAATGCAGTATAAAAATGGCTCGAGATGCCATGTGTTTGAATGCTTGCAAAAGGTTATTGTTTACACTTCCAATTTTGTTTATGGCATCCAAAAGGACTTTATATTTGTAATTAAATAATTTTAGAATTAATGGGAGTTCATTTCTCATGTACACAGTATACAAGCTCCCTGAGAGTATTTGTGCATCCCTGTCAAGACCGAGAATTTTTTTCTGTTATTTTACATTGCTGTAGACACAATAATTTGTAGAAAAGTCTGCTAGATATTTCAATGCTTATTTTGCAGTTTTTGTTCTTTCTTCCACTTATTAATCCATTGGAAATTCTGGCTGCTTGTCTTGGCAACAGAAGGAAAGAGATTGTGCAGGCACATAGTTGCAGAGACAACCACAAACAAAAATCCTACTAAAATTGAATACATTTAAATTTTAAAATAAGAATGTTAAATGCCTAACTGGCATCATTAGAATGCATATATTCCATTTTCTCAAAATGTAAGAAGTTTGTTTACTGGATGGTTGGTGCAAAACTATAAAAAGTTGCTAGCAAAAAATATTAAGGAATTTTTAAATCAGTGAACCATTTTTTAAATCACATAACAATATTTTCCATAATATCTAACTGAAATACATTATCATCATCCCTTTCCCCCAAAATACCCCTAATCTTGGATCCAGTGTAATTTTATTTTTGAATACTAGAGTTAATTCAGAACTTCCATAGCTTCCCAGAGGTAGCTAGGGAATTCTGGGGGTTGAAGTCCACATATCTTAAAGTCACCAAGTTTGAGAAACACTGAGATATAATGTCAACAAATTTACCTGCTATATGTTTATGTCCATTTGCCTTTTCATTAATTTCCCGGGATAATCTATAATAGATGTGGAAACTAATATATATAAACTAATATATACAAACTAAACAAACACTGGGATGGAATAAGAAAAACTAAAACAGTTTTTATTGCTAAAAGATCAAGCTTTCGTTGGCTAACTGCCAACATCGTCAGGATGGAAACGCTGGGGTGGAGAGATCGTGTTTATACTGTTGGTGTCTGCACTCTGCTCATGGAGCGCGTCACCAATCTGTTTGTTGAGTTCAGCCGTATTTCTTTGAGTTGTCATGCAAGAAGACAAGAACAACATTCACAGGTGTGGGCACACATGGCTACACATAACCACATCTTTAATCTAACAGGGACTGAGGCAATTGCCAGTGACAATACTAAAGGCAGCCGCTTGTTAAGGAAGTTTGGTTTTCAAACCATTCCTCTGGCACATAGACCTCCCCCCTGCATACCAGGCACTAAGAAATTGGGAAGAGGAACAACGTGCGCGATATGAAGACAAACAGTGCAAGCATTCACAGAGTGCCTCATTGTATTAAAATCAAGATTGCACCAACACACAACCACCTTGCAATGTAGAACACAGGGAAGAAGAGCAACAACCATTTAGGACCTCTAGTATGAGAACACGGGCAATGACTAGAGCTATGGCTACAACACATGGAACTATCAGCACTTTTGACAACAGATACACAGAGACAACTACATCTCCCAAAAACGGATGCGCGACAACTCAAAGAAATACGGCCAACCTCAACAAACAGATTGGTGATGCGTTCCATAAGCAGAGTGCAGACACCAAGAGTATAAATGCGATCTTCCCACCCCAGCGTTTCTATCCTGACGATGTTGGCAGTTAGCCAACGAAAGCTTGATCTTTCAGCAATAAAAACTATTTTAGTTTTTCTTATTCCATCCCAGTGTTCATTTAGTTTGTAATCCCATGCCTGGGATTCACATTTTTAATCAGCTGGTGGCTTCAACTTCGTTCTTCTGGGAGAAAAACGAAGCTGAAGCCACCAGCCTGAGGATGACAGATGAGATTTCATCGAAACGTTGTGTGTGTGTGTGTGTGTGTGTGTGTGTGTGTATGTATGTATGTATGTATGTATGTATGTGTATGTGTATGTGTATGTGTATGTGTATGTGTATGTGTATGTGTATGTATATGTATATGTATATGTATATGTATATGTATATGTATATGTATATGTATATGTATATGTATATGTATATGTATATGTATATATATGTACTTGGGAACTGATAATATCTATGAAACTCAGACACTTCACAAAATAAGATACAATCCATAATAAGTTTTAAGAACCCCTCAAGATACAACAGTTTAAATGTAGTCCTCAACTTATGACTATATTTGAGCCTGGCATTTATAAAGTGGAACATTATATGACTGAGTGGATTTTAGCGCCTTTTTTGCAGTGAATGTTAAATGGATATAGTAGTCATAAAGCAAATGCCAGTTATTAAATTGTTAAATGGCTGTTGAACTAGTTGTTTTCAATAGGCAGGTTTTTGCTAATAAATCCCAGTTTCTGACAAAAAATTGTAAGTTGTGGTAATGTAATGATGGGATGCTGCAAGCATCCCTTAATGTATTCATGTGACTGGAGGGGCCAACTTAAATATTTATTATTTGTAAAATTTATTTATTTGTAAAATGTATTTGTGAAATTTATTAGCCACCCATCTTAGCACATGGCAATTCTGGGCAACTTACAATATTAAATATCATATATTATGTATAATGCATAAGATGGACATAGATATAAATCACTGAAATAACTAGCAAAATGTTCAAAAAATACCTTAGGTTGTTAGTGTTTAATGCTTTTTACTACTATATTATAGATACAATTAATCAGAACAAAAATCTGAAGAACAATGTAATAGCATTTTATATTAAGTGAATTTTAAGACTTGTCCATCCCAAGGATAAAACATCCAGATACAAACTGAGTAACGTGATGTATCAGTACAATGCAGTGAGACATGTGCAGATCTGTACATTAAGGAAGCAAAGGAACCATAAATGCATGGCACAACATAGGAGAACAAACTCATCAGGACAATATTCAGAAGTCCATCTGCATTTAAAAGACAAAGGCCACTCTTTCGAAGACAGCAAAGTCCACATTTTGGACAGAGAGGACTGCTGGTTTGAAAGAGAGATCAAAAAGGCCACCTCAAAATTGAACAGCCCTCTTTCAACAGAGGGAGAGGGATCTGACATCATCTATCTCCAGTCTACAACACGGTCCTTTCAACAGTTCCAAGGCTCCACATCTATTTGTACTATCAGGTGACCCTGAGGACACTGATAAACGTCCAAGTGGCTTCAACAACTGTCTAAAAGAATAGGAATGACCAGCTGTCTACGAGGAATATAAATCCTTCCACTCCCCACCGTCCAGTAAGAGCTGAAGAAGCTTCTTGGATGAGAGGTGAAAAGCCTTCAAAGAAAAACAAGAAAGTCCAATTGCCTCTTGAAAAAGCATCTTTGGAGCATTTAGGTTTCTTGTTTTATAGCTAGGGAGATCTAAACTCATAAAAGTATCTTTTGAACTACCAAGTTTAATGAAGAAAATAGTTTGGAGACTTCAGGATAGCAAATTAATATTTTACCATGTTTGTTTTGTCAATATTGTAATAGAAAACAAAGTGTATGAAGGTTTTTTAAAAGTAGGCATTCTAGTTATTTGCCCCAACAAACATGAGGTTAAAAACTTAATAACATTGGGAGACAAAGCTTGTTGATTCACACAGAAACAGCACACTGGAAGAAAACAGCTTGCATGAATGACTCAATTAATTATTACCGACAGTTAAAGTCTCACTTGCTCAACACAGATGTTTTCTATTTTTAAAAAATATGTTTTTAATACATTGTTTTATTTATACTGTTGGGTAAAAAATATAACATTAAGAAACAACCAGGTAAAAATTAGTCTTGAAAAATTTGCAAAACTTTGAAAAAATTAGAAATTTTAAAAAGCCAGTTTGGTTTAGTGGTTAAGGTACCAGTTTAGAAAGTCAGAGTTCTACTCCAGCCTTAGCCATGAAAGCAAGCAGGTGTGATCTCAGGCCAGACACTCTGTCTTAGCCCAACCTACATCACAGGGGTTATATTGTGGGGAAAATAGGAGGAAGAAGATATATTGGAGACTTTTGCTGACTTAAATTATTTGTAATTGCAGGATACAAACAAGCAAACAATATTTGACATACACATACACACAGAGAGAGAGAGAATCAGAGAGAAATACAAGCACACATGCATATATATTTTGGTATACTCCTTCATATTCTCCATACAAACACAAACAATTTTGGCCCTAAAAATCAAGCTCACAACAAGAAAAATTAACAAAAGTCAACCATTCTGTTTTAAAGAATTCTTGGTGTTTATTCCAGCCCCTGTCCCAGACACCACAAAGAGCCCTCAAAACTGAAATTAAAAGCCATGGTGGTCCCAGTGATTATAGGCACACTGGTGGCCATATCTGTCTTAAAGTCTTAAAATATCTGTCTTAAAGATGAACATATTCTCTGTGTTGGCATTGTATGTTATTATTAATCTTATTGCCACAATCCTGCTTCATTGTTCTGCAGTTGGACATATTTTATTATAATACATTGTACATAATAGATCCTGTAGGTACCTTTGGCCTACAAGTGAGATTTTTGGTCCATCTCTGATATTTTATTTTTCCCTCTTAAAAATTTAATATGATTAAAGATCCTGGGATCAGTAATTCTTTTCAAAAGGTCACAATGTTTAACATTGCTTTTCTATTTTAATGTTAATTTTATCACAGTGCTATCTCATATAATATTATTTCCAAGAGATTTCATTTTTAAAAATTATTTTAAAAATGCATGAATCGTATTGTTTGCTCATTTAAATCTTGGCCACTGGAGTGAACTACAAATGTAGGAAAGTACAATTTATTTATTTATTTTTGTTTAAATAGTTGGAAGCAGCTTATGGTCAAGCATAAGTGCAATAAATAGTTTATTAGCTTGCTTCAAGGCAGACTACATTTCTATGAATATATAAACTCAATTTCATACTTTTATTTTCTAAAATATGGACACCCTTAAAACTGAAATGAAATGTTTAAATATTGGAACATTAACAATATAGCTGTGTGAGCACTAGGAATGCATAAAAAACCCCAGATCTTTGCAAATTTCAGGAGTAACTGCTTTGATCCAATATTTATTATTACCATATATGAATCAAATCATACTTACCTAATGGACTTTTGAAAATTGTGACAGAGTTTTTTTCTTAATAAACATATTAAAATGCCTATTAATAAGTGAATGTAAGCTCATTTCATCTAAATTCAAAATATTATGTTAGCATGAAAGTAAATGTGAGTATTCTTAAAAGTAAGAAAATCTGTTAGATTTTGTCGAATTCCAATTGGAAAGAATTGGACTAATTTGAGACCTATTTAAATCCAACGGGAATTCTTAAATTGGATCAAATTTGATTTGAACTATTCCAAAGATTATCTAAGGCTCTTCCTCATGATTTCCTAACCACAATACAAACAGGACCTGGTACTGATTTATATATGCCATATTCTCATAATGTTGCCTTAACTTTATTTCCTTTTCACAACTGAAGCAGCCTGAAGTTGTTATTAGATACTCTGATATTGTTCTCCCTCTTTTCCCAAAACAATTGTGGCCATAGAAATGTTCTAGCATACTCTTCCAATGATGTGATTGCTGATGAAGTGACGGACTGGTCTTGCCCAGGATGTAGTAGGCACTTTGAGCTCTGCAGGCATGTTTGTCTTTTTCAGCCAACGGGAACTGCCCTTTCTTATCACTCTGTCTTGGGTACAGGAGGGACTGGCTTATTTAGAGGCATCTACCTATGTAGTGACTGACCATTTCTGTTCCATAGCATAGGTCAGGTCTTGTTCAGGCTTCTTATTTAACATGGATTTAGTGTTTCTTTATTTCATGAGAAATGAGAGAGGTAGTTTTTGCCTACTGTATCTTGCTAATTCTAATTCCACTAGATATATTTCAGCTGGCTTTGCTGACCAGATGTTTAATACAACTGTATTTTTTTTGTATTTGTATGAATAGGGAGGGTGGTCATTATTTTTTTTAATTCTATACCTACTTTAACACAATGAGATGCCTTAACAATGATTGTTGGTATTATATGTGAGCTAATCTTAATTGTATGTTCTCTGTAGCTGTTTATTAGCCAACTTCTGGATGCTACCAGTTATGAAGCCAGAATTTAGCTCACTGGTCACTTGCAATACTAGTTGCTTCCTATCAATTGTTCCCTTTCATGTCACACTACACTTCCCCATCATGCCTTCAATTTGTCTCTTTTGAATACAAGTTTAATGTTCTTTTAGAAGGGCACTAGATCTATATTGAGAAATAGTTTCACTGAGAGATTGCAGGCACAGAACACTTGCAAATCGTCTGCGTCTTAGACCAGTGGCTACATTTATTTTTTCAAGCACCATCTACACTAGGGCTTTTCAACCAGTGGTACGGGTACCACCTGTGGTATATTGGCACATGGCAGGTGGTACACAACCATCCTAGAAAAGTGGTAGCGGTGGAGGGGAATGAGCTGAACCGGTGGCAGCACCACACAAGCCTGAGCAAGAGATGGCTGGAGCTGCAGGGCTGTCAGGGCTCAGCAGTAGCACCAGGATCAGCACTTCTTCAGGACTGTCAGGGCTCAGTGGAAGCACCAGGATCAGCGCCAGGCTCCAGTTGGAGTTCAGCACTGCTCCTGGCACTTCTGAGCCCAGAAGAAGCGCCGATCAGCTGGAATGTTGCAGCATCTCCAGTGTCTTGTAATTTACATTCAGATGCTTGGCAACTGATTCATATTTATGACAGTCACAGTGTCCAAGGGTCATGTGAAGTGACCAAAACCTGCTGCAATCACCCAGCAGACGGGGAGAATAAAAATCAAACAACCCCCCCACCCTCCACCGCTGCCAACAGAAATGCTCACAACAATGAAAAACTCAGACAAGAGGAAGAGCGCTGCCGGCAAGCAGGCAGGCAGGTCTTGTCTTGCTCAGCTGTGGCTTGGGGGGCATTTTTTTCAGTGCCATTGTAACTTTGAACAGTCACTAAGTGAACTGTTGTAAGTCAAGAACTACCTGTACTTCATCACTTTTTTCCTTTTTTTTGGTCATCAAGTTTTTGACACCTTGCTAGACAACTGGTGGTACTTGGATGTTGCCATATCCTAAAAGTGGTACAATGGGTGAAAAGGTTGAAAAGTCTTGTTCCACATAACTGAGATTGTATTTTGTCCTATAAATAATCTATTCAGGGCAAAACATTATTAACATAAATAGCAGTACTTTGATACAACTAGACATCTCTAATATGGTGATAATAGCAAAGTGGCTGTCAGCTCTCTTTAATTATTTTTAATTATTTAATTATATTTAAACAGTTTTTATTCCAAAAATTAAATGGTGAACAGGCATGTTTCAAAGCAAAGTACAAACTTTTACCATAATGTTTATGTAGAAGAATGCTTCTAAGCCTCACAGATGATCTGTGATCATTTATTTAAAATGAAACGGTAGCAATTGTTTCCTAGTGCTATGTTTCTTAAGTGGAACTAACTGCAAAAAGAAAAAAGTACAAAATTGCAGAGACACAGTATATTCTGAGGGGCTGAAGAAGAACGAAGGGTTGGGAAATCTCACCAGTTTGCATTCCGTAAATGAGTATTGGAACTGACCTCATACCTATACCAGTAATCGTGATAGTCTGGTCTACAACATGCCACAACACGTCTCAAAGATGCAAATGTAATAATCAGTCCAAAAGGGTTACCACCCTGATGTTAGATGCTATCAAAGTGGATCCTGATCTCAATGTCTTTTGACTTTCCCTGGAAATAATCATAGTTCTACTAAGAATATTCTAGTGGTCTCCTTGATCCCATCCATCAATGTTTTCCTTTTTTTATTTCCTTCAACATCAATCATACTGCTGTTTTCTTTTTAATACATCATTCATGGTATATAAAATAAATTTGAAATGAAGTAAGCATCTCCCATCTCTGGAAATTATGAACTGAATCCACATATCATTTCCTGAAGGCCACCCATCCAGACCTCACCCAAAGAGGAATAGTTGCTGCAAGTCTAAATCTAAAGAAAAAGTGATCTGACTAGGGCATGTAAAAAAATATAGAGGTTCACACTTTCAAACAACAAATTTTTTTGCCAGGAAATAGAAGTGGGTGAGAGAAAGAGCCAGAGTGTGATCTACGTTATATATTGGACTAGTCAGAAACTGAGATAGACTTATAATCCTAAACAGTCTTAACCAAAGCAGTTCCACCATCCCAAAACTAACTTTGAAAATGTCTAATATAAAAGGATAGGAAGTCATGTGGGCAGTGCTTTTTTTGTATAAGAAAAAGGTGCCGGAACTCACACATGTCATACAACCCGCCTTGCCTACCCTACAAGGTTCCATCCAAAAAAGGTGCCGGAACTCCGTTCTGAGCGTTCTATGACAAAAAAAGCCCTGCATGTGGGACAGCAAGCAAGAAAAATGATCCTTAGTTCCTTCCAATTCCATTTATGACTATTTTCTTAGTAGAACTCCTATTAAGTGGTTGTGAAAACACTAAAGGAGTGAGAACACTAAAGGAGTAGTATCCAAGTCTTACTCACTCTTGATAGCCAGATGATCATGTAAGTCTTGAGAATCATGAAATACAAATATCTTTGACATTTTTGTTTATTTCACCTTATCTCATAATTGCCTTTAATTATATGGCATGAAATCAAAAGAACCTTCCTAAATTCTCATCTAGTCCAGTATCCTGAGTTCCAGTCTGACCAACCAGTTTTATTTAGAAAATTCATACACATGAACAGGACAGTGATCTCTATTAATGTTCTCCAACAAGTCATTGCTACATATATCAGCCCCAAATTCCATATTAGGGTTGCATACTAAATAGGATGGATGTTCATTATGTCAGCAGTTCCCAGATATTTCCTTTGTGCAGGTACTACATTATTACTGAATATCGGGGTAAACATTCCAGCAAGTAATAGAACCCCAAAATTAAATAAAGATGAATTGATTGTTAATTTATATTGGCCAATATCTTGCAAGGCTATGAAATCTATGACTTATCTTCTCCCCTTGAAATATTCTGTGATTTTTGGCACAAATACCAGCATGTGAAAGTTTATAATATTAGAAGATCTTGGGCTTTATTGTCATTTTTATGCTTTCCCACAGACTGGAAATTATTATGATATGAAAAAAATGCCATCAGTATCTCTCTAATGTGAATGGCATCACATTAGTCATGAAATTAATCTAAAGAAGTTTAGTCTATCAAAGGTATGGGTCCCTTTACAATATTTCCTTCTGTAAACATACAACTGTATTGTATGCCATATACTTTGCTGCTGAATACAATACAATAACTTTTCGGACAAATGGCTGTCCAATCTCTTCTTAAAAGCTTCCAGTGTTGGAGCACCCACAGCTTCTGGAGGCAAGTCATTCCTCCAGATTAATTATTCTAATTGTCAGGAAATTTCTGCTTATTTCTAGGTTGTTTCTCTCCTTGATTAATTTACATCAATTGCTTCTTGTTCTGCCTTAAGGTGCTTTGGAGAATAGCTTGACTCCCTCTTCTTTGTGACAGCCCCTTAGACATTGGGATACTGCTATCATATCTCCCCTAGTCCTTTTTTTCATTAAACTACTAGACATACCCAACTCCTGAAACCATTCTTCACATTTAACCTCCAGTCCCTTATTCATCTTTGTTGCTCTTCTCTGCATTTTTTTCTAGAATCTCAACATCTTTTTTTATATTGTTGTGACCAAAACTGGATGCAATATTCCAAGTAGGATCTTACCAAGGGATACTTCATAAAGGGATACATTATAATGGGATACTAAAACATGGCATGGTCTTGATTCTATCCCTTTGTTAATGCAGCCTAGTTTATATTAGAAGTAGTTTGCATTGAGTTTAATGATATGCAAAGCAGTGGCCATTAACAAAACTACTGTATTATATTGCTGAGAACCAGTTTGGTCTAGTGGTTAAGGCATAGGCTAGAAAGTGGGAGACCATGAATTCCAGTCCCCTCTCAGCCATGAAAGCCAGTTGGGTGACTTTAAGCTAGTCACTCTCTATCAGCCCAAGCCACTTCACAGTATTATGAAAAAATAGGAGGAGGAAAGTATATTGAATATGTTCTCTGCCTGAATTATTTGTAAAAATAATAAAAGCACTATTAAAATTTCATAGAATCATAGCATTTATTCTGTGAAATCAAAGTCACTGTATCAGTGACATGAGTGTCATAAAATTTGATAATTAAGAAAATGTCTTTGGATTGGGCAGTCATAATAAATTAAAAATCAATCGACCAATCAATTAATAAAGTGATTGTAATCTACCTGCAACACATGCTTGGCTGGACTCTGCTGGATCACATCTACTGTATGGTAATTAGTTCCATTGTCAAACTTATCTTATCTCCGGGTGAAATTCAAGGTGCTGGTTATCACCTATAAAGCCCTATATGGCCTGGGTCCGGGTTATTTGAGGGAACACCTGCTGCCGGCATCAAACGCCCTTCGCCCAGTGCGCTCCCACAGGGAGGGTCTGCTCAGGGTTCCGCCGGTGAGAGATTGCCGGCGGGTGACACCCAGGGATAGGGCCTTCTCAGTGGGAGCGCCTGCCCTCTGGAACCAGCTGCCAGTAGAGCTGAGGACTGCTCCCGACCTCCGATCATTCCGCCGGGGCCTGAAGACCTGGCTCTTTGAGCTCTCGGGCCCAGGCTGAGGGGAAAATTTTAACTGGGGTTTTAATGTACAGGGTGAATTTAATGCTTTTTAAATTGGTTTTAACTTTTGTATGTTTTGATTTTAATTCCCTGTAAACCGCCCTGAGTCCTCAGGGAAAGGGCGGTATACAAATGCAAATATTAAATCTTATTATTATAAAGTTTTAATCTGACATCCTGTGAGGCAATTCCATTATTTGAGACCCTCTGCCCTTGGGTGATTGAGAACAGGTATTGATTTTTAGTATATAACATATTTTAGATATTTAAAGAGTGCATTCATAGTTTGCGTTTCTTTCCCATCCCTAAGAATCTTCCTCACTCTTCCAAGGCAACGAGCCCTGGCGATGTCATCCAGTGGTGTCAGGGAACAGCCCACAATGTCTTGTGCTGTGCTCACCACCCTCTGAAATGCTTTCCTGTCCACGGCTGTCAAACCAGCATACCAAACCACAATACCATACGAGAGAACGCTCTCTATAGTAGACCGGTAAAAGAGGGTCATTAGCTGTTGTAATTGTTCTTATCACCAATTTCTGAATCTATTCTTATTAGTCTAAGCTGTCCTTAATACTATGAATTATAAATAACTGAAATCAGACTCATTCAACCCATTATAAAGTGACAGTATTATTTTCTGTACAATACAATGCTATGCATATTCACTTTGAAATACATTATGTTATTGCCAATTGATCTTATTGCTATGTCAATATATAAGGTATAACCTTAATTACTATCTTAGTTCTAACAGATGGTACCAGGTTTAGTTCTTTAAGCTGATGTTTCACTAACCAACTATTACAGCCAATGGGTATATGCAGGTGGGCCAAACAGGTTTGCAGGTTTAGTAGGTATATGACAGGTAAGCTGGGGGCATATTTGAAGACATCCTTGCATGCTTGTAAACTATAGAAAATCTGTATTTAATATGTCTATCTCA
Organism: Vipera berus; assembly: GCF_964194415.1. Lineage (NCBI taxonomy): Eukaryota > Metazoa > Chordata > Lepidosauria > Squamata > Viperidae > Vipera > Vipera berus. Next base: position 106,357,433 of record NC_138205.1, read on the forward strand.
TTCAGAATTTATTTTTTTAAGTGGTGATATTCATCAGCTTACTTTTGTTTACCCATGGAACTTTTCCATGGGAAGCCAAGAATGTATTCATTCTCCTTTCTCTCATGACAGGAGGGCTTATGAGGAAAGCCCAACCAAGCAGAGGAAATAGATGAACTTTTTGCTAGTCAGCTAACTAAGGTATGTAGTAAGCACATCACAATAGTAATGGGGGACTTTAATTACCTTGATATCAACTGGGAGACAAACTCTGCACCAAGTGGAAGATCAAACAGATTCCTGACAAACCTAGCAGACAACTTTCTCTCCAAAAAGTAGAGAAGGGAACTAGGGGATTAGCCATATTGGATCTAATCCTCACTAACAGAGATGAAATGATAGAAAGTGTCGAAGCCACAGGAACCATGGGGGGAAGTGATCATGCAATATCAGAATTCAACATTCTGGGAGCACAAGCAATAGAACATAGAACTAGAGTCTTGGACTTTAAAAGAGCTAATTTCAATAAATTTAGAGAGACCTTGGGAAGGATTCCATGGATGAGAATCCTAAAGGGGAAAACAACTCAAGAAGCTTGGGAAATTTTGAAAAGTGAGATAATAAAGAACCAGTCTAGCACAATACCAACAAAGAAGAAAAATAACAGCTCTCAAAAGAAACCAACATGGCTGCATAAAGAACTCTCTGATAAATTGAAAGATCAAAAGGACAAGTATAAAAAGTGGAAAGAGGGGCACATAACTAAGGCAGAATATCAGCAAATAGCCCATGCCTGCAAAGATGAAGTGAGGAAAGCTAAGGCTCAAAATGAACTAAGGCTTTCGACCAAAGTCAAAAATAACAAAAAAGCTTCTTTCAACATATAAAAAACAAGAAAAAAGTTAAGGAAATGATTGGTCCATTAGTGGGGGGAAATGGCAAGAAGGTGACAAGCAACAGGGAGAAAGCAGAACTATTTAACTCATTTTTTGCATCAGTCTTTACACAAAGGGGAAAAAACAGTCCAACCTAGCAAAACCAGTGCCATAAAAAACAGAATAGAAACACAAGTTAAGATAGGCAAGAAAATGGTAAGTGAGCACCTGTCCAGCCTAGATGAGTTCAAAGCACCAGGACTAGATGGATTACACCCCAAAGTTCTCAAGGAACTGGCAGACGTGATCTCAGAACCACTGAACTATATTTTTCAAAGATCTTGGAGCACTGGGGAACTACCAGAGGACTGGAAGAGAGCTGATGTGGTTCCCATCTTCAAAAAAGGGAAAAAATAGATCCAGGAAACTACAGATCTATCAGCCTGACCTCAATACCTGGGAAGATTCTGGAAAAGATAATCAAACAACAAATCAGAGAACACCTTGATGCAAACAAAGTCATCACTAAAAGCCAACATGGGTTTGTCAAAAACAGATCATGCCAGACAAATCTTATTGCATTCTTTGACCAAGTGACAAAATTAGTGGACCAGAGGAATGCTGTAGATATAATTTACTTGGACTTCAGTAAGGCATTTGATAAAGTAGATCACAACCTACTACTTGATAAGATAGAAAAATGTGGGTTAGACAGCATCAGCACCAGATAGATTCGTAGCTGGCTGACCGGCCGTACTCAGTGTGTGGTCCTCAATGGAACTGCATCTACACGGAAGGAAGTGGGTAGTGGGGTGCCCCAGGGCTCTGTTCTGGGCCCAGTGCTCTTCAACATCTTCATCAACGATTTGGATGAGGGGATAGATGGGGAACTCATCAAATTTGCAGATGACACCAAGCTGGCAGGAATAGCCAATACTCCAGAAGATAGGCTTAAAATATAGGAGGATCTGGACAGACTCGAATACTGGGCGCTATCTAACAAAATGAAATTCAGTGGTGAAAAAAGTAAGGTTCTACACTTAGACAGGAAAAATCAAATGCACAGGTATTATTGGTACCTTGCTCAATAGTAGTAATTGTGAGAGGGATCTCGGAGTCCGAGTAGACAATCACTTAAATATGAGCCAGCAGTGTGCTGCAGCTGTCAAAAAAGCCAACACAGTGCTAGGCTGCATTAACAGAGGGATAGAATCAAGATCACTTGAAGTACTAATACCACTTTAAAATGCCTTGGTAAGGCCACACCTAGAATACTGCATCCAGTTTTGGTCACCACGATGTAAAAAAGATGTTGAGACTCTAGAAAGGGTACAGAGAAGAGCAACAAAGATGATTGGGGGACTGGAGGCTAAAACATATAGGGAATGGTTGCTGGAATTGGGTATGTGTAGTTTAACGAAAAGAAGGGTGAGGGGTGACATGATAGCAGTGTTCCAATATCTCAGGGGCTGCCAGAAAGAAGAGGGAGTCAAGCTATTCTCCAAAGCACCTGAAGGCAGGACAAGAAGCAACAGATGGAAACTAGTCAAGGAGAGAAGCAACCTAGAACTAAGGAGAAACTTCCTGACAGTTAGAACAATTAACCAGTAGAACAACCTGCCTCCAGAAGTGGTGAATGCTCCAACACTGGAAGTTTTTAAGAAGAGACTGGACAGCCATTTGCCTGAAATGGTATAGGGTTTCCTGCCTGAGCAGGGGGTTGGACTAGATGACCTCCAAGATCCCTTCCAACTATTATTATTATTATTATTATTATTATTATTATTATTATTATTATTATTATTATTATTATTATTATTATTATTATTATTATTATTATTATTATTTAGATAGATACAACGCTGCATGATTTCCTTATTCAATCTAAAAACACTCTTAAGAGTGTTTTTAATGCTTCAGTGATTCTGTGAATGAATGCTATCAAAAGCTTGACCTTCTTTGTTGTAGATGTTATAGATGTTGATTTGCTGTTTATTGCTCCAGGAAAGAATTCCTTGAGACTTGAAAAAAGATCCAAAAGAGAGAATCATAAAATGAATCATAAAATGTCTGCAAAAACATGTTTTTAGCTGAATGCAATGAAAGTAGCAGGGATGACAAATACAGTAGAGAACATTAATTCTGTTAAATTTAAGCTTCATTCTTTTGAAAGACTCCACCATAATGATATTTTAAATATCGCTCCAGCTTGTCTCTCAAAACATAGGTAGCAGGGATGGGAAAAGCTACAACAGCAATCTTTTCAAAGCATCTAAATTCATTTGAAACTTTTAGAAGTCCGTTTGCACCAATATGTTGCAAATGTTGCAAAACCAATATGTGATCTTGGGAAACAAATCACTGGATTTTCTGAGGTGCCTGACAGGCTGATGTAACTGGTTGATAAGCTTGGCCTCTCTTGCAAAAGACTCCCACAACAGTGGTGAAACTCATTTGTGATTTATAGAGAATGCTTCATATTGATTTAGAAGAGACAGAAAAAAGTCTGACATAGGAAATTATAATGAAATTGATATAGGCCACAGAGAAAGTGGCTAGCACAGAAAAAGTGGATTTATAGCCTTATCACTATCCTTTAAAGTGTTAATATTTGGTCCAGGGATTATAAACCCTGATTTACAACCAAAGTCTGAGCCAAGAATGCCTATGCCTACAGCCTGACTGATATACCTTGCACTCATATCCAGAGGACTGATTATTGAGTTGAACTCCCAGTGCTCTTGGCAGGCCCAGCTCAGAAATGCCACAATCCAGAAATACCTCTAAAAGCAAAGTTAAGGTTTTGAATGGGCACATAAAAGATCCTGAGAGCTGTGAAGGTGAATGAAATCCAAAGCAGTGTTAGAACTGCTCCCACATCCTATTTGAGCTCAGACAGACAGAAAGTGCTCTAAACTACTGTATAGGGTAATTTTATCAAAGTTTTATTGAGTCAAATACTCCTTTAAAACTTTACATAGCCACTAGAGATGAATTCAGAGTAGTACACAGAGTTCTTTAAAATCATTTTAGGAACACTTGTGTTATGTGGACATTTTTTTTTAAAAATGGCCTAAATCAATCCAGTTTTTTTCCAATTCTGTTCCATGCTTCCTTATGTAAAGATAAGAAGTCAGTACTAGACTTCCGGGTGGTGCTTCAGTGGCGAGGACAGTCGGATTCAACCGCTGGCCCTTCGATCCCATTGAAGCGGCGGAATAGCTGATGATCAGCTGTTCCACCGCTCGAAAACCCTTCTCCTCGGGCAAAGAGGGGAGGGGGAGCTTCCAGGTAGGGGTAGAGCTCCCCTAGAGCCTCAGAACATTTGTTCTGGGGCATGAAGGGTGAGAGCCCCCCTGAAGCCTGGAAATGCTCCGGACGAAGGACTCTTCTGCTTTAGCAGAACAAGACGCTGAATCCACTCCTGCCAGATCTGATTGACATCTTGAGTGATGGTAGCAGCAGAGCTGATGCAGGAGCAGTATAAACATCAAGTACAAAGCTTTAACTCTGAAACTCAAACTCTCTTCCTGCTTCAACAATTGTTTTGAAAGAAGGGGAAGATGGCGCCTGACTGATTTTTTTTTCTTTTTAACAAGAAGCAAAAGTGGTTTTTTTTTCAAAGTAAAGTGACTGTTTGAACTGAGTAGGAATATGTAAAATGGACTTTTAAACCTTAAAAGAGCTAGTTATAATTTGGAGGTGCTAAAAAGTTATTTTCAAGATTTGGTTATTTCACAGTTTAACTACAAAGTAATAAATGGACTAGAAAGTGAAAGTGTGTATTGAAATTTATTAGTTGCAAAAATGGCTCCCAAACCGCATAGACCCGTTTTTAAAAGTGCGGAGGCATTGTTTGTTCAGCAATCTGGAACGCAGTCTTTGAAGTTACCTCCCGAAGCTGCTGCATCTGTATTGACTTTAAAAGATTTACAATATGTTCTAAACGATGCCTTAAAAATTCAGTCTGAAAAAATATTTGAGAAGGTGGCAGAATTTATTGGAAAGGAGAGCAAGAAAATAAGGGAGGATACTTTGATGGCACTTCAAGTGTTCTCAGGCTGTATTGAGAATCTGGATGAATGTGTGGAAGAAGTGAAACAAAATAATCATGCTGGAGGCTAAAATGGATGAAGTGGAGAATAAAATGGAAAAACTTGAAGATGAAATGATGATGATGCAATGCAGATATATGGAATTCACCTTGAGGATCAGAGGCTTGAAAGAAAATCCGCAGGAGAATCTGGAAGAGACGTTGGTGGATGCTCTGGCACCTATTTTGGGGTTTCAACTTGAGGATTTTTTTGGGAAGATAGATAAAGTATTTCGTGTTAATTCTTGGATTGCTAAACAAAGGAAACTGCCAAGGGATGTGGTTGTGTATTTTACAAAGAGAAAGATTAGAAATGAGATCATTCAAATCTCTTATAATAAAAGACTTGTGGCTAATCAGGAGGTTTTGATTCTGAAAGAGATTCCTTCAAGAATTTTGAGAAAAAGGAAAGATTTTTTCTTTCTGAGAGATGAATTAAAGAAATAACAGCTTCGGTTCAGGTGGGAGATACCATCAGGGATTGTGGTGAATTATTCTGGAGAAAGATATTGCCTTAATACAGTGGGGAAGGGACATGATTTTTATTCTAATGTATTGAAAGCAGGCTTACCGTCATCCTCAGAAGTTAAAAAAGGAAAGGAAGAAGGAGAGTGACAGTTACAAGAAATAGTTTCGGAAGCTGTGTAATCCTTGGTTTTATTTAAAGATCTTAAGATTCAAAGAATGACACGGGCTGCATTTAGATTTAAGGAATAATAATAATAATAACAGTAGAGATTAATGGAGGACTTTGATAGAAATAAGATTTAGAAATGGAACTTGTTAAAGATTGTAGGATAATCAAGATCTAATAATGGTGGATATTTGGGGATGGTATTTACAGTAGATCTTAAAAATTAGTATGTATGTATTTAAATTGTTAGTCTAAATGTTGAAGATGTGGTTGTGATGATGCAATGTATTATTATGTATTGTTGAATTGTAACAATTTTAAAAGTTAAAGTAATTTAGTGGAATATGTAAGATCTTTAAGATATTGGAAGAAGGCTGATTTGTTTATTATAGAAGAATGGATTTTGAAAGTTTTGAATCAGATAGAAATGGTAGAATTTGGAATATGTGAAGAATATTTGTAATGGAGATATATTATGATGCTTAAGGAGAGTTAAAGCGCGACTGGATTTAAAGTGTAATTATAGTTAGTTAGTATATTTTAGATTAAGATTGTGAAAATAATACCCTGTATTCTGCTTTGGGAAGTCGGGGGGGGGGCTGGGGGAGGTAGGGGTATTGGGTGGGTTAGGGTATGGGTTAGGGGTAGGGGGGATGGGGTTTATGTTCAAAAATGTACTTTAAAACTTTTTAATTAAAAAAGAAGTCAGTACTGTAAATGCAGAAATTATACACAGATTATATTCAAATATTCACCATTATCAAACTGATTTGAAAAGGCAAGTTATTTTGTAAGTACTTGTAAACATAAAATCCAATTTCAAAGCATATTCTGTAGCAGCGGTTTCACTGAAAACCTAAGGAATTATCCACATTTTACATTTATTAAATGTATTTTTTGTGTGTGAACAATTCACAAGATTCTTTCAAGACTATGTTCCTATTAAGATAATAGATTTTGCAATCCATCTGATTCCCAGTATTTCATACTTAAATATCCTTGACAGTGTGGTTATATAAATGTGTTGCAAAAATTCTCATGTAATTCATTCTAATGAATCAAAATATCTGACACAAGATCTCCAAGATCATGGAAGATAAAATTGATTATATGGATCATAATTGAGATTTAGAATGGCAAAAATAGAGAAGAATAATCTCAAAAGTTTTGTTCAACTATTCACAATTGAATATTATGGAAAATAACATAGGTCGGTGGTATTCTCACAACTGATAATGCATTACTCTGCTTTATGCTTTTTCTTGCACTAAGTGCTCTTTATCAAGATAGTTAATCTAAAGTAAAGATCAAGAACAGCATGTCGTTTACCTAAAGACCAGAATTAAGATTTTGATCATTTAAAATAATCACTGGTTGCAATATTATGTTATAGAACTGAATTTTAGTCTTTTAATTTCTAAACATTAAGCAGATTCCATGATATTCCATTTAATCATTTACCTAAAGTTCTATTAAAAGCTCTAGTCTTCTACAATTTCCCTTTTTAATTTCTGGACTTTTAAAATCTAAGTGGGCATATATCTTCCTCAAATGGGACATTACAGTTATTCAAACTATTATCTGAAGAACAATTCATTAAGGTAGCAGGCAATAGATCTTCTAATAATTCTGTGGTGAGAGTAAAGGTTTTTGATCTCCATATATTAAATAACTGCAGCAGGAAAAATGATTTTGTTCTTCAGATCTGTTAGATGATTGAAATAAACAATTCTGTTTGGAAAGAATACTGTCTTTATGTGATAAATCTAAAGATTCTGTTGGAAATAAAATAATCCCATTAGTCTATAAGATCTATCCCTTTACATTCAACACTAAATAAATTATCTTTAGTTCTTATGTGTTCTTAACATTTATACATGTTCATTTTTCTTTTCTTTTTAATATTGATCTAACAATTAGGGAAAACAAATTTAAAGTTCTTAAATGCTATGTTTGAGAGAAATAACTTTGCAGACAAGTTTCCCAAAATTATGGCAAAATATGTAGCTTTGTAATTTAATTGCTACAACAAGCTTCATCTCTGGAAGCTTTCAAAAAGATACTGGACTGCCATCTGTCAGAAATGGTGTAGGGTCTCTCCTGCTTGGGTGGCAGATTGGACTAGATGATCTACAAGGTCCCTTCCAGCTGTCATTCTGATTATTCTAACAAATTAATTTTTTGGCCATATCTTACAAGATCAAGTTTCAGACTCCAAATTTGGTTTCAATATTTTTTCTAGCTAACAAAAATATTTTAAGAAAAATAAAAAATAATAATAATAATAAAGAAAGAAAGAAAAATCCTATGATCACCAAATTTGTCTGCATATTTCTTTGGGCTTTATCAAATCCAGAATTGAACTTCTGAAATACTAAGCAATGTGAATGGATAAAGAAAGAATGTGCTCATATATAAATACAAACTTTTATAAATACATATACAATATGAAGAGAGTCTCCAGTTGGAAGAAAGAGAAATACAAACTATATCCTTGCAGTAATTATTCTTGCTGTACATGCTGATTTTTACATTCTGAACACAACTTCTTGGATACATTTTTTATCAATAATCTGATTTACTCAAATGTATCAAAGAAACAGAATTCTGTGCAATGTAGTACAAAAGTATCTTAGGTCACATTCTCCAATTTGAGAGCAACAATGCTACTTTGTAGGTTTTAAAAGAAGAAGAGAAACATTTTTTTTTCCAGGAGATGCAAGCATTCCCAAAGCATCCTGCAATTAAAAAAAGAGAAGCAGAAAAAAAGATGACAAAAAGAAAGACATCCTGCATATTCATTCTACAAAGGACCTGCTGCATTTATTTCAATCCTATTTTAGTCTGGAGTTGGAAACAAGCCCATCCATGCTTTAGCTTTGATACATAGGAGCCTATAAGGAGTCCTCGACTTACAAGCATTTGCTTAGTTATAACATGTGGGAAGCTCCCTCACCAGAATAGAATATTCTACAGGATATTAAAAGAGGCAAAATAGAATATTTCCCATAGAAGAAAAATCTCCTTAACAAAAGGAGAAAGCGGCCCAGGTCTTTCTGCTATATGAAACCAGCAGAAGCCTAAAGAGGCTAGGCTTTATGAATGGATATTTTGTATCCATTCATAAAACCAGGCCACTCTATTCATAAACAAAGGGCAGTCAGCAGCTCTGAATAAGCAGCACAATAGGCAAGCAGCCGAAACTGACAAGATTAGTTTAGACAAACAAAGCACCTAGGATTTGCATTTCCTCTTTTGCCTATAGAGACAGTCGTGATCCCTACATGATTCCATAGGAATCTGGCAACAGCCATTAGAATATTAAAGGATATATTTCCTGCACATGAACAGCCATCTCAATCACAAAGCCCCCAAAATTGTATAAAAGCCCATCTGCTCAACCCCAATTTGCCTGCCACCCCAGAAACATGCTGTTGTCACTATTGTTTCTGGCTACCAAATAAATGGAGACCTCCTTTCCAACTGCAGCCTACCTTCAATTTCTGCGTCTTTCTTCTGGCTTGGAATAAGAACCAGATCAGATTTTACTTCCAGCAAATGATATTGGGGGAAAAATGAATTACAATTGGTTCCTGCATTTACAACCATCGCCACATTCTCACAGTCTTGTGATTATGGGCACTTGGCAACTGGCTTGCATTTATGATGATTGCAGCATCCCAGGGTTACAGGATTGCCATTTTACAAATCTAGCTTCTGATAATAAAGTCAATGGGAAAACCAGCAGAGAATGTCAAAAATGGCAATCATGTGATATCTTGCTTAAAAACCATAGCAAAAAAGGGGGGAAACCTCTTGGTGTGGTCATGTGATGCCTCATTTAACAACCCCACTCCTTTAAAATTGTGATTGTAAGTTGAGGACTATGTTCTTCATTCCCAGCACCTTTCCTGTTAAAAATATAAAATTAGGGCTTTGCTGGTAATTCAAATTTAAAAATAAAGGGAAGAGGTTTTCTTTGCTATTGTTTTGAGAGAAAACAAAGTTCAGAAGCTAACCAAATACGCATCTGACAACACACTTGTTGCATTAGCTGAGAGTCCCCCTTTTGTGTGTCCCATGTACAAATCATTTATTTGATCTCTAATCCCAGGAAACAAAGGGATGTTGGATTTTATTTTGCTCCTTAGACAGGAGTACCATTAAATGTAGTACCTTGTTTTTTATATATAAAATTCTTAAAAATAAAGTAAAATTCATAAACAGAGGCAACACAAAGATCCATTTTATACACATTAAGCCTCACCTAAACAAGACTTGTTGCTAGAGATTCTATTTTCTGAGTTTCTCCAAAACCACAAATAGCTTATGATTCAGTAAATTTAAATAAAATTTGGTCATTTGCATTCTTTTTTTTAGAGAGTCTTTGATGCCACCTGGAGGCTTATCTGTGTCCTCAGGGTCACCTGAGTCATGCAAATGGGTGTGGAGCCTAATTGGATCTGTTGAAAAGACTGTGTTGTAGACTGGAGATAGAGGATGTCAGATCCCTCCCCCTTTGTTGAGAGAGGGCTGTAATTTTTTGGACAGAGAAGACCGCTGGTTTGAAAGAGGGGTCTAAGAGGACATCTATGTCAAAATTGAACAGCCCTCTCTCAACAAAAGGGGAAAGATGTGACATCATCTATGTCCAGTCTACAACACAGTCCTTTCAACAGTTCCAAGAAGGTCCCCCACCCATTTGCATGACTCAGGTGACCCTGAGGACACAGATAAACCTCCAGGTGGCATCAACGACACTCTTAAAAAAAAGAAAAAAGAATGCAAATGACCAGCTATCTGCAAGGAGTATAAATCCTGCCATTCCCCACCATCCAATCAGAGCTGAAGAAGCTTCTTGGATGAGAAGTGAAACATCTTCAAAGAGAAAAAGTAAACTTCAGTTGCCTTGTGAAAAAGCACCTTTGAGACATGAAGAAGCAAATAAATATTTTCTTTTCTGATTAAACTCCCCCTCCCCCCAGTTACCTTGGGGAAAATATACTGCTGGAAAATATTCTGACCAAGATATAGACATTATGTTATGCATTTTGTTGCATGTCTAAAGCTTCAAGCAATTACATTCAGTGAAGAAATGGTACCCACATTAACCAATATATGTTATAAAAGATTCATATGTACAAACAGATTACTATATTGTAAGAGGGAAACAGGGCAAATTGAAATACTGTTAAGAGAAACACTCCTTAGTACTATTTACAATCTTTATTGCATTTGAATATATTATCATTAATTTGATGCAACATCAATTGAAGTCCTACTAAAGAATTATGCGTACATTGTTACCATATTTCTCTCTAAAGCAGCATCATAAACACATTACAGTGGGCAAAAAATTATTTTATTCCATGAACTCATTCATGGGCAAAAAAAAGTTTCATTATAAACAAAACACAATACGCTACTTTTTAAATATTTTAAGATGCTTGAATAGTAAGGATCAAAAAGATTTGCAGTCTATAAAACTAGCATGCATACCGTGTTTCCCCGAAAATAAAACCCAACCATAAAATAAGCCCTACCATGATTTTTCAGGACACTCATAATATAAGCCCCACCCCCAAAATAACCCCCAGTTTAGATTGTCAGCCAGACGGACACATTTAGTACCATATTTGCCCCAAAATAAGACCTAACTGGAAAATAAGCCTGAATGTGTCTTTTGGAGCAAAAAATAATATAAGACTGGGTCTTATTTTCAGGGAAACACAGTACATGTATAGATGTGGAGATTTTTTAGGAACATTATTCTCAAATGAACTTGATTGCTTAGGAACACTTCCTAAATCCTCAGCTTACTAATGCATAGTATATACCATACTATATGTGGCAACAATCATCAGAAGACATAACAACCTTCTTCCAATCATCAATTTGACAAAAGAACATTTATTATTCATAATGAAAGTTTTATGCACATTATCTATGCACACTTTGCTTTTTATCTTCAGTGCTCTCACAAAGTATCATGCATTCCTCTCAAGAAGAGAGGTGAAAGAAGAAGAAAAAAAGAAGTTGTGTTTGCAATGAGACCTGCTTCAGAGTCCTAAGTTTTACCTGTGAAATGCACAAGAAGCTACAGTCACGCACAGACACCCTGTTGTGTGTTAATTCCTCAAATATGCTATGGCAGTTCACTGAAGTAAAGGCAAGATTTACAGAGGGAAATTCTTCAGGTAAAGCACCATTAAATGGGGTGGGTGCTTGAACAGGCTGGGTGGGGCTCTGTGTACTGTGTATCTCAGTATCAATAATGGGGCATATTCAATGAATCAAAATTACTGATGTCACACATATAGGGCCTTAGCTGAAGTCAATGCCTGTAAAATTAATCCCATAATAATTTCTCTGTTTGTTTTAGTTTCACTCACTTCATTATCTGTCCATCCATCCAGCCTTCCAGCCTTTTGTTTCCAGAGATCTAGTTTGGTGTAGTGATTAAGCATCAGGCTAGAAAGTGAGTTTTAGTCCTGCTTTAAGCATGAAGCCAGCTGGGTGATATTAGGCCTTTCACCTTCTCTCGGTCCTAGGCAATGCCAAACCATTTCAATGAATGAATAAATAGATGAATGGATGAAACTACTTCTCTCAAATGTGTGCATAGAAACTAACAAATTTCTCTGACCAAGAAACAGTAAGGAAAGGGAGAAGACACCACTGAATTCTGGACACAAATCGTTCCATTAATATTATTCACTTTTTCAAGAACAGAGTTTGAACTAATTAAGTGAGCTTAGGACTTGAAAATTACTGCAAGCAACTCCTAATGGAAGAAACATAGAAAGAAGACGTTTTAAAGCAGAACGAGAAAGAAACGATAATATAATGAAGCTCTCATTTCTCTTTAGCACTAAATCAACAGTGTATTAGTACCCATGGGAGTTATATGAATAATTACCATTTATTCAATCATAACACAATTCATTGGGCTGGGAGAGGCTCCATTTATCAGAAGAAAATAATTCAGATTGCAAAATCTCACTAAAAAATACCAGAGATTATAAGCGATAGTTCCAAAGTACAAAATAGCCTACTCAAAGTACCATCCATCCATCCATCCATCCATCCATCCATCCATCCAACCATCCAACCATCCATCCAAAGAATGATTGGATAATGAACCACAGTCCACCAGTGATATGGGAATCAAGGAAAAGATATGTGTCGGTGTCAGTGTCCCTTTCTACAATTCTAGTTGTCACTATACAATTTGCAGTGGAAACCATTAAGCCCGAAAAGATCAACTAAAATTATAAAATCAGAATTATAACTCTGATTTTATTTGTCTAAGTAGACTTCAGCTTGATGCTGTATATGCAGTCTTTAAAATTACTATTATAGCTATGATTATATGCAAATACCTATACATAAATAAATCTCAACCGACATGCATTTTACTGACAAAGAATACTAAGAGAACGCATTGTAGTTATATAACTGAGACCAAATAAAAAGATGATTCATCTGATCTGTCTTTCTTTGCAATATCTTTGAGTTTACTCATTTAACTTATTTTCCACTGAGAATTCACTAGCCGATATCTTACCAAATAATTAAAAGCAATACACTAAATAATTTGTAAATCAAGGAGAATCAGAGTTTAAAAGTCTAATATGTATACTCTAGCATTATCATTACCAAAATTAACTAAACTTTCCTTGTTGAAGCTATTTTTTGTTTTTTGAAGGCTCTTAAATTTGGTTATTTCTGGCAAATAGTTCAAATTAATTCACTATTCTTCTGTGGGCTCTTCCAAAACAAAGCACATCTTATTAACATTCCATCATAAATCTTTTGAACTTGGGTGGGAAAGGAAACAATGGGAGAGAATCTCATTCTCAAGTGATAAAACTGAAGAAGACGTTTTGTTGCAGCATAATTCTTTTGATTTACTTACTTTGCAATTCTACTTTTCATTAGTAAAGATAAACGTTCCCCCGCACATGCGTGCTAGTCGTTTCCAACTCTAGGGGCCAGTGCTCATCTCCGTTTCAAAGCTGAAGAGCCAGCGCTTGTCCAAGGACGTCGTCATGTAGATGCCAAAGGCGCACGGAATGCTGTTACCTTCCCACCGTAGTGGTCCCTATTTTTCTACTTGTATTTTTACGTGCTTTCGAACTGCTAGGTTGGCAGAAGCTGGGACGAGTAACAGGCGCTCACTCTGTTACGCAGCACTTGGGATTTGACCCGCCAAACTGACGACCTTCTGATCGACAAGCTCAGCATCCTAACCCACTGATCCACCGCGTCCCTTTTCATTAGGACAATATAAAAGTGGCAATTGTTCTATTGGTACTTCAGCTGGGACTGCTAGCTACTCTGTCCTTTACTTCTCTTAAATAATTTTTCTGCTGTGGTTCTCTCAAAATTTCTGGGCTGGGAAAATATTTTTCTTTTGTGAGTGTGTCTTATCAGACAATATTTTGAAATATACACAACCTTAAATGAAATGTTCATATACAAAACTAGAACCTCCACATGTACATATAGCCACATGTACACATACATCACATGATATAGTGATGCCTCACCAGGGCTCTCCTGGGGCAATTCTTCTAGGAAGTGGCTGAAGATAGGGATGATGGTGGTTGGTGAGAGTGCTCACCAGAGCACCAGAGAGCATAAATAAGGTTTGGTTGCACTGGCAAATGACTGGGGTAATCACAGAAACAAGACCTACTGTACTGAAACGATTTTGTTGTTTTCATTTGCAAGAAAGAATTAGAAAGGATGATAGGTTTAAGGAATTTATGGATTAATGAAAATGAAATTGTTACTATATATGAGATTTAACTGTGTGTTAAACAACATAAATGTAGAAATGCATGCATGAATGTATTGCATTCTACTTTATGTATGTTCCATAAAGAAAATCTGTGATGTTGAAATTAAAAGTGATGTGTACTGGGTTCGTTGCACAGGAATGAAGATGAGGCGAGTGAGTTCAGCAAAGAGTATGATTTATTTCTTGCAGGATCTGAACTAGAGAACAGGGCTGCAGTTGCAGCAATTTATACCTTGGCCCCTAGGTGGCGGCCAATAGGTTTGAAGCAACCTATTGCCACCTAGGGGCAACCAATAGCAGCGCTGGAGACAGGTTGTCTGAGATGCCGGGAGCCGTTAGCTAGCTTCCTGCTCTCGCAACCTACCAGCCGTTACCACGTGGTGTTAACAAGCAAGCCCAATACATAACAAAAGGTTACAAATGCCATCAGTGCTATTAGTAATTTCAGGTATCTATAATTAACTTTACTAATGGAAAGTATCCAAAGCCATATGCCAATGAAACAATATGTGCAAAGACAATAGGAATGGTTTTAAGAAGCAAAAGAGATGATACCCAAATAAAGCATTTAAATCATCTTTTTTTAAAGCCCAAAGTTCTCCATGCCATTTTTCTCATTTGGAAGGTTAGAACAACAACAACAACATGCCTGAAACTTCCTACAATTGGGAAAAAAAAGCTTCACCCACTTGTCACCATCACAGTATCAACTGTCATACTTTCTATGGTCCCAATTTGTATAGCTGCCCAGTCACTAGTTCAGATGGGAAGCTATACAAATTGAATGAACAAGCAAACAAAAAGTCAACTATAGTTGTAGGTTCAAAAGATTTACCTACTACTTACCTAGGGGCTCTACTAAAGCAATTAGTGCTATATTTTATGTGAGCTCTGGGCTATTTAAACATAGGCATGTACACCTGAACTTCAAATCAAATTGACCGAGAAGTATTATAGCTGCATGTACCATACAGAATGATGCCAGTATTCCTTTAGTGATCAGAATGTAATTATAACAAAGGTGAATTATATAACTTAGATCCCTCTAGTTAGGGATCAGGCATTAGAAGTTTCTTTGATTTCTAATTATGTCAGGAAGCTGTGTAATCCTATCGCAACTGGACACCCCATTGTACAGTTTGCACTTAGATTAATTGTTCTGAATCTTATTAGTTTCTCTTCTGTGAAATGAGTATTAAGTACAAAATGTTTGGGTATAAAGCATGTAGACTTGTGTTTGGAGTACTGTGCTCTGAAGTTCATATCTACTTTTGCCATATATGTGTGTTTCTGGGAAAGTTACCAGATGCTTTCAAAAGGTAGCATTGGGAGTATTAAATAAATAATTACCTGTCTTTCTGAATGATAATGATATAGTAATGTGAGATTGCTCTTTGTACAATAATTGTTGCTGACATTAGGCAGACATTTGTTAGGAAAGCTATTAGTATTAGTGGTGACATCTATGTTATTTATATGCCTAGCTACATATGATAGTTGTGAAGATTTCTGGTTTAAACAAACTATCATGTATTACCCAGAATAACAATTTATGTTCAGATAGTTAGTGAGGAACTATTAAATTAATTCCTTCAGATGTTATGTGACTTCTAAGGATTATAGACCCTTCTTGTAATTTAATCTTTATATTTACATAGGTAGAATATTCAACTGGACCAAGGTGAAAGCCTGACAAAATTTCAGTATTAAAATTAAGAGATATAAGATAATGTGATAAAAATCCACATAGCCATGTGAGAAAAATTCATGAACTGTAAGGCTGGATACTAAACTGGTTTGAACTGGTTTGAAAATCAATATCTCAGATATATTGTTTAAGATGGCTCCTGGAATTTTCAAATCCTAATGGATACATACTTTCCAAAGAAAGTTCTAAGGACTGGAATTTGCTATTAGCTTTTGTTAGATGATTTAAAATGGTCTCTGAGAACCAGTGAAGCCAGATCCATAGGGGAAAAAATCAATTTTAACCAGAAATTAAGGAGATAGAATCAGACTCTGGCACTTGCAGAAACATACCTGTCTCTAACTGTAAAACATTATTCTTGATGCATCTTGTAACCGTGAGTATTGCTCATATAAATTTGAACTGGACAGTTTCCAGGTTATTAAACTTCGTAAAATTGCAAATTGGAACGCCATAAAGAAGCTGAAAATGACCTTAGCAAGAAAAACCTTGCAAGCTGCAGAAATAAAGTGTGCTTTTTTTTGGAATAAAATAATCTTAAGACAACTGTGGAGCTACACTGGGCCACGCTTGCCTGATAAGAGAAATGTGCATCCCAAATGAGGGAACCTTAGAACTACATTCCAAGATATAAATACCTCCTCTATTGGGGTTCCATTAATTTGCCATTTATGAAATCTGCAAATAGTAGCACTTTTATTTTATTTATACTTTTTATACTTTACTATAAGCTGTTCTTTTAGGCAAAAGGAAGTCAGCACCCTCAATGAACTTCTCATCCCCACATAGGTGACAGACAAAATTACTACATCAGCAAACAGCAAGGCTGGAATTGCACAATCTGCTAACATCAATGAGTGATGATTAGAAGATGAGAGAAACTGAATTATTGAGCAGATGGACAAATTAAGACTAGGGAGGTTAGGATATACCCTTGCCTTACTCTTATTTTGATGGAAACAGTTCCAGAAAGGTGTCTCCAAGGGAAATATTTGATCTCCAATGAGATGTTAGAAAAAGAAGGAGCAATCTTTCTTATAGTGGTAGTGATAGAAGGGATAGTACCATTCTGTATTGCATTAGTGAGACCATACTTAGAATACGGCATCCATTGTAGTCACAACAATATGAAAAAGATGCTGAGGTCCTAGAAAGAATGTAGAGAAGAGCAACAAAGATAATCAAGAGGCTAAATTGTACAATGAACAACTAGGTATGTTTAGCCTAACAAAGAGAAGGCTTAGAGGAGACATGATAGTAGTCTTCCAATATCTAAAGGGATTTATTGTCCCAAGCACCTGACACCAGGATAAGAAGCTGTGGAAAGAATCCAGTGAAAGAAATATTTTGGGGAATATTAAAAAAGCAGAATATATTTTCCCAAAGGAATAATGGACAAGATCTTTAAAAAAAGACAGAAACCAGCTCCAGCCCCTCTGCCCCCAAGCAGAAAACTCAGCAGAGGCCAGCTTTTAGAAATTCAATAATCCTTTCAGAAAGGTTTGAGCCTTTCAGCTAGAAACTGAAGAAATTAGGAAGACAAAGACCCCTAAAATCTACATATCCCCACCCAAATTCTAAGGACAGGAAACATAATAGGATTAACCCACCAATATCAAAAGGGCACACTCAGATTCAAGTCAAAGTACATGACAGGAAATACAAAGCCTCAACCAGGAAGAACTCCAAACAAAAGCTCAAGAAGGTATAAAAACCCACCACTCCCAGCTACATGTGGTCAGCTTTCACATTGCCATCTTTCTGTCTGACTCTCCTCTTCAATAAACTACAATGTTCTTTCTAAAGAAGTCTCCATTTTGTTTACTCCCAGCTTGGACTGGACCCTGATGAAGATTTTTTTTCAACAAAGCAATGGGTAGAAACTTATCAGAGGGAGATGCAACCTGTAAATAAGGAGAATATTACTGACAGTAAAATCAATTAATCAGTGGAACAACTTGCCTCCCTGAGTAGTGAGTACTCCATTGCTGGAAGTTTTCAAGAAAAGTTTGAAAACCGTTTGTCCGGAATGGTATAAGGACTCCCATCTGTTTCCTACATCAAGGTTTCTTACAGCCGTATGATTCCCTGATTTTATGATCCACTGACGATCCCAAAAGGTTTTGCCATAGTCTCTTCCTTTGAATCAGATCAAAAACTGATTTGAAATCCACAGAAGCTACAAAAGGGGTGTCTTTGTGCAGTGAAATGTACTTTTAAGCTATAGGGTGCAAGACAAGACAGTGATCTAAAAGTGAATAGTACCCTCTAAATCCTGCCTATTCCTCAACAGGAATATTTTCACCTTAGATCCAATCCAACAGTTTAAATAAAGTTACTTTGCAAATAGTTTGATTCTTGTATTAAGCAAGCTAATTGGTGTATAGTTGTCAGAGTGAAGTCTTTCTCATATTCTGATAAAGAGTGATAACTATGGCTCACTCTGCTCAGATGGAAAATCTGCTGGGCTATTAGTATTAGTAAAAAGAGCAGCCAGCCCTAAGACCACTAATCTTTATTTTCTTTTAGCAACTCTGGGCATATTCCTGCACATGGCAAAGAAAAGATGGTTGCCTATATTTACATACTAAAAGTTTTCCTGACATTCAAAGATCCAATTACACTTCTGTATGGATAAGTAAATTTGTCAGTTAAAGAATCATAGAGTGAATGAGCCAAATAGACTATCAAGGAAAAAAAAATATTGCCAAGAGGGCATTAAAATAAATCTATAATTATATATTTTCCTACTTTAAATAAGAAATAGATTAAAGCTTAAAGAAATTCACATCGGCATGGCTCATTATTTGTTTAATTACTTAGAAGATTTGTATGTGAGTTATCTTCATTTAATATTTTAAAGACTAATAACTACATTACTGCATATATAAGAAAATATTGTGCTCAGCCTCTGTTTCTGGTATGGACAAAGATATTTGGTAGAAGAAAATACTACACATTAGAAGAAGAAATTTTGACAAAAATATCTGTGAGATACAAAGGAATAAATATTAGATTAGAGAGCAGGTAGAAGAATAATTCTGAAGCTATTTTGGCTCTTTGAAATGGAACACTCAGTTGCTTCAAAAATGATCAAAATGTAGATCAGGTACAATTTTATATTAATACTTCCACCTTCCACTCCCCTCCCCTCCCCTCCCCTCCCCCTATTCCATAATGTGAAGTGGCTTGGGCTGAAAGAAATTGAATGGTCCAAAGCAGTGGTGGGATTCAAATATGTGAACAACCGGTTCTCTGTGTGGATGCTACTTCTGGAAGTCCATTCTGGGCCTGGGCAACAAAAAATTAGCTACCGGTTCTGCCAAACTGGTGTGAACTGGCTGAATTCCACCACTGGTCCAAAGTCACCAGCCAGCTTTTATGGAGGGTCTAAAATTCCCAATCTCCTGGTTTCTAGCCCTGACCTTAACCAATACAACAAACTGGGCTCACTGACCTTGATAGTAATAGCAGTTTAATGCAATGTAGTGCCTTCTTAAACTCTCTGCTTGTAGAACTCTTTTGGGGCAGTAGGACAATTATCACACTGCTTTGGTCTTCATTTTTTAGCTCTCAATTTATTTCTTGTAACTAGCCACAATCAGCACTTAGATCTCTTTTGTTTGGATGGAATGTTCTACTCCTAGGCAGGTCCTGTCATCACAACCAGGAGTTCATCTCAACTTCGAAAACTAAAGATGGGCTGAATACTGAGCAATCCATTCGTGAATACTTTGTGTCCTGAATTTTTCCTTCTAAATGATGAAACTTGGTTGCAATGTTCATCTATTCAACAAGTCAATGTTTGCCAAAGTTGTTATAGCCACAGATGGTCTAAACCCCAAAAGTATTATACTCGGCTTTTCAAATGATAAAAAACACTGAATATTTATTTCCCTCAACACAAAGGACAGAGGTATTAAATACTTCTTTATACCTATCATGAGAGAACTGATGCTGATTCTCATTCTTAGTGTCCCTGTCAGGCTTGGGGTCATAATAAAATGGAGGTTAAATCAGGGGGTTAAATATGCCTTTAGACAAAGTTCCTCTTCTTCTTCTATGAAGCTACATACATGTGTGTGTGTACATGTAAGGATATTGAATTAAGCTTGAACAGTAAAGTGTACAATAGGCCAGAATACACATAGTTGTAGTTGATTAGTTAAAGAGTGCTGATTCATGCATGAGGTAATCTATGCTATGATTGGTTGCCCTTTTTTGTGTGTGTTCTGTTTACTGTTTAATTTACCTCATGATATTCCTATGTTCCTGACTATCTTGCACTCTTTCTTTCTGTATAATGATAAAGTGTTAGTGTCTCCGACTTCATTTGGACAGCTGCTATGCAATTCCTTCACACACACACACACACACACACACACACACACACAAAGACAGAGAGAGAGAGACAGACAGACACACACACACACATACATATGTATATGTATACACATACACATATACAAACACAAACACACAAAGAGTAGTAAATCTCTCTCCTTTTCTATTTGTAACCTTCAATTGGGTGAAATAGTATATAATAGGACAAGTATTTTTAAACCAAACTATCTCAGTTGGGCTAACATGTGGACAGATCTAAAATCTGGGATCTAAGGTATTGTGTAGTGGGTTCTGGAACGCAGGAAAGACGCCAGGCCGATGAGTACAGCATAGGGGTTCTTTATTGGTGGTAGAAACTGTACTGGGGAAATAGGGGTTACCTATACCTTTATATACCTGGCCAGGTACGCCCTCAGCCAATCAGTTTAAACCTTAGTTTCCCACCTCAAACTAACCAGCCGCAGCAGTTTCAGTACAGCGCCACCTGGTGGTATTGGGTATGCTGTGGCTTACTGTATCTCTTAAACCCCCATATATAACACCCCTTCCCCCTTTAAGAACAAACAATATTGTTGGTAGAGTGAACAGCAATAACTACAATACAGTAACAACAGGCTTAACAATGACACGCCGTAATACCATGCCCTTCTGCCTCCCCTCATGTCCACACATATTCGGCAAGATAGGCGGGTGGTCTATGAGTCCTGGATGACTGTCTTAGGGGTTCCCCCCTGTCCTGGACAGCAGAGTCAGTGGCTGATTCCTGGCTGGCTGTTTCTGGTTGACCCACCCCATTGTCTGACCCTGTGGTCGGGTTGTCATGATGGCCCTGGGCCGGCTGTTGCCTGGGCCGGGCAGGGCTCTCTGGCAACAGTAGCGGGTCCATGAGGTCCTCCTCGGGCTTGGGTCCAGTTGTTTGATGGTAGGGTTGATAGTGATGATTTGTGGATGATGGAGGGTGGTCCTCCGGTTGGTTGTTCTGTGACCTTTCAGAAACCCGTTTCCTGACTTGGTCTATGTGTCGTCTTATCTGTCGGCCCCCCTCCACCCCTACAATGTAGGATAAGGGCCCGGTTCTGTCAACCACCACCCCCGGAATCCACGCATGTCCTGGACCGTAGTTCCTGGCCCAAACCAAGTCATCGGCATGTAGCTCCCCAGGGGGGTTGGGTTGTTCAGTCTCCGCAGTCACTCTGTCGGGGTGGAGCCTGTCCAATTTGGTGATGAAGCGCCTGCCCCAACGAAGTTCCGCTGGGCTCTTCCCCGTGGCTGTGCATGGTGTGGTGTGTTGTGCTAACAGGAATTGTACCAACCTGTGATGCCAGTCACTGATGATGATGAGCCTCAATGCATCCTTGGTCGTTCGCACCATGCACTCTGCTTGTCCATTGGTCAACGGGTGGAAGGGCGCAGCTGTGATGTGCCTAATCAAGTTGGCTTTCGTGAATGCCTGGAAATCAGCAGAGGTGAATTGAGGCCTGTTATCTGAGACGAACACATCAGGGAGGCCGTGTGTGGCAAAGAGCACCCTGAGCACTTGGATTGTTTTGGCCATGGTCATATTAGTGACTGGCACTACCTCTAGCCATTTGGAATGGCTGTCTACCACCACTAGGAATAACTGTCCTTGGAAAGGACCAGCGTAATCAATGTGGACCCTGGACCAGGGTGTATGTGTTGCCTCCCATTTGTGGGCAGGTGTGTGGGGCAGTTCCGGCCTGGACCTTTGGCAGGTGTAGCAACTGTGTACCCATTCCTCTATTGTCTTGTCTAGACCTGGCCACCACAGGTAACTCCTAGCTAACGCCTTCATCCTAACTATGCCTGGGTGACCTTCGTGTAGTGATTGTATGCCTCTACTACCCCACAACAGACATCCCTTGTGGGCAGACAATTCATGCCTCCTTGTGAAGTAAGCCTGGAATTCCGGGCTTGGACTCTTCTCTTGCCACCCTGTGACTACCCAAGACTGAACCCTGCTCAGGATTCTGTCTGATGTTGTCTCAGCAGCTATGTCCTTTGCATGTAGGGGGCATTTGGGTAGGTCCTGGATGGCCAGTATTTGGGCTGCCGGTGCCGGGTCCTGAGTTTGCTAGGGGTAACCTACTTAACCCATCTGCATGGCCCATTTCTTTGCCTGGTTTGTGAACCAGTTTATAGGTGCGTGCAGATAGGAATATGGACCACCTGAGCATCCTTGGGTTTGTTTGTCTGTAGTGAACAACTCCAATAGAGGCTTATGATCAGTGAATATGGTGAACTCCCTGCCATACAGGTAGTCATGGAATTTTTTGACCCCAGCCACTATTGCCAGGGCTTCCTTGTCAATCTGGGCGTAATTCCTTTCTGCCCCAGACAATGTTCTGGAGTAGTATGCAATGGGCACCTGTTCCCTGTTTCCTTCTAGGTGACTCAGCACTGTGCCCACTCCATAGGGGGAGGCATCGCAAGTGATGCAGATGGGCCTTGACTCAATGAAGTGTGTGACTGTAGATTTGCTGGACAATAATTCTTTTAAATTTCGAAAACTTTTTTCATGGAACTTGGTCCAGTTCCATGCAGCCTTCTTGTCTAGGAGCCTGTGCAAGGGCTCAGCTATCGCTGCCTTGTGGGGGAGGAACGAGTGACAGAAGTTTAGGAGCCCAAGGAAGGCTTGCAGTTCCGCCTTGTTCTTGAGGGTGGGGGCCATTTTGATTGCCCTCACCTTGGATTCTGCAGGGTGAATCCCTTTGGCATCAATTTTAAACCCTAAAAATTCTGTGGCTTTAATGCCAATGCAGCACTTGTCTCTTTTTAATTTGAGACCTGCAGAGCGAAACCTACCTAAAACTGTCTGCAATCTCTCAGCAATCATCAAAGTAAGGACATACCCCTGGAATGCCCTTTAGAGTCTGCTCCATTACCTCCTGGAATATTCCTGGAGCTACACTGACACCGAACTGCAAATGGTTAACTCTGAAGGCTCCTCTGTGTGTGACTATTGTTTGGGCGTCTGCTGTTTCCCGGGTAACTGGCACTTGCTGGTATGCCTGTGCGAGATCCAGCTTTGCAAAGATGGCGCTGCCTTGGAGGGAAGCAAGAACGTGGTTGACCATTGGTACCGGGTAAGCGTGCTGATTAAGGGCCCGATTTATCCTGCACTTATAATCAGCACAAATTCTCACTTCCCTGTTGGATTTGAGGGGGGTAACTATGGGAGTCTCCCACTCTCCCCCTTCTACTGGCTGTAAAACCCCCTGTTCCACTAGCTTATCTAGTTCACTCTCAATCTTATGTTTGAGTGCAAAGGGGACTCTCCGGGGTTTGATCCTCATGGGTAAGACATTGGGGTGCAGTTTAAAGGAGACGGGGGGGCTGGTGTACCTGCCTAATTTGTCATCGAATACGTCTGCAAATGCTTTGCAGAAGGCTTCGATGCTGTTGGCCTGGGTGCTGTGGATGCCTGAGATCCCTATGCCTAGGGCCTTAAACCAGTCCAACCCGACTAGGCTAGTCCTCTGGCCCTCAACCACGAGGATATCCAAGTGCCCTTGGAAATTCTTGAACCGCACCGAAAGAGTGGCCCCCCCTTGATTTTTACGGGGGCATGTTGGAAATCAGTTAAGGTTATGCTGGCAGGCCTCAATTTGGCCCACCACTTGCTCCGGCTGCACACACGTTTAAAAGTCTCATGTGAAATCACTGAGACTGCAGAGCTGGAGTCAAGCTCCATTTTGCAGGGAATGCCTTGCAAATGGATGTCCAGTTTAATTTTAGGGGTGAGAAGCCAGGGGACCCCTGTGTTTCAGATGGCCCTCCAGCTTTCGAAATAGTCTATGGTAGTGTGCTGATGGGCCCCAGTACCTTCCAGTGATACATCCTCTGGATGGAGCTCATGTAGGCTGTCTCGGGAACGGTTACAGCAGACTGCTGTAATGTGGCCTGTCTTCCTGCAGGCCTGACACGTGGCCGTCTGGAACTTGCAGGCCACCCTTGTGTGGTTCCTGCCACAACCGGCACACTTGGGGAAGGTTGCTGGCTTCCGCTGGGCCCCCTGGTTGCTGTGACGTTGCTGTGGTTGTTCTGGCCTCTGGTGAACCAAGTTGATTTTGGCCTCCCCATCCACTTCACCACTCCCACTGTCCGCGGTGTTCAACAGGTGGATGGATCCTTCTGGGCTGCTGGGTCAGGGGGCTTGGACTGCGTGTACTGCACCCCCAGCCACCTTGTTGGCCAAGACCTTGTCCTGAGCGTCTTGGAGGGTCAAGTTGGGCCTCACAAACAGTCACTGTTGTAGGCGCTTGTCGCGTAGGCCGCACACAAGCCGGTCGCACAGCCTCTCGTCCAGGTTGGTGAACTTGCACAGGTGTGCAGCCTCTCACAAGGCCGTGATGAATTCTGGCGCCGACTCTCCCGGCCGTTGAAACCACATTTCGAACTGGACCTCCCCAGGCCAGCTCGGACATTTGTGGCCGGAAGTGAGCATTCAGCTTCTCAGCTAGGTCTCGGTACGCGATGGTCTCTATCGATATTGGCGTGAACAGGCTGACGGCCAAATCGTAGGTTGCGGGGCCACTCATGCAGAGCAGGGCTGCCGCTTTCTGGCCATCTTCTGTGATCCGGTTGGCCCGGAGGAACCCCTTGACCTGCCCCAGGTGTGAGGCCCATCGTTCGGGGTGGCAGATGTCGAATTTGTGGATCTGGCTGATCTGTGCCATTCTGCTGCGTCTGGTTCAGGAGTCCTGCTTCAGAGGTGACTGCTAGTGTGGTGACTAGCCGGTCGTTGATGGGGGGGGGGAAAGATGCCTCTTTCCTCCAGCAAAGCGATGCCATCCCCGAGTGACTTCAGCTCTTAGGTGAAGCAGGATCCCATCCTCGTCGCCACTATTGTGTAGTGGGTTCTGGAATGCAGGAAAGACGCCAGGCCGATGAGTACAGCATAGGGGTTATTTATTGGTGGTAGAAACTGTACTGGGGAAATAGGGGTTACCTGGCCAGGTATGCCCTCAGCCAATCAGTTTAAACCTTAGTTTCCCACCTCAAACTAACCAGCTGCAGCAGTTTCAGTACAGTGCCACCTGATGGTATCGGCTATGCTGTGGCTTACTGTATCTCTTAAACCCCCATACATAACATAAGGGGTTGAAATTTTTAAAAGGACTACGTGTGTGTGTGAGTGTGTGTGTGTGTGTAATGATTCCCATAATAAATATAATTTTTAAATTATTATAATTTTATTGTATCCTTCTTTGCATGACTGATCTTTACATGTACAGTTGAAAAAAAAACTTTACCAAAAAGCTTCTGAGTAAAACCTCATTAAAATCTGAAAAGCATTCAGGGAAAAGAATTATAGAAGCTACTTGAAGCAAGCACATTCTAATTAAATGAAATCATCTGTTTTACAGGCATGCTATTAGCTGTTATAAATCAGAGTATACAAAATAACTAATTAGCTTATTATTCTCTCAGGCCTAATATACCAGGTTAGGCAACCTATGCTATTTTCTTCTTCAAGGTACATTGGTCCTCCAGTTGCCAATTTTCTCAACAGTCTGTCAATGTAATATGCTACTTTTGTCTCATTGGAAAATATGCCTGCTGAGGCACGAGCCTAAAAAGCCATATTTGGCCTTCAATTTGGTGAATAGCCAGAGAGGAGAATTTTAACTTTGGAGCAATGATTTTCAGGTGATGATAAAGAATTGGTTTGCTGCCCCCTGGAACTTTTTTTCAGATTTATTATTTTTTTAAACTGGAGGCATTGGCTTAACAATGCTTAAAAAGGAAGGTCATTGCCTGATAGTGATATGAGAGAGCAATCCATCCATTCAGAGCACTGAAGAGGATTCTTTGATTCTGCCTTTCTGCTAAGAAGCAATAGCAATAGCACTTAGGCTTATATACCACTTCACAATGCTTTATAGCTCTCTCTAAAGGGTTTACAGAGTGAGCATATTGCCCCCAATAATCTGAGTCCTCAGTTTACCTACCTTGAAAGGATGGAAGGCTGAATCAACCATGAGCTGGTCAGAATCAAACTGCTAGCAGCTGGCAGTCAGCAGAAGTAGCCTGCAGTACTGCATTCTAACCACTGGACCACCACAGCTTTAAGCTCATTTTGTTTTGCTTCCCCCCCCCCCCCGCCGCCATGTGAGGTAAAGCTATTGACACTTTGGTTTTGATATGCAAATGAAAGTTGCATATCACTGTGAAAAAAGCCTTATAAAAAGGCTAAGTAAGCAAGATAAAGATATTTATTGTTTTCCCCTCAGGACATTTAGCAGGCAGAGATTATAAGCCTGACTAAAATGGGGAACTTGAAAGGAAAGCCACAGTGAAGGTGGATGGTAGAGGAATATCCACTATAATTTTATAGAAGCTGGCAAGAAGAAAAAGAAGGAGAAGGAGAAGGAGAAGGAGAAGGAGAAGGAGAAGGAGAAGGAGAAGGAGAAGGAGAAGAAGGAGAAGAAGAAGAAGAAGAAGAAGAAGAAGAAGAAGAAGAAGAAGAAGAAGAAGAAGAAGAAGAAGAAGAAGAAGAAGAAGAAGAAGAAGAAGAAGAAGAAGAAGAAGAAGAAGGAGGAAGAGGAGGAGGAGGAGGAGGAGGAGGAGGAGGAGGAGGAGGAGGAGGAGGAGGAGAGAGGAGGAGGAGGAGGGAGGAGGAGGAGGAAAAGTGATTTGGGGAAAAAATGACATGTTTAGTCAGCAAATGAACTAAGTGGGCTTCTTGGTTTGGTTTGAAGAAATGGGGAATACATTGGCAGCTGGTGGGGAGCTCCCAAAAAGAAATCACATGTTACTGTCATCAACCTCTTGCATTTTCCCCTGCTTCCTGGAAACCAACCCAGAGGTGTCATTTGCCATAGGGTACATAAAAGAGAAATGCAAATTAAAAAACAAGGGTCCACAGATCTGAAAACAAGTTTGAATGTGTGTGTGTGTGTGTGTGAGAGAGAGAGAGAGAGAGAGAGAGAGAGAGAGAGAGAGAGAGAGAGAGAGAGAGAGAGAGAGAGAGAGGGAGGGAGGGAGGGAGGGAGGGAGGGAGGGAGGGAGGGAGGGAGGGAGGGAGAGAGAGAGAGTTTGAGTGGTCTTTGAGACATGAGAAGGAAAACCCTTCAAAGATTTTTTAAAAAGAGGCTCTTATTCAATGTTGTCAAAAAGATTGGGAAAATGGAGCTCTTTGGAAATAATGATTGTTTTGATTGGAGAAAGTATTGGTGAAGTGTTTGCATGTGGAATTGTTTATATAGGAAGTGTGAATGGAGTAAAATTGTTTGAGTATGCCAAGATTAAATTGCTGGTGTGAATGCATGCATGTGCTGACAAAGTCCCAACCCTTTAGTCAGTGAACAGGGCTAATTAGCCTTTTCTTAGACAAAGCAATAAATCGTTATTGTGGAGTAATCAGAAAGACAATAGAGTGTGTTAAAAAGAAGTGAAAAATGGGAAAGATTCCATAGAATGGAGAGATGATTGCAAATGTAGGTGAATCATGGAAGAGAGATAGAGACAGAGACAGATAAAGAGAAGTATGGGGTTTTATGTCCAAATATTCCTGGCCAGGATGTGTGAATGTGTGACACGTGAGAATCCTGATCTTTTATTTTGTGTGAGAGATGTAATGAGTGAAGTATGCTGCTGATAGTTGAATTATAGAACACCCATAGAATGCTATGTATTTTTTCCAGTGCCTATAGTTTGGATGGTGAGGAGAGAGGGAAAAACTTTCTTGATTGTTATTCCTCCAAAAAAAATGGATTCAATGCCCCCACTCTCTTCTAAATGGAATGTGTGAGACAAAGGTGTAGACTAAGTTTTCATAGGTTTCCTAGAGAAGGAATGCAAATGAATGTAAGAAATATGTTACTGGTGGCACAATTTTATTTTGTAAGTCTTGTGTATGAGGAAGGCATTGGCAAGCCACTTTTGTATATGTTGCCAAGAAAACTGCTAGAACTGAAAGATGGCACTGCCTTGGGAGGGGAGGCGATAGACGGCCGAGCCTCTTGTTGTTTTTCAGGCCTCCTGCAGTGATATTCTGCCGTTTCCAGCCCCGGAGAGGCTGGGAGAAGCGGAGGGGGCATCTTCGGAGGCGAGGTGTGGTGTGACCACCTCGCTGGAAAAAAGAAAGCACCCCGAGGATCTGGAGGGCCGTGGTTTAGCAGCCCCGAAGCCAATGACGCGGCAGTTTGAAAAGAAGCAGGGAAGCGAGAAAGAGTGGAAGTGAATTTAAAGACTTTCCGAGTGAGTGCGCCAGCGGGGCGCTAAGCAGAAGTGAAAGGACCGGCAGCCAGTTATCGGGGGTGGTTTTGGCAACATTTTTTTTTACCCATTTTGTTTTCTGCTGCCATGGATCTGAATGCTGATCAGAGGCTTAAATGGACTTGTTTACGAATATGACATGATTGGTGGAAGCTTCTTCTCCCCTGAAAAAGCTAGCGTACTGATTTACGGACTTATAGAAATCCTGCTTTAAACTGATGGATATTGATGTGACTTTTTTTTCTACCTAAAGAGCGGAAATGAAATTTATTTACAGAATGGGTTTAGATACGTTCTGGCAGAAGACTTATTAGAAGGAAGTACGGAGTTATTGGTAGTTTAGGTGTTGGTCCTGACAAGTTTGTGATAAAGTATCTGGGAAGGAGTTAACCTGTGGTGTACAGTAGTGTGGAGAAACCTCCTGGGACAAACTGAAATGTCTTTAACGACGACGTCAACTAAAACCTTAAAGAAGGCCTTGACAGCAGCGGCCTCTCCGGTTACGATGCCACCAGGGGTTAGGAAGTCGATGGAGAGCTTATCGGCTACACAAAAATCTGCTACAATTCAAGGGATTTATACGATGCTACAAAATATGCAGGACATAATGGAGAGGAATTTCAACAGCCTGAGGGCTGAGTTGGGGGACATGAGAGAGGAGATGAAGGAAATTAAAGGAAAATTGGGTGTAGTCCAGGTGACCCTGAATATGCATGAAGAGCAAATAAAAATAGTAGAAAAGGACTCTGAGAATATGGAGAAGCAGATGGAGAAATGGGAGCACAGGTGCACGCAAGCATCCAAGAAGCTGGAAGATGATATGGTGTACCTGGAGATGGAGAAAGCGGCCTTTTTTTGCGCTTCCAAAATGTGACGGAAGACAGAGAAGAACAGTTGGAAGAATTGGTAGGAGAAATGATTGCAGACCTGGTGGGGAAAGAGAAGAAAGAGGTTTGGTGTGATATTGATGAGGCCTTTCGAGTTTATACTAATTATGCCAGGTGACACAGCCTCCCTAGGGAAGTGCACATTAGGTTTACCAAAAAGGCGCTTAGAGATGAAGTGCTCTATAGAGCTAGAGACCAACCAATTCAGTATAAAGGCCGTCCGGTTACAATTCTTAAGCAATTACCAAGAAGGGTCTGAGAGCAACGTCAATGCTATCAATTTGTTACTTCGCAATTGAGAAAAAAAGGTGTGGCATATAAATGGCTGCTTCCAGAGGGGCTCCTGGTGATGTGGGAAGACCGAAAGATAAAGATTGAGAGTCTACGAAACGCACAAGATTTCTATAAAAATTTTTGCGGGACTAGTGATCAGGAGAGTGATGGAGAAGTGGAGAGTAGAAGTCAGAGGGAGGAAATGAATCCAGGGGGAGCGAAGGGGGGAGGGGGCGGAGAGGGAAAGTGAGAAGAATACAAGAGGGTAACTAGACAGACTACCAAATCTAAGGCCCCACATAAGTAAGGATGTGTCAAGGGGTGAATTTTCTGACGCTCAATGTTAGTGGTCTTAATGCTCCTGTTAAGAGAAAAAATATCTTAACTAGATTAAGGAAATGTGGAGCTGATGTATTATGCCTTCAGGAAACACATATTAAGAAATGCCAAACTAATCTGTTAAATTATCCTAAACTAGGGAAATTATTTGTAGCATCTGCTGAGGAGAAAAAGAAGGGTGTAGCAATGTATGTTAAGGAGTACTTGTGTTCTAAAGAGTTATGGGTGGACCCGGAGGGGAGAAGCCTGATGTTGGAGATAGAAATGGTGGGAAGCAAAGTGTTACTGGTAGGCATATATGCACCTAATAATAATCAGGGAGACTTTTTCCAGAAAATATATCGGAAAATATTAGACCTGGAGTATGAGCAGATGTGTCTCTTGGGGGACTTTAATGTGGTGGTAGATAGGGCTAAGGATTACAAAACAGGGAGGGTTGATTTGAAGAAGAAAAAAGGAAAAGATAGAAGGGTCTTGCCCAAAGTATTTAGGGATATGTGCGAAGAATTTGGCCTTAGGGATATATGGCGTGAGATTGACCCAGCTTCTCTACGTTATACCTACTATTCCCCCAGGCATAACTCGTGATCTAGGTTGGATATGGTATGGCTGTCGGATGGGCTGATATCTTATGCGAAAGATGCCATGATTTTGTCGAACGAATGGGCGGATCACAACCCGGTGGCTATTACATTGATAAGGGGGAGTAGAGTGAGGAGTAGATGGATGATGAACCTGGAGGTTCTAAAGGATACGGTTTTTGTACAAAAAATTAAACAAGAGATGAGCCTGGTTTTTTTAGAAAATAGGACAGAAGGGATGCCCCTACAAATAGTTTGGGACATGGCTAAAGCTTATCTGAGAGGCTTGATAATAAAACAGATGGCAGTTAAGTGTAGGAAGGAGGAGAAAAGTAGGAGGGAAATTGCTGAGCAACTTACTAAGGCAGAGAAGGCTTGTAGTGTATGCTGCTAGCATAAACAGGAAATGCCAGCGCAGCAGGGGGCTGGACAGCTCCAGGCGATAACCGCTAAGGCGGGAAAAGCCGGAATGGAGTGAGTCATTGACAGCCCAGGCATGGTCAGCTCTGGCGGGAAGCCAGGGTTCAAACCTATTGGTCACCTGCACTGGCGGGAAGCCCAGGTTCAAATCCATTGGTCATCATTCACCTGGGCAGGTATAAGAAACACCAGGTAAACCCCTTTGTCCCAGATTCATTCCTGATACGAATAAACAAGGTAATACCCAGGTCAAGTGTCCGTCTCTCTGTGCAACCACGCGACATTGCACTGGCGACGAAGGTGGGATCCTGCTAGCCACGGACGGAATCCAACCGGCAGCCCCGGATCCAGACGCAGGACAACCGAGACGACGGGATGACACAACTGGGTCAGTATCCCCTTTTCAATAGTGGCCGCCCCGAGGAGTGGGAAGCGTTTGTGGGGCAGCTCGAATGCTACCTACGAGCGAATGGGGTGAAGGAGGACCGGCAGAGAGCGGCGGTGCTGCTCTGCAGCTGCGGCACGGAAACGTACCAGCTGGCGGTCGGTCTCTGCGCTCCCGATGACATCCACTCCGTCGGGTACAACGAGTTGCTGGTGAAGCTGACTGAACATTTCAAGCCCGAGACATCCGAGATCGCCTGGCGGTATCGTTTCGAGAAGCGGGACCAGCGACCAGGTGAGTCTGCCAAACAATACATGGCAGCTCTGAGGTAGGCAGCTCGCCTCTGCAATTTTGAAAATTTAGAAATCAGGCTGCGGGATCGGCTCGTCTGTGGGTTGAGGGACAGGAAGCTGCACCAGAAACTTTTTGCCAAGCAGAAACTGACCCTGAGGGATGTCCAAGACGAATTCCTAGCCTGGGATGCAGCTGAAGAGTCCGAGGCGAGGGAAGGCAGATCCATCCACCAGGTGAGAAGGGGCAGCGACGCAGACGGGGCAGAGCTGGAGGTGGATGCCATCAACCGACCACAGCGATCCTTCAACCCCAACCAAGACACCGTGAAAGAACCGAGACCAGCCACGGCAGTTGAGAGAGACCAGGAGTGCAGATGCGGAGCGAATGGACCCCGGTCTACCCAGCTCCATGGCCACAGCGCGAATCGCCCCCGGTCTACCCAGCATTGTGGCTGCGGCTCCCGGTCTACCCAGAACAGCGGCTGCAGACAACCCCGGTCTACCCAGTGCTCCGGCTGCGGCGTGAACGGCTCCCGGCCTACCCGCTGTGCGAGCTGCAGAGGACAGCATCCCCGGTCTACCTGCCGTTTCAAGTCGGCGAAGTGTCGGGCGTGCGGAAAAACAGGGCACATCGCGGCGGTCTGCAGAAGCAAGCAGCGGGACAACCTGCACGAGGTGGAAGCCGAGTTCCAGTATGCCACAGGTACCGGGAAGGGACTGACTGTGAGTCACATGACGGGACGGCTGGGCGTTTTCCAAACAGGGGCCCCTGCGGCGTTAACCCCAAAAATAAAACTGAGGGTGAGGTTGCAAGGGGTCCCCTGCATAATGGAATTGGACTCAGGGTCAGCCGTGTCCATCATCTCCGCCAAAATGTTTTTGGACATTTGCAAGCGGAGCGGCCAGCGGGTTCCCTTGAGGTCATCCAGACTGACCCTCTCCCACTTCCAAAATTCACCGATTAAAGTCCGGGGGGAGGCATCGGTGTGGGTGCAGTACAAAGGATTCAATCGCAAATTAAGTGTGTTGGTCGTCGAGGGCCAGCGGACTAGCCTCCTGGGGTTAGGGTGGTTTAACGCGCTGGGCATCGGAATCACAGGGATTCACCAGACGCAGAGCCATTTGTCCCTAGAAGCTGTCTGCAAGGAATTTGCGGACGTGTTCGATGGGTAGTTGGGAAGGTACATGGGTCCCCCAATCTCATTTAGGCTAGATCCCCAGGTGCAACCCATAAGGATGAAGGCGAGGCAAGTTCCATTCGCGCTAAAACAAAAGATAGAGCGGGAATTGGATAAGCTGGTAGACCAGGGGGTGTTAACGCCAGTCGATGGAGCAGAATGGGAAACTCCAATCGTAACGCCGCTCAAGGAAAATGGAGAAATTCGTATCTGCGCTGATTATAAGGGGACCATCAACCGAGCTTTAAGTGCCCATTCCTATCCGGTCCCTGCAGTCAGTAGCATCCTAGCGTCCCTACAAGGCGGGTCGGTGTTTGCTAAATTAGACCTCGCCCAAGCTTATCAGCAACTGCCGGTAGACCCAGGGGCTGCTAGAGCACAAACGATCATCACTCACAAGGGAGTGTTCCGGGTAGACCGGTTGTAGTTTGGGGTTAGCGTAGCGCCAGGAATTTTTCAGGAGGTGATGGAAAGGACTCTCAAGGGAATACCAGGGGTTTGCCCTTATTTTGACGACATCCTGATCGCAGCTAGCTCCACGGACGTACTGGCAACCCGTTTGAAGGCGGTACTTGAGAGGTTCAGGGGGGCAGGCTTGAAACTCAAAAGGGAGAAGTGCAAGATTGGGGTAACTGAGACAGAATTCTTGGGGTTCAGGATAGATGCTCAAGGCATCCACCCATCTGCATCAAAGGTGAGGGCAATCAAGGAAGCCCCTGCTCCCAAAAACAAGCCTGAATTGCAGGCATTCTTGGGGCTCCTCAATTTCTACCACGCATTCCTGCCTCACAAAGCCACAATTGCAGAACCACTACACAGGCTGCTTGACAAGCAAGCACCTTGGGACTGGACTGCCAAAAATGCCAAAGCATTTCAAACACTAAAGGACATGTTAGCAAGCAATGCCACAGTCACCCATTTCAGGGAGGACCAGCCAATCTGCCTCGCGTGCGATGCATCCCCTTATGGGATTGGAGCAGTGCTCAGCCATCTGAAAGAGGATGGAACTCAGGTTCCCATCGCCTACTACTCCAGGACCCTGTCAGCTGCAGAGCGAAACTACGCCCAGATAGACAAGGAGGCACTGGCAGTGGTTGCTGGAGTAAAGAAATTTCATGATTACCTATATGGCAGGGAATTCCTAATCTTCACAGACCACAAACCTTTATTAGGACTATTCACAACAGAGAAGCAAACACCGCAGATATTGTCACCTAGGATGTTAAGGTGGTCAATATTTCTTTCTGCATATTCTTGCAAACTGATACACAGACCAGGGAAGGAGATGGGGCATGCTGATGGTCTCAGCAGACTGCCCCTGACGAACAGGGAGCCGGACCCAGCACCAGCTGCCCAAATTCTGGCAATTCAGAAACTGCCAGAATGCCCCCTCAACGCAAGAGACATAGCCACAGAGACCCCAAAAGACAAGGTTCTGAGCAGGGTACATTCGTGGGTGAGTAGTGGGTGGCAAGACAAATCACCAGGACAGGAGTTCACTGCTTACTTTTCAAGAAGGCATGAACTGTCCACACACAAAGGGTGCCTCTTGTGTTGAAACAGAGTCATAATTCCCACGAGCTCAGGGAAAGAGTTCTCCAATCACTACATGATGGACACCCAGGGATAGTAAGAATGAAGGCCCTGGCAAGGAGCTACCTATGGTGGCCAGGGTTGGACAAGGGTAGCAGGGTGTTACACATGCCAGAGGACCCGACCAGAACAACCACATGCACCAGGCCACAAGTGGGAGGAAACTCACTCACCCTGGTCCAGGGTGCACATAGACTATGCTCGTCCATTCCAAGGTCACACATTCCTGGTAGTTGTGGATAGTCATTCCAAATGGCTAGAGGTAGTACCTGTAAGCAGTATGACATCAGCAGGAACTATCCAAGCATTGAGGGGGATATTTGCTACACATGGGTTGCCTGATGTAATCATGTCAGATAATGGAACACAATTTACTTCCTCAGATTTCCAGGTGTTCCTGAGGACCTTGGGGATTAGACACGTCACCTCGGCCCCCTTCCACCCTGCCAGTAATGGATTGGCAGAAAGATTTGTGAGAACAACAAAAGATGCACTCAAGCGCATAGTACAGGGAGATTGGAAGCAAAGACTAGCCACATTCCTCCTTCACCAACACGCAACACCTTGCACTGCCACAGGCAAAAGCCCAGCGGAACTCAGATGGGGGAGACGCCTCATAACAACATTAGACAGGCTCC
This sequence comes from Vipera berus, assembly GCF_964194415.1. Taxonomy (NCBI): domain Eukaryota; kingdom Metazoa; phylum Chordata; class Lepidosauria; order Squamata; family Viperidae; genus Vipera; species Vipera berus. The sequence goes on from NC_138205.1 coordinate 106,392,700, forward strand.
ATCCAGACAGGGTAGCTGCAGACATGGGGAACCCCGACATCAAAACACGCTTTAACTCAGGGGACCTCATCTGGGCCAGGAACTACAGCACGGGTCATCCTTGGGTGCCAGGGGAAATTTTAGAGCAAACAGGGCCCATTTCCTACTGAGTAAGGGTGGAGGGGGGACTCCTGTGGAAAAGGCATCTGGACCAGCTGAGGAAAAGGACTCCTGAAAGGGTGGCAGAGGACACACTGGGGGTTGAGGAGGAAGATCCAACACAAGAGCCATCGCAAACACAATCACCTAGGTGGATGGCTGGAGGGGCTAAGTGGCAAACCCTGCACAGGCAGGAGTCTGACAGAGAAACCAGGCAGTCACCAGGAATCAGCAAATCACACACACAGACGCACAACAACCTTCCTCAACAGGAGCTTCGAGAAGGCGAGCATAGCCAGGCCACCATACCCCCTGGAGAACCTGAACCAAGAAGGTCAAATAGGCCTCACAAGGCGCCAAGCTACCTTGCTGACTATGTACGTTCATAAGGAGGCGACAGAACAACTAAGTGTATCTATTGTAACCATGTGTTTGTAAATATGTATATAGTTGGAGATGGTATGACAGAGGAAAGTCCTCACTATGGGGGAAGGGGTGTAGTGTATGCTGCTAGCATACACAGGAAATGCCAGCGCAGCAGGGGGCTGGACAGCTCCAGGCGATAACCACTAAGGCGGGAAAAGCCGAAATGGAGTGAGTCATTGACAGCCCAGGCATGGTCAGCTCTGGCGGGAAGCCAGGGTTCAAACCTATTGGTCACCTGCACTGGTGGGAAGCCCAGGTTCAAATCCATTGGTCATCATTCACCTGGGCAGGTATAAGAAACACCAGGTAAACCCCTTTGTCCCAGATTCATTCCTGATACGAATAAACAAGGTAATACCCAGCTCAAGTGTCCGTCTCTCTGTGTGACCATGCGACATTGCAAGGCTCTTCAGGTAAACCCACAGAAAGTGTATGGGAAGGAGCAGGTGGATTTTTGGAGGCATAAACTCAACCTTGTGGATCAAGAGAAAATAGCACTTCAAATTAGGGTGGTGAGGCAGAACTATTTTGAATATGCCAATAAGCGAGGGAGATGGCTTAGCTATAGAATAAGGAAAGAGAAGGAAAGTAGAAGAATTGATCAGTTAGAGGATAAGAGGGGGATACTGATAGGGGATAAAGAAGGGAAAGAAAAGATAGCGACTGAGTTTTTTACAGAATTATATCAGAAAGAAAAGGTTCCTGAGGAGAGGATTAAACAATACCTGACAGAGTCAGACCTTCCTAAGTTACTTCCTAATGAGAAAGAGGCCTTAGATCAGGAGATAACAATAGCAGAAATTGAAAAAGCGGTAAGACAACAAAAATGTCAAAAAAAACCAGGCACTGACGGAATTCCTGCAGAATTGTATGAGGTATTAGTGGAAGCACTTGGAAAACATATGAAAGACCTATTTAATGAAATTTTGGACAAGGCTATAGTCCTGCAAACTTGGTTGGAGGCAAATATTAGTTTGATTCCTAAGGATATTTCCCCTTTGAAGCATATTAAAAATTATAGGCCAATATTCCTTCTTAATTCAAATTATAAAATGTTTGGAACAATAATTGCTGATAGATTAAAAATTTACTTAAACCAATTTATACATACAGACCAGAATGGGTTTCTCCCCACCAGAAAATAAAGGATAATTTCAGAATTATATTAAATGTTCTGGAGTATTATGAAAGCCGACCAGATAAACAATTAGCTTTAATATTTATCGATGCTCAAAAAGCATTCGATAGGGTAAATTGGGACTTCCTAATGTGTCAGTTGGAACACATGGAGTTTGGGGCTAAATTCTGTAATATGATTAAAGCAATTTATACTAAGCAGGAAGTGAGATTGTTGATAAATGGGAATTTAACTGACAAATTTGACATCTGTAAGGGCACTAGGCAGGGTTGTCCACTCTCCCCACTTTTATTTATTTTAACCTTAGAACCCCTATTGAGAATAATAAGGAAAGATGAGGAGATTACCGGGCTTCTGATAAGAGACCAAATTTACAAACTGCAGGCATTTGCAGATGATATGGTTTTTGTTTTGGAAAACCCTCTGGAATCCAGCTAAAAGGGATTGAGGAATTTGGAAATGTGGCCGGTCTACAAGTAAATAAAGATAAGACGCATATATTAACGGAAAATCTTTTGAATAGAAGTAAACAGATGTTAGAGGACACTACAGGGTTTAAAATTGTGAAGAAGGTGAAATATTTAGGAATCTGGTTGACGGGAAGATGTTCAAGTATTAGGGAGGATAATTATTGTAAATTACTGATGCAAACAAAAATGGACTTGGGAAATGGGTAGGATACAGTTGTCATTATTAGGAAGGGTAGCTACGGTGAAATCTTATATTTTGCCGAAATGGAATTTTCTTTTCCAGACAGCACCGGTTAAACTTTCGATGAAATTTTTAAAAGAGTTAGAGGGGGTAGTTTCTAGATTCATATGGCAGGGGAAACGGCCCAGGATTGGGGAAAAAATGATGCAAGAAATCAAGGAAAGAGGGGGCCTTGGCCTGCCGAATTGGGAACTTTATTATCAGGCTGCCCTTTTAGTTTGGGGCAAGGAATGGATAAGTTTAAGGAATAATCAATTGATTGTTGAGTTTGGAAGGATTCAATTTGTTGCAGGGATGGCATGCTGCTCTTTGGCGGGAAGGTACTCCTCCAAGTAAACAGTTTACTCATCATTACATAAGGGATATACTGATTCGGAATTGGGATAAGATAAGGGCCAAGTACTATGCGCAAATTCCATGTTGGTTATCAACCTTGGAAGCCTTGACCCATCCGACCCTACTCAAGAAGGGAAGAAGACCAATTTACAAAGAACTTTTAGATAGCGGGGGAGAACTCAAAACACGACAAGATCTGGCTCAGCAAGGGTTTCAATTGGAGTGGTGGGCATACCTGCAGATTCAGTCAAGGTATAAGAAGGATAAGGAAGGAAGGGGTATTTATCTGAATCTGCAGGAATTAGATAAGATTCTGCTGGGTCCGGAGAAAGGGATGATATCTAAGTGTTATAAATTGTTGCTAATCAGGGTAGTAGGGGAGGAGGTGGTAAAAGATGCGATGATTGCCTGGGGAAAGAATTTTGGTTATGCACTTCTACTTGAGAAATGGGAAGAGATTTGGTGGATTAATATGAGGCTGGTGGTTTCCACGTCATATAAGGAGAACATATACAAAATGATTTATAGATGGCATCTCCCTCCGGCTAGACTTTCCGAAATGTTCCCGGGATTGTCGGCCGATTGTTGGAAGTGTGGTAAAGGGATTGGCACGTATTATCACTTATGGTGGACATGTCCAGAAGTGGTTAGATATTGGACGAGGATTCAAAAATGGATAGAGGAAATCACAGGGTGTTTAGTTGATCTTAAACCAGAGATGTACAGTATTCTGCTTGGCTTCAAGCCTGGAAATATTAAGAGGGGAATATGGTATTTGGTTTTGCATATCTTAATGGTGGCGAGGATGGGGTATGCTCAATTTTGGAAGGCAAATCATACCCTGCCGGATGAAGCTATAATTAGGAGAATACTTGATTGTGCAGAAGCAGACACATTGACCAAGAAGTTGAAGTGTAAAGAAGAGACACCAGCATTTCTATCATGGAATAAATGGTATATTTGGATGGATAAAAGATTAAAGAAATGAGGGTGGCTTGGAGGTTGGTCAAAAATGAAGTGATATAGTTTTTGTTAATGAATAAGCTTTGGAGTTGGATAGTTATAAGAGATTTAGTGAGTGGAATATAATTGTCAGTTTAGAAGTAGATACAATTTGATTTTTTTGAAATGGTTTCCAATTTTTTGATTTCTTCGTTTTCTGTATATTGTATATGTTTTTTTTGTCTTTTTGTCTTTGCTGGTGTATGGTGTGTGTTTTTAACATGAAATGTAAATAAAGACTTATTTATAAAAAAAGGAAAAAGAAAAGAAAACTGCTGGAACCACCTAGGCAATTGCTAGCAATATGGTCTCCCTAGCATAAGTAACATCAGGGAGAAACTGCACTTTAATTTTTCAGAAAAATGTTATGGAAATTTTCCTCCTGTTTTATGCTTTGAGGACTGTTTTAGTTCTCTGAAAGAAAAAGTTTGTATTATTATTTTTTACTTTGTAGACTTGGTGGAATGGGGGAGGAGGAGGAGACAATATTTTAACTTCTTAGTTATCCTATTGCTTCCTTGCTGTGCTGCCCCAATAGTGATTTATATATCATCTGTCTGACACAGAAGCATTCCAGAATTGTTGGCTCAATGCTGGTGGGTGAAGACTGTATGCTTTTTCTTTTACAATCCTAAATATGTCATGAGAACGAGTTCACTGGGTTTCATTTTTGTCCCTAAACATGGCATCCGATAAGGGTGAAAACAAAGTAAAATTTGATAATCTTTGATACAGCCTCCAGAAACAGATATAGTCTATGTGACATGGAAAAAATATTTTTCCCCTCAACCTTTAGATCTGGAACCAAATGCATTTTCATATAATTTTACAGCCTTGTAGGATCTTATTCTGAGAATTATTAAGTAATTGGAAAGTATAGATAAATTAAAATTGCTCAAGTAACGGCCAATCCAAGTCTTGCCTTGGGCTATAGGTAGGTGGATATAGTTCCATCACAGTACAGGAGCCTGCTCTGCAATTATGCTGATATGCCAATTTCTCCTGATTTGTCTTCCTAAGGAGAGAGGCAAAAAATCTGCCTACTGGCTTTATCTTACATTGCATGATTATGTAATTAAATCTAACAAGACTCAAGAGCCAATATGGCTAGTTAAGTTAAAAAAAATTGGACACTTTTCCATACGTTGCCTTGTACATTCACCTGCCTTTTTTGGGGGGAGGGGTGTGTGACTCTGTTTGGATTTAGAAATTGAAACTTTTAAGGTATTTTACCAACAAGAAAAGGAAATATGTGGAATTATGGCCAAAGAAGTGTACACTTTGAGTTCTGGTGAGCTGTGGCACACACTTAATGTACCTGTGATTTCTCTGGAATCTGTGGCAACAGGCTGATGTCCAGGTGCCTTACCAGATTCAGAAGCTGGCAACAGCCCCTATCAGTTGTAGCATGCATTACTTTTTTAAAATCTCTTTTATTTTATCAGCTCATTTGTCTCCTTTCTGACCATGTATGATTCAAGGAAAGAAAGCTGCACACCTCACCTATCTAGCAAGTGAAACCCCCAGGGGAAAAGGTTTGCATATCCCATGTGTGGAGGGAAGCTTGGTTTCCTGCTGGGGGACATGATTGAGCAACAGACCAGAAAATGCCCAATGACATCTATATGGAACCTGCATGGGCACTAAATGCCAATAGATGTGTGGTGATTGTTAATATAAACCTGGTTCCCCAGAACTAATGGCTAATGATTGTCTTTGGGATTCAGTAGTCTTTGATATGGACTTGTCAGGACAGCTACAGCCACTTTGGGAAGAGTTCTCCACACTACTGAAAAATATAACAGAAATAGACTTGGTTATGCCTTTCCTGCTTATCACCATAGATGCTGAATATTTCAGCTTCAAGGTTGGCATTGCTGCACTACCACATAACTCAGTGTTTTTCAACCTTTTTTGGGCAAAGGCACACTTGTTTCATGAAAAAAATCACGAGGCACTCCACCATTAGAAAATGTTAAAAAAATTTAACTCTGTGCCTATATTGACTATATATAAAGTAATTCTCTTGAATAGGAATCAAATAAACACAAAGAAAGTATTTTATAATTACTTTTCAATTTTTCCCACGGCACACCAGGCAACATCTCGCGGCACACTAGTGTGCCACGGAACAGTGGTTGAAAAACACTGACATAACTGATCAAGTTTGTGCTAGGACTGATGCTATATTAGCTTAATGGAACAGTGGGATGGATAAACATTTGGCTAATAATTTGCAAGTATGTAACTACTTGTATACTTCCATTTATTATGTGTATTTATTGTTGATGTTTCATATATTTACAATACATTTATAGGCAAACTACACCTTAGGGGGAAAAAGTCCATACAGTGAACCTCCAGGGAATACTTGTGGAAGACTGGGCATAGCAGATTATGAGGACTGTAACTTGTGTGGATAATTTTTCTTGTATTTACATTTTCTTTCTACAAAATGATTACTAGCTCCATAGAACAGAGGGATGGCATGGCATGGAATATGTTAAACAAGATGACCAATTTTATACCAAGATTGCCTACTGAGTTTGATGGATACTTTCCTTATTAATATGTCTTACAAAAAAATTAAGCTTAAAGATTATTGGGTGTGTACTAAAATGCCAGTTTCATCCAATGGAGGATGTTCCTTTGTTAGGAGCTCCTTTAACATTTAATGATACTGCTTTTCTTAAAGCATATTATTTTTCAGGTACTCAGATATAAATGCATGGGAGTTTACATTTTTCTTACTATAGCTTATACTTATTTCATATATCACAAGTCTCCCCACATAAAAGTAATTTTTGTTGGAAATATAGCATAGTGTAATTAGACTTTTAATGTCTATGCTGCATTGAAAACCAGGCAAACTCCAAAGGATGGTTGATTTTCTATGTGTGGGACCTCTGCTTATAAAGTGTTACCTCCTACATGGTATGGTATTTGTACTTTGGGGGTTTTGATTCCAGCACTCCATGTTCATTCTTCTCAATTTTAAGATGGAATCACAACTCCACTTCTCATGTTAAGCAAAATATATGCAACCCTCTTATTGAATGGAAATCCCCTTTCCATTTTGTATTGCACTGGGTTTTGTCATATTTAGATGTTGCTAAATTGGGATTTGTCTATCTAAATATTTCAGCATCACTTAAATTTATGCCAATTGTTAGAGTAGATGCCATTAGGAGACTGCAAATTGAGGTTTCCTCTGTGTCTCAAGTTGCTATTCTGAACTGCATGGCTATGGATTTTTTATTGGCAGATTAAGGAGGGGTCTGTGCATTCATTAATTCTAGTTGTTGAACCTATATCGATCAAAAAAGCCATGTTCTTGCAGATGCTCAGGCTATTTTAGATCAATCTTTTCTTTTCCATAAAGTAGTTGATTCCAACTTTCCCTCATTTTTTAGTATATGGGACACCATTACTTCATGATTATTTAACTTAGCATGGTTAAAATTGCTTTTTGGGTTTTTAAAAATTTTGCTTATAAATCTGGGATCTTTATTTGCTGTTGTATTCAATATGCTCCTTTCTTTGCTATTCTGTGTACTACTTGTTTTCACTTCTGTATTCATCTCTTACCAAAGATCAGAGATAGGAGGAACTTTGGTTATGTATGCTGCCTGTATGTCCATCATATCCATTATATGATGCAAATCTGCCTGCTGAACAATTCTGATAGCCTCAGAGGGGGGTGATGTTGGCAACATGGCATGGACTTTGTAATATTGTTACACTTGTTAGCTAACATGGTTATTTTGTATTTAATTTATTTTTCTCCCTTTTAAAGTGATAATGGTTTATCAAACTATTACAGACTGGAATGTAGAAAAACTTCTTATTGTATTGCTGTAATGATTGATAGCTTCTACATTTCTAAAATGTAAACATAAGTTATAGGAGGGGATGTCTGGAGATTGTCTCCTGATAAGAGAAAGCTTGTTAGCACTAATTGGCATCTAGTCTGTCCCTTCATAAACTCCAAACCATCTTTTTCCTTATTAACATCTTAACATTAACATCAGACTTCATATGTGGTATGATGGGATGCAAATACGTAACATATTTGACTACATATGCAAAAAGGACATTACTTTTGTCCTCCTGCCCAATCACCTTTCTTTTGTATTCCACCACCAAAGAGCTTGGTGCTCTGGCAGTCGAGACTACTTATCTCCATTACTACTGCCAGAATTTGCATTTTCAAATATACTGTGCTTTTCACTGATTCATCACTTCCTGTTGCAAGCACTGATGGGAAGAAGAAAGGAAGTGAGGTCATTCCAGCCTCTGTTCCCCATGCAGAGAAATCATTGATAGCTCTCCAGCATGCCATCTCATCCCATCTTCAAGCATTGCAGTTTAGAGAATACAAGACTATGGACCTTTAGCTAGGATGGGTCCTGGGGGGTGCAAGGGAAGCTATATTTTGGAACTAGCCTGCAAGCAGCCACCCAGGGAGGCAGGAGCATGGTGTTCCACTCTAGTCAGTGGGAAGGCCCTGTTATTAGCTGGTAGGACATGACCTCCTTTATGGAGCTCAGCAGCTAGCTGTTATGTATGTATGTTCACATGTATTGAGTTTATTCAATTTGTTTCTTCTTGTTTGTTTTCTTTTAATTTTACCCACTCTTGCAGCATTTAATGAAGATTAGATGGTGAAATACTATCTCCTTTGTTGAATGGCAAGAATGTTTATCTGCATAGATAGCTTTCCAAATGGCTATAAGGCTATGGATTAGCGAGTCCAGGACACCTTGCATTTTGTTTGATGTCCTAACTGTAAAAGGGAGTGTAAGATGAGTTTCAGGGTTCTCATTTTGAATGAAAGGAATCTTTTATCAGAATTTTCTGAATGAATTATAATTAAATGATCTTCCTGTCTCAGTCTGTCTTAATGAAAAATAAGTAGGGGACCGTGGTCCAAGATGAAGAACTTGTTTTTGACAGTGAGAAGTGTGAATCAGGTATTACACATCAGTCATGCAAGAAGAGAAAGGTATCCAAAAAGAGAAGCCACCTTCTGGTTGGTGATTCAGTTATAAGGGATGTAAATTTAGGAAAGGATACAGAGGTTTCAAAAGAAGCCAGGTGTCTTCCAGGTGCTACTGCCAGTAGGGACAAGAAGCGTATTTTTTTAAATAGTCAAGAACGCCAGCAAGGACTGTGATGTGGATGCTATTGTACATCTTGGCACTAACGATTTGTCCCAAAAAGATGTATTCTGTGCAGAATGATTTCCAGAGCTTGGGACAGGAACTTAGCAGGATAACCTGTAGGCTTACTTTTTCAGAGGTTTTACCAGTGTATAAGGAGCAAAATGGAAAAGTAAGTTCATACAACATTCCTCATTGCTTTTCATATAATGAAGAAGAAAAGAAATACATTCCTGTTGCTTCAGAGCTAAGAATGGCTATCATGTTGTGCTTCTGGTTTGGAGGCATTTAAAACAGCCAAATGCTATTTTGAATTCATGAACTTCTAGTCTCCTTGCATTTTAGTTATTACATATCTAAAGCAGAGGGACCTGCAGTGGTCACAAGTTGGTAGGGAGATGAATAGATGGCATGTCACTTCAGTCCCATCTGCCGCATAGTGCCATAAAATATCACAGTATGGTATCTGTTGCTAGTTACAGCACCATATGATTTATGCCCAAAGCAATCCAAACTTTTCTAGCTTTCAACTTGAGCTCTACATATCTAGAACAAGATTTACACACTTTTTCAAGCACATCATATAGGAATTATGTAGAAGAAAAATGTTTAGGAGGATGATAACGGCACAAAGTGTAAAATATCTTTCTATATGTATCACAATTTTTTCCCATCTAAAATGTAATGAATCTGCTATTATAAGATTAATCATATCAGACATCTTAAAGCAAAAACTAAGTTTAGAGATAAATGTTACATTGGCGATAAATCATTTCTGCTGAACTAAGTAGTCAAGAAAGGAAAACTTTAAGACCTATCATCCCTTAAATAACCTAAAATCATGCAATGAAAAATGAAATATGATATAAGTGAATATGATAAATTCAAAGCAATTCATTTTGTTCCTCTGTCTTAAAATTTAAATTTTTTTTTAGAGTTAATGTAATTTTATATCAGATTATTGCTGATGCTAAGATAATAGCAATTTTTCATTTCAGCATAGTAGAATTGAAATAAAAAGAATCTGTGGAATGGAATGAACTAGAAGCATATTTCTTTGCCCTCTCTATTCTGTCCTTCTCTTGAAGGAGACACTAGTCTAGTCTAGTCACTTATTGCTGCTTTACGGTTCTTTATCCATATGTAAAAATACCAAACTATAAGCAATGCTATAAAACTACACATTCATATAAATCAGCAGATTTAATACATCAAAGGAACATAAAAATGTATTTTAACTACTTAAGCATATAATCCAAAATAAAATAATGGGTTATGAAATGTTAATACAAAAATTAGTAAGGCATTTAATAATGAAAAGCACTGAAATACTTCTAATTTTTCCCCCCAAACTGTGCATAAATGTTAGATACCATATAATAAATTGGAATACATTATAAACAAAATGAGGTCTTCCTACAGCTCACAGCTGAGTTAATATCAAGTGAAGTTTTTTTTTTCCTAGAAACAAACAGAATGGTCTCTAATGCCACTACAGAAGATCATAGTCTGATAAATAATTTGACACAAAACAGATGGGGCATTGTGTAACAAAACCTATTTATCCTTGGCGCAATCATAAAATTTATATCATACCTACTGAATTTGCTTTTGTGACTAGACTAATATAACCATAATCATAACTTATCACTGTTGACAGTGACATGATAGACATGGGATGGATATGAAAACGAAGACACTATAAAGTCTAGGACAATCATGAACATAGAATACGATACTGAAAATTCATGAACTTATTAATTAGCATCCACTTTGTTCTCATTGACAAATTTGAATACTGTCTTCTGTTATGTTGCAATATGATTGGTTTGCCACCGTCAGTAAATTATTTGGATTACATCCATATTGCAGTAGAGGATAGGAAGTAGCCTGAATTTTGTTCTCTGGCTTTGCTAAAAATAGTGTAAAAGGAATATATACCAGAAGGATATTGTTTAGCTAGAAAACCTATTACAACTAGCTTCAGGTATATTGATATAAAATACATTTACACAAAAAATCTTTCTGATCTGTTAATTAGAGAACATCCTGCTGGTTCAAAAACTCTTGTATTTAACAAGTTAAAATAGAACAAGTTTAGAATGACTAAGCCAGCTTTCTGAATACATTTCTGCATTGATCTCCTATAATATGAATTCACTATATGTAGACTTCATAGAATAAGGGACACGGTGGCTCAGTGGGTTAGGACGCTGAGCTTGTTGATCAGAAGATCGGCAGTTTGACGGGTTGAATCCCAAGTGCCGTGTAACAGAGTGAGCGCCTGTTACTCGTCCCAGCTTCTGCCAACCTAGCAGTTCGAAAGCACGTAAAAATGCAAGTAGAAAAATAGGGACCACTACGGTGGGAAGGTAACAGCGTTCTGTACGCCTTTGGCCACATGACCACAGAGATGTCCTCGGTCAAGCGCTGGCTCTTCGGCTTTGAAATGGAGATGAGCACCAGCCCCTAGAGTTGGAAACAACTAGCACGCATGTGCAGGGGAACCTTTACCTTTACCTTAGACTTCATAGTGGCATACTTAGTTGTAGTCAAATATTGCTAAATTGCATCTTCCCTTTTGGTGGTCAAAAGTTTTGAATACTTAGTCTTTTTAAACTGTACATTAGCCTAAGTACTTACATATGCATACTTGCATACAATGAATCCAATTTAGCTGTTTTTGAATATTATGTTTCATTTAAACAAACTGAAACTTAGATATAATCTGAAAGCAAAACTTTGTTTTAAAATACAAAAGTATTTTCCATTTGTTTTCACTGAGAGTGGAACTGATTCAAAGTTATTCTACTTCAGGCTTTGGAACTTGTCTATTGATAGTAATTCAACAAAATAGATTACAGTTATAGGATAACACTCTGGAATTTACATGTGTGTGTGTGTGTGTGTGTGTGTGTGTATAATGTTTATTAAAACTATTTGTGAATTTTCTAATTCATTTGTACACAGAATTAAGAAACAGAATTATGTGATTAATTGTTGCAGTTTCTCATGCAAAGTTACATATTACATTCTCAAGGAAGTCACTGTTTAGGCTTCCGGTTTACACACATGACGCTGGTAGATGTGCCGGGAGAATCTCTTCCACTGCCGTCCGGTCTTACTCCTTTGGAGGACCCTGCAAACGGTTAAAGGTCACCCTGGAAGGGTAACCACCATGAGGAGACCAGCTCCCTGAGATCGCAAAAGGGTGGCAGCCCCCAGTTTGATCTGGAGTATTCCTCTGGCCCGAAGAAGAAGAGATCACTAAGTCGTTCCCTGCCGAAAGCCACAGCACCATCTAAGCACAATGAAGCAATCTGGAGGATTTGGGTGAGACCTTACCCTTCTTACTTCCCTGATCTCTTTCCTGTGGAACTTTCTTGGAAAATTCTCCCCTCTTTTCAAAGATTCGGAAGCTGCCTACCTGGAGATTTATAACTTTAAAGCCTCAAAAGAATTAATTAAGCTATTTTATTTTGGATTTTTGAAATTTTTGGGTAACTAAAAAAGGATTCTATATGCAAGTGAGGACGTGGCAAAACCTAGTATAGCAAGTAAAACTTTTTTTTAACTCTGAAATCTGGCTGTAATAGAGTTGCCCTTGACACTATCTTTAAAGGTAAAAATTGGGAACACCTGGCACTGAAAACAACTTTTAGGAATAGTGAAGGTGGACATTTACTGGCTTTTCTTAAATTAGTCTCCACTAAAGGCCTATCTGCAAACTACTAAAGAAATCAAAGAATACATCCCACCACTTGACTATAAACTCATTCTTGATACAATTTTGGCAATGACTGAAAAAATAAAAGCTAAACCTAAAGATAAATCTGACAGCATAAACTCACCTAATGAGACTCTGACTTCAACTGATGAACTGACAAAATCTAACAGAGGATGAGGAAATCAACAACAAAATAGGGGACTTTAAAACACAGCAACTACAATCTACTGAGAGCCTTGATGCCCAAACTTTGATCTCAACTATAAAACCTACAATCCAACAAATAACAGAAGCTGAAGAAAGCAATATTAAAATGGAGGATGTCAAAGACCCTCAAATACAGTACATTAAGACTCTAACCAACCAAATGAAAATTATAATATTAGACATGACCTCTTATCTAAGCCAGATGGATTTGAAAGGAGACAAAGATCAGACTGAATTAATGACAACTGTACTATGCCAAACAAGGAGATTGGACTTATTAGAACGAAAATTTAATGACTATAAAGGGGTCATTTTCTTTCAAAAATTGATAATTGGATGGTCTCCCTGGATTCAAACAACGTGTGTAGGAAGAAAGGGAGACACATTTAAGAAGTTAAAGGCAATGATTTGGAAGCCTGCTTGGCACAAGAAGAAAGCGAGAGTTAGATTTAAAAAATGATTTATTGCTTTTGTTGTTGTTGCTGTAGTTGTAAATGTGGGGATTGGCAATAATGAAGCTCAAATTCTCTTTTAATGGGCCAAGGGGAACTGTTACAAAAAGTAAACTGATTTTATATTTAGGATTTAGATTTTTAAGGGAATGAAAATTAGCCACAAACAATAAAACATACTTTGTCAATTATAGATCAACTGTAAGGATGATAAATAGAATATGTATGCATTTTAGATAGGGAAATTATTATACAATGAAATAGATTAGTTATTAGAATATAATTTTGAATTATATTATACATTTTGCAGTGACATAATAAAAGATTATTTTAACAATTAATGAAATATTAAGAGGATAAATGGAATATACTTGTTGCAATGATAGAGCTTAACTTTTTCTTTTTTTCTTTTTCTCTTTTTTATGGCTTAAGGGGAGTTTTTAAAAGATATACACTGATTTATACTTAATTTTTAGACTTTTAAGGGAAAAGAAAGCTATTTATTAGAACTGATTTATACGATTAAGATGTTAAACAGAACAAACCGGTATAAAATAAGAATGTATTGAAATGAACAATGTATCTATTTTGGACAGGATAGTTACTATATATTGAAATGGGGAAATGTGGGCTACCCAAAAACTAAGTTTTCATTTATATATTATAGGCTATTTTGGAACATCTTATTGCAATTAGGTAAAACTCAAAAACTGGATATGTATAAGTGAAAATACTTTGAAAATTGTTTTAACTGATTGTATTACAACTAGAAATGTATTAATTTGATTAATTTGACTATGTTATTATAACTAAGGGAATTGGAGAGGGAATTTTTGTTGATGTAATTTGAGCTATTTACAAATGATTTTGTTATTTGATATTGTTTACTTTTAACTACCTAATCACCGTATTGCTTCATAAAGATCTGGATGTAAAATTAAAAAAATAATAAAACTTGTATTTAAAAAAGGAAGTCACTGTTTGCAGAGAAGATCTGCAATTAAGGTAGGTTGCCCCTATCTTGACTCTTAGTCAAGTTAATGATTGATTGTAAATCTGGATTAGAAGCATCTGATTTAGTATCAGAGGAATGGGATAAGCGAGACAATGTGTAAGGATAATTACTGTATAGACATTGCTCATACAGGCCATTACCCCCCGTAGATAGGGCGCGCAATTTGGGGGTCCTACTAGACTCACAGCTCTCTTTAGAAGAGCATATTGGAGCTGTGACTAGGGGGGCCTTTGCCCAGGTCCGCCTGGTGCGCCAGTTGCGGCCCTATCTGGACCGGGATGCCTTGCGTACAGTCACTCATGCGCTCGTGACCTCTCGTCTGGACTACTGTAATGCTCTCTACATGGGGCTGCCCTTGAAGACCACTCGGAGGCTCCAACTGGTGCAGAATGCAGCCGCGCAAGTTGTGCTGGGAGTCTCCCGATACTCCCATGTTACACCTTTGCTCCACGAGCTGCATTGGCTGCCGGTTGCCCTCCGGGTGAGATTCAAGGTGTTGGTAATGACTTACAAAGCCCTACATGGCATGGGTCCGGATTACCTACGGTAACACCTGCAGCGTCAACTTCCCTCCGTCCAGTGCACTCCCACAGAGAGGGCCTCCTCAGGGTGCCTCCGATCAAAGAATGTCAATTGGTGGCCCCTAGGGGGAGGGCGTTCTTTGTGGGTGCGCCAGACCTGTGGAACCACTTGCCGGTCGAGCTCTGGATGGCCCCCGACCTTCGCTCCTTCCGGCGGGATCTAAAAACTTATTTATTCGAGCAATCCGACCTGGTTTGATGGGTTAGGGTTGGGGTTTTAATATGGCTTTTAATTACTGTTTATATTCGGGCATAATATTTAATTGTTTTTTAACTTTTGTATTTCGTTTTTATATTTATTGCCCTGTACACCGCCCTGAGTCCTTCGGGAGAAGGGCGGTATAAAAATTTAATAAATAAATAAATAAATTATGGATTACAAGGTGACTCCATCAAGATGCAAGGATGACACAGACTTCCTAAACAAACTGAATACATTTTTTGGTAGATTTGAGGCATCAAATAGCACTCCTACTAGGAAAACTGTGCCCCATCCTGATGAGCAAGTGTTAAGGTTTGATGTCACCTCTGTCCAGAAAACACTGCAAAAAGTTAACATTTGGAAAGCAGCAGGCCCAGATAACATCCAAAAAAAAGTCCACAATTACAGGCCTCAATGATTACCACCCAGTTGCACTGACATCCACCATTATGAAATGCTTTAAGAAGCTGATAAAGGACATTATTGTATCCAGCCTCCTGCCAGCATTTGACCCGCTTCAGTTTGCCTACTGACCAAATCACTCTATGGAGGATGCTATTTCTTCCATTCTCCATCTAAGCTTGAAGCACTTAGAGGAAAGAAATACTCATGTGTGTTTGTTGTTCGTTGACTTCAGTTCAGCGTTTAACACAATAATTCCCCACCATTTAGTAGACAAACTGGGCCTTTTAGGCTTAAACACTCCTTTGTGCAATTGGATTCTTGCTTTTCTTACCAACAGGCCCCAATATGTTTGAGTTGGAACAAATACCTCTAATACCATTTTCCTGAGCACAGGTTCTCCTCAGGGCTGCATCCTAAGTCTGCTGCTGTTCACCCTGTTGACCCATGACTGTTGTGCTAGGTTTGCCACCAACCATATTGTGAAGTTTGCAGATGATACCACAGTAGTGGGCCTTAGCATGATGACAAGGTGGAACCTTACTGCAAGGAGATTGAGGGATTGGTGAACTGGTTTAAGGAAAACAGCCTAATTTTAAATACTGGAAAAACCAAAGAGATCATTGTTGATTTCAGAAAAGGCAGGCACAGCCACACTCCTCTGTGCATTAATGATTCACCTGTGGAGATGGTTACCAGCATCAAATTCCTGGGTGTGCAGCTAATGAGTAGGCTGGCTTGGTCGCTCAACAGTGACAAACTGGTGAAGCAGGCATAGGAGCGTCTGCATTTTCTGAGAAAAGCACATCTTCCTTCCCCTGTCCTGACCACTTTCTACAGACGGATGATCGAGAGCATCCTGTCAAACAGCATCACAGTCTGGTCTGGAAGCATCACTGCTTCAGACAGGAAGGCAGTGCAGAGAGTGGTGAGGATGGCCCAAAAAAATCATTGGTAGCTCCCTCCCCTCCATCCAGGACATAGCACAGAAGTGTTGCTTGAGCAGGGTCTGTAAGATTATCTGGGACACTACACATCCTCTTCACAACCTGTTTTTCTTGTTACCTTCTGGGAGGAGGCTCCGTGGTATCCGAAGCACAACATCCAGATTCAGCCATAGTTTCATTCCATACAGCATTAACCTTGTGAACTCTCAAGCTTCCTCCTTCCATTATATATTCAAGATGGACAGTATTTAATATTTATTTGTTATGTAATGTAGGGGTGTGGGTCTATACATATGTATATAGTATGGTTAAGTGTGTGTCATGTATGTGTTTCACTTTGAGAGCGGGCAACTAAATTTCATTTTTGATGTGTGCCGTTGTACCCACAGTAAAAAATAACAAGGTTATCTTATCTTTTCTTATAACACTAAGCCATGATTTAGAATTATGGCTCAGTTTCATTGTTAAGAAACTTTAAGAATCTAAATGCAATATGCAACATCTTGTGTCCTCCATTTATATTGAGCCATCAACCATAAATAAAAGATGAAAAATATAATCAAACACAAATAATACAATATCTGATTATAGAAATTGGGACTAAATAATTATAATACAATTTTGTGTGAAATATTGAATATTGTGCTGATTAACCTTTTTTATAAAATTAGTTCAAAATATGGTACTATAACATTTCCATTTCTTAAAAAGGAGAAACTATTTTATGGCATCCATCTCTCTCCCTCTTTCTCTTCTTAACAAGAGGATCCTATTCTCAGGTTAGTGTGTATAGATTGTATTATAATTCCCTCAAGCACTGAGCACTGAAAGAATATTTTAAAAATCATACCTGAAATGGCTTTAAACTAGTAAGTTATAATTATCTTTTGCCTTGATTACTATATGCGTTCCACAGCAGATATTCCTTATATTACTAACAGTATTAGAAGTTGGTCTTTGTTGCTGGTCCAGTTATCATGCAAGGCAGTTTGCTTTCACCTGCAGACCTAAGGGCATTTATCATTTAAGCTGCTTGTTTCCTGCATGTATGCTGGCTTGGCTTAACAATGATTTAAGTAAAACCTGGACTAACACTGTTAGAAACAGCTTGCAAGTATTCAGTCCAGACAACAAGCTACCATGTTCTCCCATGGAACATTATCCTGCTGCTATGATATCCCAACCCGCCCCCCCAACAGACACATATAGCTAAATTAAAAGTATATTTACAAGATGCTTATAACCTTCAAACCTCAGAGGTAGATGCTTTCCTCTCATTACAGTCCCCAAACTTCCCATAAGTTATCTAGGCTATTTGAAGGCTGAACTTGAAGTATTCCATCTCAAATGAAAGGAAAATTGGTGAAATGCTGGAACTGCACTATTTAAAAAAATGCAAATAGAAACAAAAGAAAGCTTGGGAAAAACAATGTAAAGCTTTATGCTTTAAACCAGCAGCATTTGAGTTACAAGGCAAAATTATATTCATTACTGTGCTCCATTTTAATATCCAGGATAAAAGAGAATCCTAAAAGGTACTACATTAATGCTAAGCACCGGCTCAGTTAAAGAGGTGGGCTTTCCTCTGCAACATAGACAACTAACTGCTGAGGTTGGGCTACAGCAGGCTTACCCTGTAGTTAGCACAGTGAGCTATAGATAGTTGATTTTAAATTCCACAAAAAGATAGCAAACTAATTGTTATTATTGTTACAATAAGGACAGGAAAAAAGGCATGACTGTTTTCTGCCAAGCTTGACTCAAATTTTACACACTTGAATGAAAGGATGAATGCTCAGGCAATTAAATAAATAGCTATATAGCACTACTCTAAATGCATCCAAAAGCTGTAGCTTTTTAAATAGCATTTCCCCGCATTTACTTCCAAAGGAAATACAAATGGGAATCCACTAAAAAATGAATTATAAATATTCCTTTTGCTTTCAATCCAAAAATAATTTCTATTGTGCATTTCTACCATATTCATTTTTAGATATTATGTAACCTGGTGTAATTTGGTCTTCATAATTCGCAGGAATGAAATATCTATGCTATAGACATACAGAAAAAAAGCAAGTGAAAATCTTCACTTTTATACTTTTGAATGCAGAAGATAATGTCTATGCGTGCATGCTTTGTACTGAATCATATTGCATTGTGCCAAAGGCTTTTTGGTAATGTCTATCACTAATATACATTATGTCATGTTTTGAAATGCATGTTTCTTCTCCATCATTTGGATAACAAGTAAATAACTGTGTCTAGAATTCAGCACCATATTAACTTCCATAATGTAATTTGATCTTAAGACAGAAGCTTGTTGTTGTTGTTGTTGTTGTTAGTTGCGAAGTCGTGTCTGACCCACCACGACCCCATGGACAATGTTCCTCCAGGCCTTCCTGTCCTCTACCATCTTCTGGAATCTATTTAAGATCACACCTACTGCTTCAGTGACTCCATCCAGCCACCTCATTCTCTGTCATCCCCTTCTTCTATTGCCCTCAATCTTTCCCAGCATTAGGCTCTTCTCCAGTGAGTTCTTCCTTCTCATTAGGTGGCTAAAGTATTTGAGTTTCAACATTCAACAGAAGCTATCTATTACTTAAATACCTACATTATCAATTCTAAGGCTAGCAGGTTTACCTAACCAATAGTTTTGTCTTTATATTTAATTGTAGCCCCATTTTTTCCATTGTTCTCCTTGACTTCTTCCTAAAATTTACCAATACTTTGCATTTTTAGTTATCCGAGTAGTGTCATTAGCATAGCACAGGTTATTCAAATATCTTGCTCCAATTTTAAAACCATACTCATCCTCTTCCAATTTAGCTTCCATTAATATTCATGATATAATTTGAATCAATATCCATCATACAGGTTCAATAAATAAGGGGAGCGTATACAGCCTTGTTCCACCCCTATTCCAATTTGAAGCCAGTCTGTTTTGCCATGTACTGTAATGTCTATACTATGGCTTATTGATCTGTATGTAGATTTCTCGTGAAGATAATAAGATATTCTGAGATTTCTATTTTTTCTGAACATATTCAATAGCTTGTCATGATCAACATAATCAAAGGCTTTTTTATAATCAATGAAATAGATAGTGATTTCTTTTGGGTATTACTTGGCTTTCTCAATTATACAGTGGGCCAGCAATAATGTATCATATTGTCAATCTTACCTAAGAGCAAATAAATGTATCCATATTGATTGTCCGATATGTTCAAATCAATATGGAGCAACTGGAAGTTACAGAATGAAGGAGAGACAACAAATGGATGTAAATGGACCTTTCTATTTGTAGAATGGACTGGGATTGTTCTGTGAATCCATATGGTAGAGGAATGATTTTCAGTAATTCCTTTTATCTAAGTTTCACTGTTCAGCTCCCATCCCTCTGGAGCAGACAATAAGAGGGACAGAAAGATGCTTCATGGAGGAAAATTGAAAAGGAAGATCTTGGGACCAGCTGATATTTTTAAAAAAGATACAGCTGGATTTCTTTTTTTAGGAAAACTAGAAGCTAAGTGTTTTTTTTTTAAACCAAGCATCTGTTATTCTCACAAGTCATTTTCAATTTTAATTTAATCTGAGAAATAGCTTCAACACTATTCAAAAATGTCAATAGATTCTCTGGGGTTTAACCTCCGAATAGTTTGCCTTAATTATCTAATCAGCTTAATGAAATAATGGAAGTAAGAAAACCCAGCCATAAGGCTATTGATGTGCAAATTTAAAGATCCTTAAACCTGAACTACAAATCACTTAGACATAATATCACCATCACCTGGTTGATCAGGTGTAAAATCACAAAAAAATGTTCAGTGAATGAAAATGTGCATCTTTACATGGCAAAAGAATGAAGAGAGGGTGAATAAGAGATGGCTTTACCTTTTTGATACTTTCCAGAAATAAATAGCATATAAGGAACAATAACTTTCAAATTGTCAAAGTGAATCAAAATAATACTCCTGGATTAGGTTGTATAGAATGGAAATCTTTGTTCAACTGTATGAAAAGCATTCTAAAACCCAGGGATTCTTTTGAAAATAGGCAGTATTATGCTAGATGGGTACTACAAATGGTTCCACCCTTGAAGAGGACAAAAGCAAAAATTAAAACAAGCAATTTTATTATATTTTAGCAATTCATCAGGCACTGGAACCAATTTCATAAACTGTATTTTTTTTCTCAAGAAGTGAGCAGGCATGACGTTGCATTTATGCTAGTTGGGAAGAAAGTTAATTAAAAAATCTTATTCAAATTATCAGCCCTTGGATCTGAATGGTTAATGATATGTTCAAACTAGGGGTTGATAATACAAACTTCTTTAAGAATTTTAAAAACAGAACATTTTCATTTCTGATGATTAACCCTGGGAACCCCAAGTCAGTCCTTTATGGAAAATCTTGTATAATATGCAAACTGGACACTTCTGAAAAACCAGTTATTATTATATATATATATCTAAATTCTACATAATTCATGAGCTGCTAGAGTACATTCAGTGTTATTTTTGGAACTAGAAGCAATGGGCCACAGAAAACCATGTTGCTGCCAGAATAATGACACACATCCAGTCACATATGTGCTGGATTATGTATCCTGAAGGTACATCACGTATGTGTTTTTTTATGACCACTTTTCTCTTGTAAATACCACAACAATGCATAATTGCCCAAATCCTTAATGGAAGCAGGCTCTTTTCAAAAAACAGGATTTTTAAAATCTCAAATAAAGTAAAGGCTTTAAAACTGATTTTTAGTTTTAATTAAACACTGGAAGTTTTAAAGAAAAGATTGAACAACCGTTTGTCCAAAATGGTGCAGGGTTTCCTCCTAAGCAGTAGGTTGTACTAGAAGACCTCCAAAGTCCCTTCCATCTTTGTTATACTAATATTCTAAGAATTACACTTTATTATATATTGTTTTTTACTGAAAACCTAGTTTATATGATATTCTGATTTTGCATTTTGTACTCTTATGTTTTATTCGAATTGCTTTTAAAAGTAAATTTTGTTGTAAACTGTACAGATAATTTCAATTATTGGATGGTTAAATATGTGGTTTCTCCATATGTACTTAGGATATTGACATTAATGGACAAAAGCTAAGGGAGAACAAACATATTATCTTGTTAAAGTATAAAATGAGAAAATGGGCAGGAAGCACATTTTGCTCAAATCTCTCAGAATGTGATTAAACTCATACTACTTTACATAACCTATATAGCTGTCTGCTCTAGGTAAAAAAATAAGAATTAAGCTTATAACTGGAACTAACATGTAGTTTTGGAAGTGGAGACCAGCAAGTTTCCCAAAATTAACAATTCTCAAAATGCCTAAACAGACTTTATTTCAAGGCCATCTAGCTTCTGTACGTTTTACTCATGTACCTGTATCACTCATTTAAAAAAGAAAGTTCAGCAAATATAAGCAAAAGAGTAGAATTATGTGAAAGAACTATATAAAAAATAAATACCAAGCAATTTCTGAAGTCTATGGCTATTGATGTGAATTTTACAAGCTATATTAAACTACAAGAATTTTTAAAATCATCTTCATATTTGTATATTTTAGAGCAGTGTTCTTCAAAGTATGGTCTGAGTACCCCTGGGGTGCCACAAAATTCTCAAAAGATTCCATGAAACTCAAAATTATTTGCCTGACTATGTTGTAAAATAATAGGAATCACTATATAAGATGAACAGATGTATAAATGTCATAAATGCATGCATGCATGCATAAATATAATATTAAAATCCTATCAAACAATTGTGAGAAGCAGTAGTGACATTGAATATCTCAATTTTAATTTTTAATTAACACAGAAATATGTGTGGTTAGCATTGATAAATTTAAAGACATTGGTTTTACTAGTTCAAATAAGATGTTCTTATTTAAAGAACACCTGTAATGTTAAATAATAAATTGATTTAAATAATAATGCAATGTGTATTAAATAAGAATAGTAACTATTTGCTATTACAATGATTATACTGTTTTTTCTGTTGTACCTTTTCTTATATATTAAAGTACCTGTTATGCATTTTTCTTTGACAATATATCTATTTCTATTGCAATTTATTTTAGTGTTTTTTATTATTAATTTAATAGCATAATTAAAAAAACTTGTCTAACTCAAGCTATCTTGAATAAAAGGAGATTAGCCCAATACAAGTGCAGAACATGGGCATGGACATTTTTCCAATTTATTACTTTTAAAATCATAAAATAGGGCTTATTTTCATATGTAATGTTTATTTTTTAATATTTTCAATCCTGGGTCCTTTGTATTTACTCTGCAACTTAAAGCAGAAAAAAAGATGATGCTGGGGAATGTTTGGCTTTTCTGCAGTGTGAGTAAAAAATGGTGTAGATATAAAATGGGTGAAGCTTTGAAAAAGAATCTTGTCCTTTTTTGACCATAGTCTCAGACCATCTTTGCCAACATCTCACTTGTTACTAGGCCATAGCTATATCCTTTCTTTTAATCTGAATTATCTCTTGCATATACTAGCCCATTCCAATTTGGCATGGTCTGCTGGTATTAAATTTCAACAGCTATAATCTACATCTAGGACAGCCTTTGGTTGCACCATCTGGAAATTATGAAAGCTGAAATACAAACTATCTGGGCAGTGCTAGTTTGCCAAGGATATTGGGAGGGCGGAAATAATCAAAAAAGCAGCCACCCCCATAGTCCATTCTCTGTTCTTAGCCCACAAGTTCTTCCAGCTCATAATTTAGCTCGTTTCTGAATAATGAAATTTTCCCAGTGCTAAACTGTACAGATTTCTCAATTTCCAAGGTAATAAGATCCACAAATTGGGTGAATAATGAAAAACTGGATTTTATATTTGACTTGCATGATGAGAGATAGAAAAATGCATTACTGTGAGTGGAAGCAACAAGAATGGCAGTTTATCACACACACAATATACAGATATTTTACTTACATATAAGGATTGTCAATAGCCAAAATTTATATAGTATAATCACCTTTTATTATGCCTTTTGCAAATTTGCAGCTTATACAGATAGAATAACCCCATAACTTCAACTAGCAGGACTTAAGGCTATTAGTATTAGAAAAAAAACCCTGTAAATTTAAGAATCTTAAAGTAAACCTGTAATGGAACACAATTTTGTGTTGTCATTGGAAAATTGTTTTTTTCTTAAAGAAAAATAAATGAAAATTATGTATTAAAACATACATTAATATAAGGTAAAGGTAAAGGTTCCCCCGCACATGCGTGCTAGTCGTTTCCGACTCTAGGGGCCGGTGCTCATCTCCGTTTCAAAGCTGAAGAGCCAGTGCTTGTCCGAGGACGTCTCCATGGTCATGTGGCTGGCATGACTAGATGCCAAAGGCGCATGGAACGCTGTTACCTTCCCACCATAGTGGTCCCTATTTTTCTACTTGCATTTTTACGTGCTTTCAAACTGCTAGGTTGGCAGAAGCTGGGACGAGTAACAGGCGCTCACTCTGTTACACGGCACTCAGGATTCGACCCGCCAAACTGCCAACCTTCTGATCGACAAGCTCAGCGTCCTAGCCCACTGAGCCACCGCGTCCCTTTACATCAATATATACATACACGAAATATGTACACATACATACAGCATGAGATTGAGACACTCAAACGGAAGATGTAGACCTTGAGGAGGGCGGACAACCATAACTATGCTGATGGGTTGGTCCACAACATATCATCGAGAGCCCTAACAGATGAACAAATCAGACTGCTACAATGGGACACAGGCCTCAACCTGATGGACACACAGCCCATCGATTTTGTCACAGCCTTAGAACCTGCGGTGCAGCATATAACCACCAATGATGAGGTCAGAAATTATTAGGCAATGGGTCACAGGACTACTCATGGGCCACAAACAATGCCACATCCTACTGCTAAGGGAGAGGGAGGCCCTGGAGGAGTTGCGGAGAGACAACACCAACATCATCCTACCAGTGGATAAGGGCAGGGCTACTGTCATTATGGACAAGGCTGAATATAACCTTAAAGCCCGATCCCTACTTGATGATATAAGTGCGTATAAAGTAGTCACAAAAGACCCTATTACATCGATAAAAAACCAGCTTAATAAGACCATAGAGAGACTCAGGGGACAGGGTAGAATTGGTGAGGAGGACTCAAGAGCTATATAACCAAAGGACTCAGCAATGGTGAGGTTCTATGGGCTACCAAAGATACATAAAGAAGGGATCCCATTAAGACCTATTGTAGCATTGGACTTCCTGTGGTGATGCAGTGCTGATAGCAGCTTTCTTCTGGCTGCCAGCCCTGTGATTGTGTGAAAAGCGCACGGAGACAGCGAAAATCAGCTGTCCTGTGGCTTGAAAACCTCCCCCTTGGGAGAAGAGGGGGAGGAGAGTTTCCCTCAGATAGAGGTAGAACTCCCCTAGACCTCCTTAATTATTTGGAGGTCGGAGGGTGAGAGTTCCCTTGGAGCCCGAGGCTTTCTCCGCACTCCAGGACACCTTTGCTCCGAGTTTCAGGAGCAAAGCAAGACACTGCACCCACATCTGCATTTTAAAGGGACTTGTGAGTAATTTAAAAGCAGACAAAGCTGACCAGGAGAACTTAAAATTGCAAGTGCTGGAAACTTTAACTCGGGGAGAAATAATCTTCTCCATATTTTAATTTGACTTAAAAGGGAAAAATGGTGCTGGAATGCTGTTTCTTTGTTTGAAAGGACAGTGTTAAGAAAGAAATATGTTTGGCAACAAAGTTTAAAACAACGTATTAAACTTTGTGTATTCACAGCTTCTTTCTTTTTTTAAAAGAACTGTTATAGAATATTTTTTCTTCTTTTTTCTGGGATTTTGCTTCTTACTTTTTTTTCTTTAACTGCTGATTTTGTTGAAGAGGAAAGTGAAACTTATAAGAAGTGGATTTATACAAGCAGGAAAATGGCTTCAAAGTGTTTGGGAATTTCTGCTGTTTCTAAAAGTACAATTTCTTCTCCTGTAGCACAGCCTGCAATGCAATCTAAACCTAAATCCACCCCCACCTTCTTCCCCACCACCTGCATTTATGCTTAAAGATATTCAAGATGCTTTAAAGCAGGCAACACAAGAAATAAAGGAGGAAATGGCTGATCTCCTTGACAGTAAAATGAAGGAGGAGATGGCTGATCTTCTTGAGAATAAAAATAGAGAAATGAGGGAAGACATATTGCTTGCACTTCAAGGGTTAGCTACACATATTGAACGCTTAGATGACCGGGTGGATGAAGTTGTGGAAAATACTGAAAAATTAGAAAGCAGAGTTGTTAAAGTTGAAAACAAGATTGATATAACAGAGGATGAAGTTACCATCTCACAATATAGAGATATGGAATTTGCATTGCGAATAAGAGGATTAAAGGAGGACCTACAAGAAGATCTGAAAGAGGAGGTGGCGAAAGCTATAGCTCCTATTCTGGGATGTAAACCTGAGGAATTATCAAGAGAGATGGATAAAATATTTAGGGTCAATTCATGGATTGCAAGGCAGAAAAATTTACCTAGAGATGTGGTTATTTATTTTTCTAGGAGATCACTTCGAAATGCAATTATTCAGGCTTTTTACAAACAGAGATTTCAAATTGCAGATCAAAACATTATAATCTTAAAAGAAATACCTCCAAAAATTCTTAGAAAAAGAAAAGATTTTGCCTTTCTGTCTGAGGAGCTCAAAAACCGACAGGTCCAGTTTAGATGGGAGATACCTATTGGAATAGTAGTGAATTATGCAGGGACACGATATAGACTTAATACAATTTCAAAAGCAAAAGATTTTTATACTTATGTCCTGGAAGCAGGTTCACCACCATCTCCACGACCTAAGAGAATAGAAGAAAGGCTGGAAGATAAACAACCAGTTGAAGGCACAATGTCACTGGTTGTAGGAGATTTATCACAGGCTGAGCCTATTGAACAGAGTTTGGAGGTAAAGGATGATCCAAAGGAACAGAGGATGACTCGTGCTGCGTATAGACGTAAAGAAAAGGAGCAGAAGCAGAAGGCTAATTCTGGACCAATAATACAAGGCCCAATTACTACAGAGCCTGTGGGAGGGGCAAGACCGAAGAGATCAACGGCTGATCTTCAAGTAGTGTTCCAGAGGCTCCAGGCCACTAAGGATGGCAAAGTTTCTGACATGGAATGTTAATGGCCTGAATTCACCACAGAAAAGAAAGAAAGTTTTTCACTACTTGAAACAACATAAAAATGACATTGTTTGCTTACAGGAGACTCATATTGCTGTGAAAGATCAAAAGTACTTGATTAGTTCTCAGTTGGGATCACATTTTATAGCTTCTGCCCAGATAAAAAGGGGGGAGTGGTTATATATGTAAGAAGAGATTTATTGGCTAGATTAATTGAATCTGATATACAAGGAAGATATGTTATTATTGAACTAGTGCTACAAGGCAAGAAAGTTCTTATTATTGGATTATATGCCCCTAATCAACAACAACAAAAGTTTTATAAGTTTTTACATCACAAACTAATTCAATTGGATTATAAATCTGTTATTATGATGGGTGACTGGAATGGTGTTTTGGACTCAAGTAAAGACAAGAAGGGATTTTTAAAAAATTCTCCTAATCACTCAAAATTACCTAAAGCTTTTTTTGATTTGAAAGATGATTTGGAATTTAGAGATATTTGGCAAGAATGGAATGTGGAAGACAGAGACTTCACTTTTTTTCTGGATAGGCATCAATCATTCTCCAGAATTGATTTTTGTTAATTACTACTGATCTTTTCTCCAGGGTCAAGAATGTCAAGATCTTTTCTAGAACATTGTCGGATCATAGCCCTGTATGGTTGGAGTTATTTGCTGAAGATGGGAACAGAAGATCTTGGAGATTGAATGAAAATGTATTTAGATATGAGGTGCTTTCGCAGAAATGTAGAGAACATTTGAAAGAATTTTTCGCTTTGAATATACATAAAGGCACTTCAATGGCAATGGTTTGGGATGCTAGTAAAGCTTATATGAGGGGGTTTTTGATTCATATGAATAATGGATATAGGCGTAAGCAGATGCAAAAACGTAAAGAGCTGGAAGAAGAGATTAAATTGAAGGAGAAAGCTTTTATTTTGAACCCATCAGATAATAGATTAAAGGTTTCTATAAATATGTTGAAAGAGCAATTTAATATGTTAATGGCTGATCAGATTGCAACTAATTTGCATTATGCGAAACATAATACATTTTGTAATGCAAATAAGCCTGGTGGGTGGTTGGCTTATCAATTACGGAAGAAACAGAAATCACGTATTATAGAGAAAATAGAATATAAAGGTAAAGAGGTATATCAACAAAAGTTGATTAAAAAGAGTTTTTTAGATTTTTATACAAAATTATATGCTAGTGAAAATATACAGGCTTTAGATATAGATAAGTACCTACAGGCAGCACATTTCCCTAGACTTTCAAATGAACAACGAAAGGAGATGAATTGTTTAATTACTTCTGAGGAAATTATTTTAGCAATTAAGCAGCTAAAAGTGGGTAAGGCTCCTGGTACAGATGGATTATCAGCAATTTATTATAAAATATTATTTGCAGAGATGGTAGAACCATTAAAGGAACTTTTTAATAATATCCAGATTGGAGGAGAAGTGCCACCGTCTTGCAGAAGGGCTTTTATATTGCTGATTCCAAAGGAGGACCAAGACCTTACCCAGCCTAAGAATTATAGACCTATATTGCTTTTGAATACAGATTATAAGATTTTCTCAAAAATATTGGCAAATAGATTAATGCAAGTTTTGAAGCAAATGATTCATAGTGATCAGTCTGGATTTATAACTGGAAGATATATGAAATATAATGTAAGGCAAATTGTTAATTTAATTGAGTATTTGGATAAGAACAACCAAGTCCCTGTGGCATTGATATTTTTGGATGCTGAAAAAGCTTTTGATCAGTTGAATTGGCAATTTTTATTGAAAGTTGTTGATAAAATGAATTTTGGAGATAATTTTTTACATTCTCTTAGGGTTATATATCAACAACAATTGGCACAAATTATAATTAATGGGGGATTAACAGAGACATTTAAAATTGAAAAAGGCACAAGACAGGGATGCCCACTATTACCATTGTTGTTTGTTTTAACTTCGGAGATTTTACTGATTAAAATTCATGAATCAACTATAATAAAGGGAATAAAAATAAAACAGAATGATTATAGGTTAAGAGCCTTTGCGGATGACTTGGTTGTGACATTATCTCAACCGATTCAATCAGTTATAGACTTGATGGAAATTATAACTCAATATGGGAAAGTTTCTGGTTTTAAGGTAAATAATAATAAGACTAAAATATTATCTAAAAACATGACTATGAAGGAAAAGGAAATGTTAGTTAAATTGACAGGTTATGAAATAGTGAAAAAGGTTAAATATCTGGGAGTATATATATCTGTATATATATACAGCCTCTAATGTAAAATTATATAAGAATAATTATGAGACATTATGGTTAAAAGTACAAAAGGACTTAAATAATTGGAAAAAATTACAATTATCTTTGCTGGGGAAAATTGCAGCTGTTAAAATGAATGTTCTACCAAAGTTTCTTTTCTTGTTTCAAATGATACCTATTTTGAAAAAAGATGCTAATTTGGACAATTGGCAGAAGGGTATTAGTAGATTTATCTGGGTGGGGGAAAAACCAAGAGTTAAA
The DNA here is from genome assembly GCF_964194415.1 of Vipera berus. Lineage (NCBI taxonomy): Eukaryota > Metazoa > Chordata > Lepidosauria > Squamata > Viperidae > Vipera > Vipera berus. The sequence continues at coordinate 106,421,860 of NC_138205.1, forward strand.
CTTAAGATTTTACAAGACGCACGGGAAAGAGGAGGACTTAAGGCGCCTAATTTGAAATTATACTATGATGCGGTGGTTTTAACATTGGTTAGTGATTGGCTTAATTTAACAAATAAAAGTATACTTCATCTTGAGGGATGGGACTTATTATATGGGTGGCATGCATATTTAATTTATGATAAAAAAGTTGACAAGGCTTTTAAATCTCATATTTTAAGAAGTGCTTTATTGCATGTCTGGAAAAGTATTATTATAAGTTAAATTATAAAATACCAATCTGGGGGATTCCTGGACATGCAATAGAGAGTGTATCTATGGGTGTGAATTTGGATATGATTTCTTATAAGGAATTACTTAGATTGGTAGGGAACGATTGGCAATTAAAGTTGTTAGCTGAGTTAAAACAAGAAAATATTGTACAGTCCTGGTTTCAGTATGCTCAATTGCAAGCTAGGTGGAAGTTAGATCAAAAGGTTGGTATTACACTAATGGATGAAAATTTGGTAAAACAGATTAAAGATCAAAATTGAGCGCATATAAAGAGAATTTATAATGCTTTAATAGAATTGGATTCGGAAACGGAATTAGTTAAAGATTGCATGGTAAAATGGGCCCAAAATATTCTAGAACCGATCCCATTGGATATATGGGAGGTAATTTGGGTTAGAAATGTAAAATTTACTCAGGCCCAAAATTTAAGAGAAAATTTTTATAAAATGTTTTATAGATGGCATCTGGATCCTAAAAAGGTGTCTTGTATGCATCCTAATTTACAGCCTAAATGCTGGAGATGTGGCAGTTTGGATGCTACTTATTTTCATATTTGGTGGACTTGTAGAAATATAAAAGCTTTTTGGATTAAAATTTTAAAATTAAAAATTCAAAAGATTTTTAAGAGAAAGATAAAGTTTACTCCACAATTATTTTATTTGGTGTTATTACAGATTGTGATACTAAAGAAATTAACTTAATGTTGAATTTGATAACAGCTGCAAGGTTATTGGTAGGACAATATTGGAAGAAGGATTGCTTGCCTACTATAGAAGAATGGATGCTTAAAGTGTCAAATTTAGCAGAAATGGCTAAGATTTCTGCTTATTTGAAGGATCATTCACAAGAAAGATACATTTCAGTCTGGAGAAGATGGATAGATTATATTCAGAATAAATATGGGACTAAAAAGTTCCATTTAGCCTATGAGTAAATTTTAAATTGTTATTATTATTAATAGTTTATTATAGTGGAATTTTTATTAGTTTTAAGTATATGATATTATTACTATTGTTAGTATTAGTATGGTTTAATAATTTGGATATTGTATTGTTTAATAATTTGGATTTTAATTTGTTTATGTTTTTTATTATTATTATGTATACTTTTATTTTGCTTGTATTTATTTTAAAGGGGAGTTAAAGCACATTATGAACTTGGTTATTTATATAGTTGGTTAATGTTAGTTAGATTATGATTATTATATTTGTAACCCTGTACTCAGCTCTGGGAAGTGGGGGAGGGAGGGGGGTTTGGGGTGGGTTGGTTTTGGGGATTTTTTATAACTTTTATAAAACTTTTCAATAAAAAAGACCTATTGTAGCATTCAGGAACACGCCAACATTTGGCCTGGCCAGTTGGCTAAGCAAACGGATACAGTATCTGGTAGAGAGGAGCATGACCACAGTGAAATTGTTTCAAGAGTTCCTGCAAATGTTGAAACCAAAAAGGATACAGGAAGATGAAATTATGATATCGTTCGATGTGACATTGCTATTTACATCTGTCCCACAAGAGCTGGCTGTCCTGATGATAAAGGATATACTACAGCAGGAGGAGTCACAAAATCGTGACTCACTCAAGATAGATGATGTCATCCACTTATTGCGCCTTTGTCTTAGAATGCACTTTACATTCCAGGGTACGATGTACGAGCAAATAAAGGACATGCTGATGGGATCCCCAATCCCTGGGTCATTGCTGAGGCGGTCCTACAGCAACTGGAGTCTAAAGTGATGTCTGACTATCAACCCAAATTTTGGGCCACGTATGTCGACAACTTGTTCATTATTGTCAAACGGAAGGAAACTAAACTCAATGTTTCCAGACATCCAATTTACAGCACAGGAGGCCAATGGCACTCTGGCCTTTCTAGTCATGTTGGTCAGTTGCCAAGCCAACAGCACCCTCCACATGACTGCTTACCAGAAAGCGACCCATACAGATAGAATGCTACACTACAGACGCAATCATCCAACAGCCCATAAGGTTGCCTGTATCCAAACATTATTTGAACGAATAAACACACATTGCAATATGAGGAGAGCCAAGGAAGAAGAATGTGCCCACCTATATTGTATATGCAGGTGCAATGGCTACCTGGCCAACTTTATTTGGCGATATAGCAGACAAGGACCCCGCAGAATGCAGAATGATTCAGTGGTGACAACCCGGATGATGATACCATATGTCAATGGGGTATCAGAAGTGATGGAATGTATTCTAGCACCATACAATACCAGTGTGGCCCACTGGCCCAACCAAACACTCCAGGCTAAGGTGATGCGCCCCAAGGAGCCATTTCCTGAGGAAGAGAAGTCATTGGTGATCTATAGAGTACAATGTAAAGACTGCCAGTGTAATTATACTGGAGAGATGGCCAAATGGATCAAAACCAGAATCCATGAACACAAGTTGGCCGTCAAAAGGCAAGAGCAGTATTCACAAATATGGATGCACATGGTCAGCAATGAAAGGAGCCAGGGAAGATCAAAACCATATGACCCATGTGAGGGAGAGAAGGTTAGGTACACAACAGCCTGCCAAGGTCAAGGAAAGGGAGCGAGTAAGGAGCAATCCAATGACAACTCCCAACAGCTGGATGCAGATGGGGTGAGGAGGGAGAAGATTACACTCAGCGTGTATACAGCTGGATGGAGGGCGTCTGGAGGAAATGGGATGGATTGAGAGGGATGATCAAGAGCAAGAATGGCAGAGGAGCAGAATGAACACACCGACACAACCAACCTGAAGGCTGGAGGAGATCCAGCAGACCGGCGGAGGTGGAGTGATGCAAGGGCCATTGGGGGAAAAATGACGAGCAAATGAGTATAGTGCAACTTGCAAGAAGGAGGGGAGGCAGGATGAACAGCAACCTGCGAGATCATGCGACGGAAAAAGGTGAGGGGTGATCCAGCAACAACTTTCGATGATCAGGTGCTGATGAGGCACCCTATGTGTGAAGAATGGCCAATGATGATGAGATCGACCATAATGGGCAATGGAAGACAGGAGCAACAAGCGGATGCACCAGAGAAGGAACAGCAGACCGACAATGGAAAGACATGTACATCATCAGATCGGGACACACAGCCTGCAAGGGTCACAGGAGGGAGAGGATTGGAGGACAGATCAGCAATAACATCAAACAGCTGAGCATGAGTAAGGTGGATGGGGAAGATAGAGAAAGGGGAGGAGGGATCTCCAGGATTGATACGCATACCAGGGGATGAGGCACAGTGAAGGAATATAGGATCGACCATGATGGACAAAATAAAATAGGCAGGGAAAGAAATGATGGGAGGAGAAAGAGTGGTAGGGTCAAAATGCAGATAAGGAGATGCGGGACAACCAGAGCAAATATGGTTGATCAGAACAGGTGGGCCCATCACACGATTGATGGGTAGAACACAGAGTCAATTATGCTTATAAGCAAACTCTCCACCCCCTATTGCTTACTCTGATGACACTGGCAGCGGACCAGCGAAAGCTAAGACAGTGGATTTTTAGATTTTATAAATGGATGCTTTTACTGTTTTTATTATTTTAACAATAAACAGCTGTTTTTTTATTTATCACAGAGTTCAAGGATTTTGTACCATTAGCACATACATACAGAGCACATATACTGTACAAAGAGAAACAGACAAGAGAAAAACACACACAAACCAAAATACACACATGTAAAATTATTCCATAGTTTATATTGTTTATCAAAGCAAATGTTGTTCATTAAAACAAAAGACTTCTTTCCTTTCATTTTTAGTTTCATGTTTATAAATTATCTTAGAGTGATTTGTAGCAATGCTGTTAATTCTTTAAATTATTCAAATTAAGTCAAATACTATTGAAAATAGATTCACTGGAATGGCCTGTATATTCTATTTGTATTGTTGTTGTTGTTAGCTGCGAAGTCATGTCCGACCCATCGCGACCCCATGGACAACGTTCCTCCAGGCCTTCCTATCCTCTACTATCTTCTGGAGTCCATTTAGGTTCACGCCTACTGCTTCAGTGACTCCATCCAGACACCTCATTCTCTGTCGTCCCCTTCTTCTATTGCCCTCAATATTTCCCAGCATTAGGCTCTTCTCCAGTAAGTCCTTCCTTCTCATTAGGTGGCCAAAGTATTTGAGTTTTAGCTTCAGGATCTGGCCTTCTAAGGAGCAATCAGGGTTGATCTCCTCTAGGACTGACTGGTTTGATCGCCTTGCAGTCCAAGGGACTCGCAGGAGTCTTCTCCAGCACTATAGTTTAAAGGCTCCAATTCTTTGGCGCTCAGCCTTTTTTATGGTCCAGCTTTCACTGCCATACATTGCAACTGGGAAGACCATAGCCTAGACCAGACATGTCAAACACAAGGCCTGGGGGCTGGATGTGGCCCGCGAAGTGTTTTCATGTGGCCCACGAAGCCATCCTGGAAACAGTTAGGAACAGCCCCCACTGCCTTGGCCCTGGCCCAGAGACCCTCCTTCTGCCAGAGACCCTCAGATCTGTCCCACTCCTGCCCAGGCCCCCATAGGCACCCTTGATGCGAATGATGTAGAGCTGGCCACGCCCACCCAGTAGGCCACGCCCACCCAGGCCATACCCACTCGGCCCCCTGAGGGCAACTGCAATGCTGATACGGCCCTCAATGAAATTGAGTTTGACACCCCTGGCCTAGACTATACACACTTTTGTTGACATGGTGATGTCTCTGCTTTTTACTGTGCTGTCTAGATTTGCCATGGCTTTCCTCCTGAGGAGCAAGCGCCTTTTAATTTCTTGGCTACAGTCCCCATCTGCAGTGATCTTGGAGCCCAGGAAAATAAAATCTGTCACTACCTCCATTTCTTCCCCATCTATATGCCAGGAATTGAGAGGGCCAGATGCCATGATCTTGTATATCAGAATATTATTTTATTTTTTATATATATTATATTACATTTGTGTGTGTGTGTGTGTGTGTGTGTGTGTGTGTGTGTGTGTGTGTGTGTTTTCCTAGATAGTCTTTCAATGTGATATGTAACAATAAATTCAAAACAATTAAAGTGTTAGACTATCAACAATTTTTCCTCTGTTTATAGCCAACACAACTGACCTGTCAAATCCTGGGTAGGTTCTTAGAGTGATTCGAAGAGTAGTTGTGATTCAAAACAATTTGCCTCTATCAAGCTTTCCATTCTTTTATGCATTCAAGTTAATATATCAAGTATGGTTAAAAAAAGTTAAGACATACATATTAAAAAAAATGGGTGGATTATCAGTGGCAATGTTGTACCCACCGTCTTGACTTCTTTGACCACACTATGTGGGTATCCCTGAATATGAGGAGACTGCACATCCATATGTGGAGTGAACCTAGAAAACCTTTTTTGTCCAGTAACCAGAGAAGCTTTTTCACTGCCTTTTGCTGAATTCCAAAGCTGCAGGGAAATTTTTAAGCTATCTAGCTGTCTAAAAAACATAGGTTAGTATTTTCATTTCTTTATGTACAGTATATAACATTAAATATTGATAATTTCCCCTTTTTCTTCTCCGTTCCAATCCCACAAACCTTCCCATCTTCTGCTATGACTTTTGCTCCTCCCCTCATGTATAGGAGTACAAAATATATAAAGGAATCCTTGAATACAATATGGAGTATGTCACCCTCCAACAAAATATGCTTTATGCACATAGCAGCAGACTAGTTCTTTGTTTCAAAGTTGAGATGACGGATAATTTTTTATCTTTCTTTCCTTTTTCCCAAGGTGTTCTATTATCTGTAATACAGTTTTTTGCCATTTATTATTAATTTGGATTAGGATAATTACTTATTAATCTTGAAAGCAGTAGCATTCAGAAGTTCATATAGCATTCAGAAGTTCATGTAGCATTCAGAAGTTCATATATGGAAATAAATGTTCACAATGTGTTTAAATGCAATCTATGATTCACGAAAACCATGTAGCCAATCTTTTCAGAACATAATTAAACTAAACCATTTGTGCCATCACTATTAGCTGAAGAATCATAGTTGTCAGAACTTCTTTTCTGTTTTCTGGTCTAACTGCATAGACTCCAGGGAAGACAAGGCATTTGTAGTAATTAGGTATTATAATTGAGTAATTATCAGGAAATATCCATGTAAGTCTTAAATGAACTGCAGAACAAAGTTAAAAGGCAGACAAAAAGATAAATGTGTGAATTCTTTTCTATGGTGGATGGTTAATCAGGATTCTTATTCCAGCAATAAACACAGGCAGTTGTTTAGAAAGCAAGAAATGTATCTGAATAATTGACAAGATGATGAGTTGGTTCATTACTTGCTGATAGGTATAATTATGTTTTTAAAGGGGGGGGCGGAGCCAAGATGGTGGAGAGGCAGCAAAGGCTGTAAAGAGCTCCTCCAAAAGTAAAAGTTTTATTTTATTTTACTTTTATTTTTATTTTAACTTTTTAACCTCTTTTAATATTGTATTTTAACCTACCCCTTTTAAACTTTTTAAACCCATTTTTAACCCATTTTAACCTTTTAAACCATAGTTTTAAACTTTTTTTTAAACCTGTTTTAACAAACCTGAATGGGGAAAAGAAGGAAGAGACAGCACTCTGCAGCAGAAAGTATATCCAAGCCTTTGAAGCAGCAGAAAATGGAGGATTATATTGCAAACAGACAGTCTGCTCCAGTAAGTAACTCATTCTCAGGCACCTTATCAGATAAATTTAATTTATGTGACTCATTGGAATGGGACTTACAAACCGAACTGGAGAGCAGACAGCATGTGGAATTGTCCTCCTCCCTCTCGGAGAATGGCTCCCCTCCTTGGAATCCGGCAACAGCCTTTTTTACACAGGAGGGAGATGTAGCAAATTTGAAGGGGGAAAATGTGACAGACTTCCTCTCTAGACAATGTTTGCTTACAGCTCAAAATGTAAACTTAATATATGATCTCTTGTCAATTGTCATAAATAAGGTCGACTGCCTGAAAGAATCTTTTGCAAAGTTTGTTAGGAGCCACCCAAATACTGTAGAAGGACTTGGGAGGATAACCATGGACAGACATGGGATGGCTAACTCAGAAAATGAAAGTAGAGAAGGACCTTGTTCTCCTCCCAAAAATTTGAACAACTACAGAGAAAACACTCAATCAGGCAAAGGTCTAAGAGATGACCAATATAACTAGTCTGCAAACTAACCAGGTTACTTTGCAAATTTATGACAAGAGAGTAAATAGAGGGCATTGGAGCAATAGAAAAGCTATTAGGCTGTCCCTGAGCCAGCTGCTCTGCTGTGAATTCACTCTGATAGATCTAGTACATGCAGAGTGGCTGCCAGCAAGAACACAATGTATGAGAATTCTCCTATCGTTCAAGCAGCCCACAATTCCCTCCATGCTCTTCAGAATGAAACCCTTTCTGAGCATTTTCTCAATATTTCCAATAAGGGTCTTTTGTTCAGAAAAAGTGTGCCCACTCCTGAAACAGCGTCATCAAGAGGGAACTGTTGCTTTAAATCTAGGCTGCAACAGCCCTCACACTACTAAGCCTGAGGCTGCTGCAACTGAACTGACCCTGAGAAAGCAAAGAAGCAATATACGAACTGTGTTACCCACAGCTGCAGGAACTGCTGAGGATGTGCCAGAGGAAATGTTGATTGACCTATTCAGTGCATTGCCAGAACCTGAGCAAGTTAACATCATTCAAAGATTGGATGACCTAAAAGAGGCACTGACAACAACTCAATCTACAGCAAAGCCTCTATTTAATTTGGCTCCACTAACCACGCAACCTTGTGACAAGATACTTAATCAACAATCTGCCTTTACCTCAACAGTAAAAAAAGGTGTTGTCACACAGGCTGAGAGTGGAGTAACTGCACTGACTGACCCAGCCTCTGAGAAATAACTGAAAGACAAAGGGCTTCATCACACAGTGCCCCCTAAGCTGACAAACACTAAGGACATAATCCAGCTTACATCCTCATTTGATTTAGAAGTTCACACAACATCTTTCCACAAGATGAACCCTCAGCCATGCCCCTCCAAAAATGGACATAAATCTACATTTATAGACTTAAGCCAGAGTACCTGCCCATTGGAAAAAGGATCATTCTTGGAGCAAGAGCGGAGGCACGCTGGCGGCCGAGATGTAGAGGAGCAACAGCAAGTTCTGCAACCCATGAGGAGAAATATCGAACCTCACAACAACTGTGTTTATATGGGAAGCTTAGATGATATTGACCCAGCTCCAATGTCAAGCTGACATCTGGCATTTCTACCATCTAGCCAATCAACCAAGTCAGACCACCTTGCCTCTGAGAACCCCATACAGTTGATGACCTGGAACATAGCTGGCTGGAAAGGGATGGTTGATAGTGGACTAATGAGCTTTCTCTCTAGATTTGATGTAATAGCCTTTCAAGAAACCTGGCTAACCGAAGTGGATGAACCAGTACAATTGCCAGGCTTTCAGGGATGGGCATCCCAGGCCCTAAAAACAAAGAACAAAGGGAGACCCTATGGTGGGCTATGCATTCTTATAAAGCAAGAGTTGCAATGGCAGGGAGAGAAATTATATAATGAAGATAAGTATCCGTACTTTCTAGCTGTCAAATTTGAATATGACCAGTTTGAGTTAATATTGGTAAATGTGTACATTCCTCCAAGCACATCCCAGCACTATAATTTGGAATATTGGATGGGCTTGGAAGTTATCTTAGAAGATATATCTATACTGTACCCTCAGTCCATAGTAGTATTATTAGGAGATCTGAATGCTAGACTGGGTCCCTCTCTGTATGAGCTTGCCCAGAAGAAGGGAATCCCAGGGGAGTTCTTTGATAACCATCCTCAGTGGCTCTCGAGAGACTGTAAAAGTAATGCCGCTGGCCTGCTCCTAGTCTCCTTAATTTTTAAGGGTAATCTCCAAATTTTGGGAGGTAAGGACAAGAATTATACATACCCTTACACATACCACTCAGCCAATTCAAGTAGTGTACTGGATCTCTTTTGTGTGTCTAGAGATAAGGCTGACCTCTTCTCAGAGGTCATAGTACACCTTAGCGACAATAGCGACCATCAGCCTGTAAGTGTGACATTGCAAGGCCGCTCAGATTTAAGACCATATAACATGGCTGACAGATGGCTCACCAAAAAGGTAGAGGTGACCCAAAATAAAAGGTTAATTTGGGCCAAAGTTGATACTAAGGCAATATTAGAATGCCTTAAAACAGAGAATGCTACTTAGTGGGCTAGAACAATACAGTCATCTACTACTGACTGGATGTCAGCCTTCAATGCATTCTCCAATCTTTGTAACATACTGAAGAAACACCTAACAGCTAAACCTACTACAAAAAGAGCCCAAGTGAGTAGACCTCGCTGGTTTGATCCTGATTGCCAGCGACAGAAAAAGAAATTGAAGGCAGCCATGAGGCTTGCCCAGAGGAATCCTACTGTTCATATACAAGCTAAGATGCTGCACACAAGAAGGGAATATAAAAAACTATAACATTAAAGAAAAAACGTTTTGCCATTTCAATCTGGTCAGAACCTGAGTTGGCTGCCAGAAGTCATAATTCAGTATTATTTTGGCACTCTGTAGCAGGTATCCTGAAGGAATGGAGATTTGCATGTGACATACCAATCTCTGCTGCGGACTGGGAGAATTATTATCAGTACTTGTTTGCCCCCACCGAACCGGTAAATAAATTATTTTTAAACAGTGATTTGGTAAATCCTAGAACCCTCCCCCCTTGGCCACCAGTCTCAGAAAAGGAGATACAGTCCATCATTAAAAGCTTAAAGAGCAATAAAGCCCCAGGAGAGGATTTTTTACCAGCAGAATTATTTAAGAAATTTCCCAAATGGTGGGGCCCTGTATTAGCAGGTCTTTTTACACACATAAATAACACCTGCCATATACCAGATGGGTGGAAGATGGCAATAGTTGTCCCCATATATAAAAAAGGGAATAAAAAGGATCCTAGTAATTATAGGCCTATCAGCCTGATTGACATTGTAGCAAAAATATATGCTAGGTACCTTTTGAACAGAATTGAAATCTGGGTAGATGGAAACAACATCCTCACAGAAGAACAAGCAGGTTTTAGACAGAACAGATTTACTATTGATAACTGCTTTGTTTTGAACCATCTAATTGCCAAATATGCCTATAAGAGGAGACCCCTGTTTGCTGCTTTTATAGACCTTACAGCAGCATTTGATATGGTAAATAGAGACGTACTATGGAGTAAATTGACATCTCTTAAAATAGAATCCAGACTCCTGGCCTTGATTAAAGCCCTTTACACAAGTACCTGTTTGAGGGTGCGGTATGGGGTTAATGGGGCCCTGACTAACAGGATTCACACAAATAAAGGGATAAGGCAAGGGTGTATCCTGGCCCCATTATTATTTAATTTATACATCAATGACTTGCCAGGGTTAATGAAGGATACCATGGTACACATGCCGATGATCCTAAACACTTACTGTAACAGCTTGCTTTATGCTGATGATATGATTTTATTATCATACTCACAAGTAGGATTATGTAGGCTATTAAGAAGATTCAGCTCTTATTGCCAGGATAACTCCCTAATCATTAGCAAATCCAAATCGAAAATAATGGTGTTTGGAAGAAACCATCAGAGACATAAGTGGCAATTAGATGGTGAACCAATTGAGCAGGTTAATACCTTTGTATATTTGGGAGTAACTTTTTCCAAGACTGGATCTTGGGCCTGCCACCATCAACGGAGTACATTTAGAGCAAAAGCCCGTTTGAACTTATTGCTGAAACTAAAGAACCATAGTTACCCAGGGTCCCTAGCTCCATTACTCAAGGTTTATAAGGCTAAGGTTACGACAATGCTCTTGTATGGAGCAGAAATTTGGGGTCTTTATTCAACCACAGTTTTAGAACAAACACAGTCCGAGCATCTGAGATGTATTTTGGGTGTAGATCCAAGAACATCTGCTGCAGCAGTTAGAGCTGAATTGGGAATTCATACAATTCAGGCATTATCTAAAATTAGAGCTTATAACTACTGGTGCAAAGTTAATGAAATGGAGACTGATAGACTCCCCAAATTATGCCTACTAGAACAAATAAAACTACAATCACAAATCTCCTGGATCACCAAACTAACAAATTTTGTAAGAAGCTGTGGCCTTCCTGTTTCTTGCATAACAGGAGAACAATCTAAAAAAAGAGTTGCCCAAAGAATTAAGGATATAGAAGCACAAACTGATATAGCTATCCTTAGTAAGGTGAGTAACTTGAAATGGCTGAGTAAATGCAAATGTACTTTTCAAATGGACAGTTATTTGAAGTTACAACTCCCAAAACATCTTAGGGAGATATTTACGAGAGCGAGATTCGAACAGCTTGATACAATGGTCAGATATGGGAGATTTCATGCTATACCGTACAATGAGCGTCTCTGTATTTGCGGAGCGGCAGAGGTAGAGGACCTGGCTCACATCCTATTTGACTGTTGTCTGTATAAGAGGGTGAGAGACAGGTATCTTGGTCTATATACCAAACGAATGACCCATTGGGATCCCCATTTCAAAATAACTTATCTTATGTCCGGTCAGAACTTGAAAATAACATTTAACGTAGCACACTATTTAAACAAAATGATCCGGTTAAGATCTGCATATGTGGGACTGATTGGGGTAGATTGCAAGGGCGACTCCGAAATATAATGTTATCATATTTTATCTATATCTTAAATTTGTATTTTATTACTATATCATCTTAAATTGTATTTTATTTTAATTCCATTTTAAATTGTATTTTATCAAATTCCATTTTGGATTGCTTTTATCAAGTTTTGGTGACGGTTTGTTGCTGGAACTTTGCACTTTGATATGGCCCAAGGGCTAATCAATAAAGTTGTTGTTGTTGTATCTGAATAATTTGCAAATACATTGTAAATTCTTAAGGTATTACCAAGGATACTAAATGGGGATCTAAAGTAACCAGTCCTTACTCTGTCTTTATTTTAAACATTTTACCACACACACACACACACACACACACAGACAGAAATCTGAGCAAGAATGTTTATGTAGATAAGCACAAGAATCATAATGACAAAACAAACTTATCAGATAGTAAGATAATTAGACTAAGCTATGCAACAAAATAATTTGTTTTTTAAAGTGTGCTGAAACTGACAAATGTACTCATTCTGAACAATGGCTTGGTGGGAAAAAATATGATAAGGTTTCAAAATGTATTTCCCTTTATAGGCATGTGGCTAATGCAGATAAGAAATATGAAAAATGCACAAATATTCATATACAAATGTATATATATGGTAGGCACAAATTGTCTACATAATATATTGCAAACTAGTCAGTTGGCATAATTTCCTGTAGAAATGATCTGCTGCAGAACTCCAATTCCCATCATTACTAGCCATAAAACTATTGAAAAAAGATTATGGGAGCTGCAGTCCAACAATGTGTTGTCCAATTATTTTTCTTTTCCTTAATAAGATGAGTTATCTGGAAGACAATAAACATGCTCACTAAGGGGCTAAGGGAATAAAAAAAATCAGAAGCATTTTTAATTTATTTTGTATAAATCATAATAAACTAGGACCAAGGAAGTCAGAACAAGCAAAGAATCCCTTTTCCAGCATTAGAAGACAGCCCTAATCATATAAAATTTCATCAGAGAGTTCCATGAGACAGAAAACAATTACTCATAAACATGAAACGAAGTATAGGGGGGGTGGGGAATCAACATTTCATGATAGCTGTTGAATTACTTGTAAAAGAACAAACTGCTATAGAAAGTATAGTTGTACTATTAAATCAACTTTGTAAACTAAAGGCTTCAGAAGATTTGTGTGATGGAATGTGCACCTGAAGAGTGAGTGGAGACTTGAGTTTTTTTTTTTAATTGAAAAGTTTTAACATACAGTTTATCTTTAACAGTCCCCCCTCCCCCTCCCCCCTCCCTCCCTCCCTCCCTACCCCTCCCCCCCTCCCCCCCCCACTTCCCAGAGCTAAATACAAGGTATAAAAAAAAAACAATCATAAACAACCATATGCTAACAACCATAAACTCTAAAATCCATCACTCTCTAGCTTATACAGGATAATACAAACCTTAATGATATTAAATATATATAGAAAAGAAAAAAGAAAAAAAAGGAAATAAAGAAAGAAAAAGCGAAGGAAGACTTATTCAAATGCTACATGAAACTTCTTAACCCTATATTTGTTCTGGATGTACTCAACCCATTTTCTCCATTCCATAATATAACGTTCTTGCGAGTGATCTTTCAAGTAAGCCGAAATCTTTGCCATCTCTGCCAGGTCGGAAACCTTTAAAGTCCATTCTTCTATAGTCGGCAATTCCTCTTTCTTCCAATACTGACCTATTAAAAGTCTTGCTGCCGTGATTAAATTCAACATCAGCTTAGTGTCCTGGAGACTTGAGTTTTAACAACCCAGAGCTTTCCCAGAAAGAGGCCAGGAATAAGAGACTGCACAGCCCTGAATTGGATGGAAGTGGGGAAAGAGGTTCACTATTCAATGCCTCAGAATATACAGTAAAACCTCTGAACATTGACCACACAAGGACTGAATGAAAGTGATCAACCTATGAAGATGGTCAACCTACGGAAAAACTGTACTGATATGTATATGTGCCTCCTTTTATTGTATAGCTTTTATTGGAGAATGTCATACAGAAACATAGTGAAAACACAGGAGAATCATTCATACAATATTATTATCATACAAAATCAATACATATATGTTGCTTTCTCATGGTTAGATCATTCTTTCTGGAAATTTTTTTATTCTGTTTCTTATTCTTTTTATGAAGGTAAGCAGAGAAAGTACTCTCAACATTCAGTATACTTAGGCATTTTCTCATGCGAATGACTTTAACATCCTCTTCTTTCAAAATAAATGCAATTTCTGTGTCCTCTTCACTTAATTCTTCTGTCCTATCAGTTGCTTCCAGAACTTTTCCACTGGGTCTGCTGGACTTTGGTCAATACTGATAGGAAAATTGCTTTTGGGTCAGGGTTAGGATTAGGCTTTTGCTTTTGCAAATGGTTTGAAAAATTGCTTTTGTGTCAGGGTTAGGATTAGGCTTTTGTTTCTGCAGATGGTTTGCATTTTAGCAATGATCCACTGCAAAAGCTAGGCTTGAAAGTGCATTTTGAATGTGTTGATTATGCCTTAGTTGAGAGGTTGAAGATTTGATGTAATTTTGGGGGGCAAAATTTCCAGTTTCACATTTGTAAGATAATTCACTTGGGGATGGCTAAAATAATTGTCCACTACAAGGAAAATGGACCATTTCTTTTTCTTCATTTCTCAGTCAATACTCTTATCCACTCTTCAAATAGGCCTCAGACATCCATGCAGATTTCCAGGTGACAGAAAAGTCTTTGGTCTGCAGGTTCTTGAATTACCAATCACCAAGGGTTTTACTTTCTCTCTGGTTAAGCTAGCATACAGCAGAACTATGAAATGTTCTTTAGAAAGTTTTCCACTACATTTGTCACCCTTTATAACAAGGCAACTGTCAGACATCAACTTGAAAAAGAGTCCAAATTTGTCAATGTTTAAGATGTCATTACTTTTACTGATGAATTAAAGTAAAAAATCTTGTAATCATAATGATAATAGTAAACTTGGAAGGGACTTTGGAGGTCATCTAGTCCAACCCCCTGCTCAGGCAGGAAACCCTATACCATTTCAGACAAATGGCTCTCCAGTCTCTTCTTAAAGACTTCCAGTGTTGGAGCATTCACAGCTTCTGGAGGCAGGTTATTCCACTGGTTAATTGTTCTAACTGTCAGGAAGTTTCTCCTTAGTTCTAGGCTGCTTCTCTCCTTGATTAGTTTCCATCCATTGCTTCCTGTCCTGCCTTCAGGTGCTTTGGACAATAGTTTGCCTCTTTCTTCTTTGTGGCAGCCCCTGGAACACTGCTATCATGTCACCCCTAGCCCTTCTCTTCATTAAACTAGACATACCCAATTCCAGCAGCCTTTCCTTATATGTTTTAGCCTCCAGACCTCTAATCATCTTTGTTGCTCTTCTCTGTACTATTTCCAGAGTCTCAACATCTTTTTTACATCATGGTGACCAAAACTGGATGTAGTATTCCAAGTGTGGCCTTACCAAGGCATTGTAAAGTGATATTAATACTTCATGTGATCTTGATTCTATTCCTCTGTTAATGCAGCCTAGCACTGTGTTGGCTTTTTTGGCAGCTACAGCACACTGCTGACTCATATTTAAGTGATTGTCCACTAGGACTCCGAGATCCCTCTCACAATTACTACTATTGAGCAAGGTACTCCCTACACCAGGGGTAGGCAACCTCGGCTCTTTTATGACTCATGGACTTCAACTGCCCTATACTATACCTGTACACTTGGTTTTTCTTGCCTAAATATAGAACCTTACTTTTTTCACCATTGAATTTCATTTTGTTAGATAGCGTCCAGTGTTCAAGTCTCTCCAGATCCTCCTGTATTTTAAGCCTGTCCTCTGGAGTGTTGGCTATTCCTGTTGTCTGCAAATTTGATGAGTTCCCCATCTATCCCCTCATCCAAATCATTGATGAAGATGTTGAAGAGCACTGGGCCTAGAACAGAGCCCTGGGGCACCCCACTACACAGTTCCCTCCGTGTAGATGCGGTTCCATTGAGGACCACATGCTGAGTATGGCCGGTCAGACAGCTACGAATCCATCTGGTGGTGATGCTATCTAACCCACATTTTTCAATCTTATCAAGTAGTAGGTTGTGATCTACTTTATCAAATGCCTTACTGAAATCCAAGTAAATTATATCCACAGCATTCCTTTGATCCACTAATTTTGTCACTGGGTCAAAGAATGCAATAAGATTTGTCTGGCATGATCTGTTTTTGACAAACTCATGTTGGCTTTTAGTAATGACTTTGTTTGCCTCTAGGTGCCCACTGATTCGTTGTTTGATTATCTTTTCCAGAATCTTCCCAGGTATTGAGGTCAGGCTGATAGGTCTGTAATTTCCTGGATCCATTTTTTCCCTTCTTTGAAGATGGGAACTATATCAGCTCTTTTCCAGTTCCCCAGTGCTCCAGGATCTTTGAAATATATAGTACTGTGTTTCTGAGATCACATCTGCCAGTTCCTTGAGAACCTTGGGGTGTAATCCATCAGGTCCTGGTGATCTGAACTCCTCTAGGCTAGACAGGTGCTAACTTACCATTTTCTTGCCTATCTTAACTTGTTTTTCTATTCTGTTTTTTGTGGCACTATTTTTGATAGGTTGGTCTGTTTTTTCCCTTTGTATGAAGACAGATGCAAAAAAATGAGTTAAAATAGTTCTACTTTCTCCCTGTTGCTTGCCAGCTTCTTGCCACTTTCACCCACTCATTTCCTTCATTTTTTCTTGTTGTTTACATGTTGAAGGAAGCTTTTGTTGTTGTTTGTGACTTTGGTTGCAAGCCTTAGTTCATTTTAGCTTTCCTCACTTCATCTTTGCAGGCTCTGGCTATTTGCTGATATTCTGACTTAGTTATGTGCCCCTCTTTCCACTTTCTATACTTGTCCTTTTTATCTTTCGATTTATCAGAGAGTTCTTTATGCATCCATGCTGGTTTCTTTTGAGAACTGTTATTTTTCCTCTTTGTTGGTATTGTGCTAAACTGGGCTTTTATTAAAAAAAACCCTTCATTTTCCAAAATTCCATAACCAGTTTGGTGAACATAAATCCTAAAGCATCTAATTTAAAAAAACACTGTTCTACAGAATTCTGAGAATTATAATCCCAATAGATCTGTAGGACACCAGATTGCAAGAGAGCACATTGAGTGGCACAGATCTTCATGATTTTAAACAAAGTATGAATACCATCAATGAGCAGATAGTATTTTGTATCCTTGATAGTATATTTCCCCCCACTAACAGTCAATCAGAGTATATTAACAGTTCAGGATAAATCAATTTTTTCAGGAGTTTCAGGATTCCAACTGAAACGATTGCAGACCTTAAGGGATATTTTTATATATATATTCCTTTCTGAAGTAAGTATTAGGAGACATAAGATGCAATCAGGGCAACATATATGTGGCAGCAATAGATGAACTATGATATTGTGCATCTGAGCTGCAAAAATACATTGATTTACATCTAAAACTGAAAAACACTTTCAGCTCTTTCTAACAAAAATACAAAATGATATTCTTCCTTTTTGTGCATCAGTCTGTCTAGAGGCATGTAGGCTGTAGCTAATTTCAGAAAGACAACTGACATCACACATATGTTAGACAGGCACAACTCCCAAGGATAAAACATGTGTCCTAAGGTACCCTTGTCTATTATTTATTGAAAAAGACCAGTTGTTCTATTTTTGTTCATGAATATTGAGAGTAATCAACAATTGAACTGCCATAAGTGGATCATTTTAAATGGTATTCTCTGTACTCTGAAAGGACAGCTATTTTTTGAAAGGAAAAACAACAACAAAAGATCTGCCAGGAAGAGATAATATATGTATGTACCTCTTATTTCCTTATTTTCCCAAAATACTCTGAATATTTAAGATATGTCCCTCAGATGGTTAAATTAAAATCCTACACATCAATGGTAAGCAGAAAATCCTACTGTGAAATTATGGTTTATGAAAATTTTGTATATGTATATGAGTATATTAGTTTTATTGTTAGTCTTTTTATATTTGAAATCCCTTGCTTAATAACTATTGAAAATAAAATATAAATGCTACCTTTAATTTCCCAGTTTGCTAATTTTTGGTATATGCAGTGATTAGATTTGTTCCCAAATGAGATTACATTGTAAAAATTGTTATGTTACCCCTGTACTTTAAAAAGAAACAGGATATTTCATATACATCTGAGCTTTTCTTCCATCTCAGGAGACTTTCATTGTTTTGAAAAGAATTGTTTGAAGAATTCCTGTTTACTGTATAGACATACATCCTACTTTCAAGAATACATCAATTATTTTTATAAACCAGAATGATGGGCTCCAGTACTAGATCATAAAAAACAACTTAAGGTATTCCTTGAATTGTATAACACCAGGGTTTTTATTGTGTTAGTTAAATCCAATAGTATATTTTGTATCATTTAGTTATGGTTCTTTAGCCTCAAGCTTCAAATAAATATCAAAATAAATGTAAATGATTAAATGGTAAATAGTAATAACCTTTATTTCAGTCTACCATTCCATCCATTTTTAACTGCAGGAATCAATAAAAAGTGGATCAGAATTTGACAACTGAATGTTCTAATGTCCTATATTATTTAGCCATCTATTTTAAATTATTGAGATTTATTGGCAGCTGTCTAGAGTGTCATTTGATATTGGCTATATTAGGCATCTATAAAGACCCACACAATCAACTTTTAAAATCTTTCCCCAGACTTGTTCTAATTACTTTTATCAATTGTTCAGTTTCTGCCTCTAAATAAATAAAAAAGAAGTATGTGAAAAAGCCACACACTTTGATCATTTTATTCTGCCATTCTAGTTAATTATTATTACTTATTAAATTTATATATCACCAAGCTTCCAATAACTTTAAGCACCTTACAAATTATTTAAAACCTGAAAATAAAACAATAAAAAGAACATACTTTGCACTTTGATATGGCCCAAGGGCTAATCAATAAAGACTTTTGATCTGACAATAAAAAGAACATATAGTAGGTAATAGGAGGCAAATTAATGATAAGCAATTGACAAGTAAATAGAAAAATGGGTCATTTGTGAAAGGGAAATTCTGGCCAGGGATCTTCAAAATGTGGATGTGACAGCAAAAGTAATATGGACAGAGAATATTCAAGCTGTCTAATTGTAATATAGGTATGATTACTTTTTCTGGGTATCAAATATAGAAAAACAATAACATTATAAGCAGGGTTGTTATTTGGCCAGTTGGTTGGTTCAACAAACTGGTTGTTAAAGTCAAAGAAATACTTTACATCCACTCTACCTGGACACAATTACAGGCCATTTTGCTAATTATAACAGGATGAAAACAACTAAGGCAAACTTTTCTGTTCTTTTATATCAATAAATGAGACTCATCTCAAAGAAATCTTTTTACATACTGAGGGGCAAATGACATGGGTTTTGTAATTTGTTAACTAACACAGTTATTTTGTATTTTAATTTTATGTATTTTCTTAAAATAATATTTGTTCATTACAGATTGGAATGTAGGATAGTGGTATGGATTGATTAAATAGCTTTTAACATTTCTAAATTGAAAATATGCGTGCCAAGGCACGAGCCTAAAAGAGCCATACTTGGCCTTCATTTTGGCAAGCCAGCCAGGAGAATTTTGCCTGGGAGCAATGATTTCCAGCCAAAGGTAAGGAATAGGCAGATGTACCCCTGGAATTTTTTGCAGGGCCTTTCTTTTGTCTTGACTAGACACATTGCCTCAAAGGTGTTTTTAAAAAAGGAAGATCATGAATTATAAAAGGGTACTAAACCATTGAGAAGGTGGTCCAGATGAAGTTTATTCAAAAGAAATTTGGTGAATGTTGAGTTGTTAACTTTTCTTTTAGTTTCTAGTGAGTGATGGAAAGTTTACTAGATGACTCTGAAGAGAGATAAATCTTCTGAGTCTATCAATATTCTAATGAGCTAAATAAAGATCATTAGTTGATCCTAGAGAGATGGAAATCTCCTGGATCGTAAAGCAATTTGGGCCCACATGGCATGGAAAGCCACGAAGAAAGAAAAGTGTTTTTGTTCTTCCCACCCAGGGTTCAGCAGGTAAGTTTAGACTGTCTGAGTGGGAAGTTGGAATATTGAATACTCAATTTGAATGTGACTTCTGTTCTCTATCAAGTTGCCCCAGGAAAGAAAAAGGTAGAAATTTAAAAGGGAGTAAAAACTTCCACAGGTCTGGGAATAATGTTAAATGGTGTGTGTGTGTGTGTGTGTGTGTGTGTGTGTGTGTGTGTGTGTGTGTGTGTTTGTGTTTGTGTGAATATTTGTGTTAAGACCTGGGGAAGAGGACTAGTTAGCCCTTTCTTACTAATTAGAAGGACAACAGAATGTGTTAAACAGGATGATCCATAGAATGGAAATATGTTGGTATATGTAAGTGAAACACAAGAGAGAGATTGAGAGAAAAAGTGTGGAGTTTTATGCCAGGATGAAAAATGATAACTTTGATCTTTTATTTTATGAGAGAACTTAATGAGTTAAGTTGATAGAAAACTCATAGAAAGTTATGTATTTTTCCCCTCTCCTGCAAAAAATGCATTCACTGCTCCCAATCTTTTCTAACTGGAATGTGTGGGACAAAGAGAAGGGATGAAAGTTGATGTAAGAAGTCTGTTATTAGTGCAAAATTTTGTTTTGAAAATTCTCTGTATGTCTGTCTGTAATTCTATTACTTTTTGAATAACTGATTGGTTACATAGTATTTGAGATCTTTTCTGAAGGAATTATTTCCTATTTCTCCCTTTCTTAGTAAAGGAACATCTGCATTATGTTTGTGGATGATTGTTTTGGAGATTTTTTTTTCCTCCTCACCTTCATAATGTCCGGGTGTGATTTCTTTCTTTCTGCAAAATACCCAAGAGATGTAGTTAAGATTAACAGCTGGTAATTCAAGGTAATGCAAATCTCATTCTGCCTTTGAAATTGTATCTGAGTAGGAAACGGGAAGGGGTGCTTTTTTTTCTGTTCCTTTTAACTATTTTTTTAAGCTGTTTACAACCTTTGCCTTTGAACCAATTTGATCTCATGGTTATGGCCACAGGCTACAATGCTGGAGAACTGTAAGTTCAAATCCTGATTTGGCCATGAAGGCAATTCTGGGTGATTTTATTTATTATTTATTAATATTTATATTAATATTAATATTTATATTAATATTAATATTTATATTTATATTATTTATATTTATATTAATATTTATATTTATATTTATATTATTTATATTAATATTAATATTTATATTATTTATATTTATATTTATATTTATATTTATATTTATATTTATATTTATATTTATATTTATATTTATATTTATATTTATATTTATATTTATATACTGCCCTATTCCTGTAGGACTCAGGGCGGTTTACAGGGAAAATTAAAAAACATAGCATACAAAAATTAAAAGCAGTTAAAACTATTAATTAAATTCCAGTCCCTCAAATTAAAACTAAAACCCAATTAAATTAAATTAAATTAAAACCCCTCAGTCTGGGCCAAACAGCTCAAAGAGCCAAGTTTTCAAGTCCCGGCGAAATGAGCAAAGGTCGGGGGCAGTCCTGAGTTCCGTGGGAAGTTGGTTCCATAGGGCCGGCGCGCCCACAGAGAACGCCCTTCCCCTGGGAATAACCCGCCGGCATTCCTTAACCGGCGGTACCCTGAGAAGGCCCTCCCTGTGGGACCGCACAAGACGATGGGAAGTTGATGCCGGCAGCAGGTGTTCCCTTAGATTTTGGGCTGGTTATTTCTTCCCTCAGCCCTAGGAGGGAGGTATTGGTAAGCAATGTCTATATCTGATGCCAAAGAAAAACTGTTGATATCACCTAGGCAGTTGCTTACAACATGGTACATCAGGGGGAAGCCCCAAATTAATTTTTATGTTTTGAGGGCTATTTTAGTTTCCTAAAAGCAAAAGTTTTGTATCAGTTTTTTTTCTCTGCATGATTTGGTGGAGTGGGAGAAGGGAAAAAAATATTTTGTCTTCTCAGCTATTCTATTGCTTTCTTGCTGTACCACCCCCAGGAATGATTTGTTTATCATCTGCCTGAGACAAAGGCATTCCAGAAATGTTGGCTGACTGCTAGTCAATGAAGCCTTTGTGCTTTATCTTTTAAAATCCTGAATATGTCAAGTTTATTGACTTACATTTTTTATCCATTAACATGGCATTTAATCAGGGTGAAAGGAGGGAGGAGAAAGTAAAATTTGATAGAACCTCCATGGACAAGTACAGTCTATCTAACACAAGACAAATGATTTTTTTTTTCTTTTTCTTCATCCTTTAGCTGTGGAAGAATCCAGAAAATGATCTGGCAATTAGGATCTTATTCTGTCAATTATCAACAAATTGGAAAGTATTTTTTATATATAATATTTTATTAGTTTTCCAATATTACAATAATATCTTTGAAAAGCAACGTGGTGTCCGGGTTACAATAGTTCCATTTCAGACAAATACATATTATTACAAATCTCCAAGTTATTATAACCAATACTTCCTCTCTCTTTATTCTTCAATATATACTATCTCTTATCTAAATTAACATATTTCTTATTACTATCCATCAATCACTTAATAGTTTATTTTTTATTTTTTAATATATAGCCATCAATCTTTTAGTATATTTCATATTTTAATATTCCATCTTTAAAACATCGAACACCTTATCTATTTTTCTAGCTTTAATTTTACATTAATATTAAAATTAAAACGCTTAAGATTTCTCAATTTCATATTACTAAATAACCTCTTCTTCCTTTATACAATTCTCTTCAATACCTAATAATGTAGTCCAGTTCTCATTTATCTCATTTCCATATCTATATCAATTATACAATATTTAAAATAGTAGTCATTAAAAAACAAATTGCAAGGAGAAAAAAAGAAAAAAAGAAAAAGAAAAAAGAAAAAAAAAGAAAAGAAAAGGGGAGAACAATAAAATATTTTTGTTTCTCATTTATAGTTTCCACATGTTAAAAATTAACCAAAATTTGTTCCATTTTAACATTTAATACATCCTTCATATCTTTGCATCCAAATATATTAGTTACATTCTATCATTCTTAGCATATATACATCTTAACTCATAGCATTTAAAAAAAACCCTCAATATTTCAATGTTAATATTCATACATCTGTATTTTGTTTTTCATTTTTATTATTATTTTATTAGTTAATCAATATTTTTATCTACTCATCAAAACACTCTCGTAATCCCAGTACAATCCTGTCTAGTTTAATTTTATCTATTTCAGGCCTCTTTAAAAAGTTTATATTTCTTCAATCTTACTCTTGCTTTCTTCCTTTGCCATGTCATTTTACGCTTCTTTGCCTCAGGGTTATCAAAGCATTCTCTATATCATATTGAAGTGGACCCCCAGTCTCCACCTTTGAAGAATTACAGAATCTGCCAACAGCACCAAATCTTATTATTTTCACCTCTTTATACAATTGTCCTGGTCCAAATAAACATCTTTCCATATTTTCTCCATCACCATCTTCACAAACCTGTATTTGTTGGCTATTTAATTCTTCTGCCAGTGTATTTAGTTTTTCAATTTGTTCTGTTGAGTTCTGTCCCAGTAAAATATTAGTTGTAGTCACAGTTTGAATTTGAGTTTGTTTCATCGCAATGCTTTCTGATTCTTTTCCAAAAGCTCTTACTTCATCGCCAGCTGTAGAAAGGAACTGATAAGTTTGGTAAGATATTTCCCACAGAGCATGAATTTGTTTTTGAAACTCTTCCATTGTACTTTCACATCTGATGTTCAAGGTTACTCTTTATCTTGTTTTCTTAAATATTTTCTTGGGTTTTTTTTAAAGAGAAAGTCAGAATTGCAATTTCAAATTTAGCCACTGAGTGTCTCCCAAGTACTTTAAGAGTGCTTTTCTTTTGTTATTTCTTTCTTAAGCGTTCTTTTGTTTCCAAAAAAACCCCACCCCTGGGCTTGTTCGCCGCCTTCCAAAGGGAGGGTTAAGTTTCCCCCTCCCTCTCCACAGGGGGAAAAGTACTTAGCAGCTTTATTAGGTGAAAAAAAGATGATTAAGGTACAAGAGAGGAATCTTACCCCCATCTCTTCCGTGCTGCTTTAATGTTGCCTGATGATGATTTTGATTTTGGCTGTCTGCAGCCTAGGAGCTGGCCATATTCCTATGGTCAGTCTTTTGTCTGCCGGTACATAGGGAATGCAGGCACTAATGAGGGGGTTGCTGCCCCCGTGTTTCTGCGAAAGCCCCTTCTGTCTGGACACCCCTCCAGGGTGACTCTTCGGTCCTTTTAGGACCCCCCAGCAATATGAATCTGGACGTGGAAGATGGGAGTCGTCCTCCAAGCGTCCATTTATGGCTGTCAGAAAACCGGAAGTCCAAGAAATTGGAAAGTATTAAATACCCAAGTAATGGTGGGTCCCAGTCTTGCCTTTGGCTATAGGTGGCTGTATATAGTCCTATCATAGTATGGGAGCATGTTGTAGAGCAGTGGTCCTCAACACCCGATCCATGGACCGGTACTGGGCCGTGGCATGCCAGAAACTGGTCTGCACAAACAAGCAAAGCCCCATGGGAGGCAGCACACAAACTACATTGTGGAAAAACCTTTCTCCACGGAACCGGTCCCTGGTGCCCAAAAGGTTGGAGACCTCTGCTCTAGAGCTATGCTGATATGCTCATCTCTCCTGACTTGTCTTCCTAAGAGGAGATGAAACATCTGCCTAGCAGCTTTGTCTTACATTGCATGATTATATACTTAAGCCTAACAAGATTCAAAGCCCAACTGTGGCCAGTTAAGTACAACTAAGTTTCGATTTTCCCCCCATCCCTAACATTGTGAATTTTAATCTGTCTGGACTGACAGGTACAAGAAATTGTGAAATGGTAGCAAAAGGAAGGTGGACACTTCAGGTTCTGGTGAGCTTGCACTTCCTGTACCTGTGACATCTCTGGCACCTTCTCAGGCTGATGTCCAGGTGTCTTATCAGATTCTGAAGCTGGAAACAGCCCAAAGTCAGTTATGGCATTTATAATTTTTTTTGTAAGTCATTTTTTTAACAGTTAATTTGTCTCTTGTCTGGCTATGGATTAGGGAAGCTAAGCATCTCACCTAGTCTACCTATGCAACTGAAGCCCCAGGGGAGAGGATTTGCATATCCCATGTGTGGAAGGAAGAACCTGTTTTTCTGCTGGTGGAGACAATTGAGAGTTATAGCAGCAAAATAGAAAATGCCTGATAACATAAATATGGAACCTGAGCTGAAATACCAATAGATGGGTAGTGAGTGGTAATAGAATGATGACTAATGATTATCTTTTGATTCAGTAGATTTTAATAGGAACTTGTGTGGAGAAACTGCAACCATACTGAAAACTATACAACAATGGGCTTGGTTATACTTTTCCTGCTGATCATTACAGATGCTGAAGAGACAGATCACCATTTCAGCTACAACAATATTGGCATTGCTGCCCTGCCATATAACTGATTGACTTTGGCCTAGGACTGATGCTATATTAACTTAAGGGAACAATGGGATGGTGAACATTTGGGTATTGATTTGTATGTATGTAATTGTTCGTATGCTTTCATTTAGTATGTATATTTCTTGTTGATGTTCCATGTATTTTAAATGTATTTACAGGCTAATTACATTTTAGAAAACCCCCATCAAGTGAACCTCCAGCAAATGCTTGTGGAAGTTTGGGCGGAGAAGATTGTGATGGTAATAACTTGTGGGAATAATTGGCCTTGTATTTACATTTTCTTTCTATAAAAAGATTTCTTGTTCCATTGCACAGAGGGACTGCATAGCATGGAATATGCTAAACAAGATGGCCAATATTTTACTTAGGTCACTATTGACTGAAGGCTTTTCCTTTAAATGTCACCTACCCTTGTTTTATGTTTAGAGCTCACAGATTTCTGAGTGTGTATACCCCCCTATGGAGGGCATCCCTTTTTGTTGGGAGTTCCTTAATTCTTCATGGCCCCAGTTATACGACTTATTTAGTCACTAGGAGGACTCAGGAAGATGTATACTTCTTGCATATATCGCAAGTCCTCCCACATAATAGTCAATGCATACTGAAATTGGACTTTTAACATCTCTGTTGAACTGGAAAACACCAGTTCAACTCCAAGGGATGGTAAATTTTGGATGTGTGGGCCTGCTGTTTATACAGTGTTACTGTCATGGTTCTGACAGATGAAACTCTTATACATGGTATTTGCCTGGTTTGAGGTTGTTCAGTAGGCATTGCCCTTCTTATTTCTGCATTGCTTGTACTTATGCCCAATGTTATTGATAATGTCATATGGGATAATACCAACTGAAGTCTCAAATTGCTATTTGGCCCCATACGGCACTAGATTATGGGCAAACATAGGAGGTGTATGTGCATTCACTGCTTTTAGTTGATATGCCCATTACCAGAGTTCATTTTTCCCCACTTTCACTTAGGTTATGTTTTGAATTGTAGTGTGTTGATGCCTCTCTTTTTTTCTTCATTTTTTAAAATGAAATTTACTCATTCCTGGGTGTCTATCTTGACATAGTTGACACCATTTCTTTGGTGTTTGTTATTTTGCTTTGTTTCTTCTTACTTGGATGCCAGCCCTGTATTGTGCCATTTTTGTGAGCTGTTTTCCACAAGGCTTCTATTCCTTCTTTTCCAAATTGATGCTTATGTGCATTTGGTCCCTGATTCTGTTGGTCCACAATTCCTTCTTTTTGGTGATGCTGAAAGGGCATCTTTTATTTGCCCTTTAGCATCAAAGGGGGGATTATGAGGAGCAAATGGCATGGCTTTTGTAATTTGTTAACTGACAGAGTTATTTTGTATTTTAATTTGATGTATTTTCTCTTTTAAAATAATGTTGGTTCATTACAGATTGGAATGTAGGATAGTGGTATGGATTGATAACATAGCTTTTAATCTTCCTAAATGAAAAGATAAATCTTCATATTGATTATTTTCTCTGTTCAGGTACAATACAGACAGGAATTTAGGAGTAGCTTTTTAACATTCCTAAATTGAAGAGGTAAACAGACTGAAGATTATCTGAAGATAAGAGAAAGTTTGTCAGTACAAATTCAGGTCTGTTTTATCTCTTTCATGAACTCCAAACAACCTTGTCCTCACAATGAAGCCCCTTCTGACATCAGACCTCATTTTAATGAACATGTGAGATATTATGGCATGCAAATGTGTAACGTGCTTGACCAGGTGTAACTGATTTCCTATGCAAAGGGGAGGTTACTTTTATCCTTTTCCAATCAACTTTCCTCTTGGATTTTTCTTTATTATGCTAACTATAAAAGGTGTTGTAAGCTAAAGATTGGGGTTCCCTCTTTGAATGAGAGGAATTGCTTTTGTCTGAATGTTCTGAAAAATTGTAATAAAATGATCTTCCTTTCTCAGTTTCTCTCATTGGAAAATATGCATGCCAAGGCAAGAACCATACTGGCCTTCAGTACAATAAGAGATTTTTTTCAGTCTTACATTCCAAAACTGCAGCATTTCTTAAGAATTTTGATGTAACTTCCTAAATTTGTGATATCAAGATGCCTGGGAAAATAAAGGCTACTTAAAGTTTAGGGAATCAAAGCACTTAAAGATTGAACATTCCTATGAGGTCATAGCTGGTAATGCTATGATTCACTATTTTTTCTAAAAAAACACCTTTGTTGACAAATGACAGCTTTTTTAAAGATAAGATAGTATGTCCTGATTATTAACTTTTGATATTTCTCATTCTGAAGGACTAACATGACGTATTTTTGGCACCAGTTGCTGCCTAATTCTTATAGCATTTTAGATCACGAGTAATGTATGTGTTGCTGCAGTTACATATTGAACCAGTTTGTTTGCTTTTGAACTTGCATTTCAGTCTAATTGCAATGACAAGAAAACAACAGAGTTTACCTTATGGCAGCCAATCAATTAAGTAGCTACTACAAATCCATAATTTAATGATTTATCATCTTATCATTCTCATAGAACTGAAGTTTTTAAATTTCTCAATAAGTATCAGTAAATATTTTAGCAGAATTTAGAACAAGCAGAATGTTTGCTATAAGAATTACTTGTAATTGAATATCGTACAGCCCCATTTCCTATTTATGTCTTTTACTTAAACCAATGTATAGATATTCTGACATTGTATAATTGTAAAATATCAAGGAAAAAAGCTTATATACCAGACCAGGGTTCTCCCCCCCCCCAATATGCACTAATGCAGATGGAATTGGCATCGGTCATTTACAATCTTGCATGTTTTCTTTTTGTTTGCTTGCACTACTTATTTTTCATTCCTAGGAAGGTAAAAAAAGAGCTGGCATATAACATTATGATAAAGTTGAAGAGGCCTGGTTTAATACTTGCAACATGCAAATGCTGACAAAAAAAGTGTTTGGCTCCAGCTGCTTGAATATTATTAAACAGTCCACTTTTCTATCTGCCTATTTTGATGTATGAGCATGTAACAGTTTGGCTAGTTTCACTTATAGGCATAATTACAGCACTAAAACTTCCACTTAATCATGAGATAAGGTCAAGTAGTATGATAACAACAGTCGTGCATTTTTCATTATCTTCTTATTTTCATTATAGTACATTTCCAATATCAAATTCATTTTCTAATGTCTCTTTAAGTGATGTTTCACTCATTCCGGTATTAGAAGCACTTTGATTGTATAGCAATTTGCCAGTTATATTTAATTCCTTTTAATTCAATTCTTGTTGATGATTTTTTGGTGTTATAAAGTATAACACATCATTCTGGGATGTTCCATTATTATAAATATATATTTTTTAACATTCACATCCTTTCCTTATGTTATTTCTTGGGAAGCTAGTTCAGCTTCTAGTAAATGGATGTGGTATATCTTGCTATGTCTATCATTTGGAAGACCCCAATGACTGCAGAACTGGCCATGATCAACTTTTTCGAAGGACAGAGCAGCGGAGGATTTGGCCACCTAGTAGTGCAGACTTTGATGATGTAACACACTATCTCATCCCTTCTTTCGGACTGTTCCTTGTTGCCATTCACATATCGGCCCCAAAGGATTCAGAGTCCCCTGGGTACTGGCCACAGTGAGAGGGTGGCCTGAACTTACATCTGCTGCCCCTAGAGGTGAGAGCTCTAGGGGACATGCTGTACCCAGGATGGATGTTTCGGACCATTCCCCCTGGTATAGGCTCTCCAACTGTCGTGAGAGGGCGGTGGTTGGCCTGTCCTGGGGTGGCACCCAGCTGAGTGGCAGTGGCTGGGTGGAGGCTCGGGACATCTATTTGCTCTCTGTTTGGTTCCTCCTTAAATCAACTGACTATGGACTGCCTATATCTGGACTGCTTTTATGCCTTGTTTTAGGTACTCCTCTACGGATTTGCTCGCCCTCAGGGGTGCTCCCCCTTCCTGGAGGCGGCCCGCCTTTCCAGCCGAGTATAATCTCGAGGAAGGTCCCATTTATTGGGATCCTGAGAGATGGCCGGGCACGGTTATGGGCCTCCGACGTAAACCTAATAGGAGGTCCTTGATTTGTTTTTTGTCAAAATTTTTTTGGGGGTTAGGGAGGAGGGAGGGTTCTTTTCTTGGTTGTTTGGACGAGGGGGGCAGTCCAACTACCTTTGTTCAGGCTAGTGCTGAGGCTGATCGCGGAGGGGAGGAGCGGGGGTCGGCTGCTTCTGGGGCTCCAGGGCCAGTCGTGGGATTATCCATTCCCACGACGATAGGGAATGGCAGCAGGTGTAGGAACAGAGGGCCGTATCGGTCTCAGGGAAGGCCTCTCCGCTGCTTACAAGCGGTGAGGCACTCCGACCCTCTGGTTCCGCCCCGAGGTCCCGGGAGTGAGGATGTGCAGCCTCCTGAGCTCCAGCTGGTGTATTTGAATGCCAGGTCGGTCGTTAACAAGGCCCCTCTCGTCCGAGACTTGGTCGAGGGGGAGCAGGCTGACCTGGCTTGCATCACGGAAACCTGGTTGGGCCCAGAGGGCGGTGTTCCTCTGGTTGATCTTTGCCCACCAGGTTTCCGGGTGCTGCACCGGCCTCGGGCTCAGGGTAGGGGTGGGGGAGTGGCTGTTGTTATGAGGGAGACCTTGTGTCCGCGGGAGGCCACCGTTCCCCAGATAGTCGGGTGTGAGTCTCTCTTTTTGAGATGCGGCCCTGGTGCGCAGTTGGGCTTGCTGCTGGTGTACCTTTCGCCTAGTCACGCAGCAGCAGCCCTGCCTGAGCTGCTCGATGCCCTCTCTGGGCTGGTGGTTGAGTTCCCGAAACTTATAGTTTTGGGGGACTTCAACCTACCATCTCTGGGAGGATCATCTGAGTTGGCTCGGGAGTTCATGGCTTCCATGACGGCCATGGACCTGACGCAAGTAATTTCGGGACCGACTCATGAGGGAGGCCACACCCTTGACCTTGTTTTCTTATCTGGACGGTGGTTAGATGATCTTGGTGGGGGCTCTCCAATTATCATGCCCCTGTCATGGACCGATCATCATCTCCTGCGGCTGGTCTTCCGTTTTGCCACCCCCCGCCGTGGGTGTTTGGAACCACTCAAATGGTACCGCCCCAGACGCTTAATGGATCCCCAGAGGTTCCAGGCGGCGCTGGGGTCCCCACCTGCCTCCCTTGCTCACAGCTCGGCCGAGGCCTTAGTGGAAGCCTGGGAAAGGACGGCCACTGAGGCCCTTGACCGAGTTGTACCCCTGCGGCCCCTGACCCGGTGCAGATCCCGTCGAGCTCCATGGTTCTCTGCGGAGCTCCGGGAGATGAAGCGTCGGAGACGGGGCCTAGAGAGCGGTTGGAGGTCCAGCCGATCCGAACCCGACCGATTGCGACTAAGAGCCTATATTAGGTCTTATCTCGCTGCAATTAGGGAGGCGAGGTCCAACCACTTCGCCACCCTTATTGCGTCCGCAGATAATCGCCCGGCTGCCCTGTTTAGGGTGACTCGCTCCCTCCTAAATCAGGAGGTGAGGGAGGATCCCTTGCAGGGACGTGCCGAGGAGTTTAACCAACATCTGTCGGACAAAATCGCTCGGATTCGGACCGGTCTGGACTCTGACTGGGCAGAGTCTGACGATCAGGACACGGGTGGTCTTGTCGATATCACCTGGGAGGAGTTTGATTCTGTGACTCCGGAGGAAGTGGACAGGATCATGGGGAGGCTGAGCACCACCACATGTTTACTGGACCCGTGCCCTTCCTGGCTGGTTTATGCAGCCCGGGAGAGGACACGCAGCTGGTTCCAGGCAGTTATATCGGCTTCTTTGAGTGAGGGTATCTTCCCCGCCGTCTTGAAGGAGGCGGTGGTGAGGCCTCTCCTCAAGAAGCCTGCCCTGGACCCGGCTGTATTGAACAACTTTCGTCCTGTCTCCAACCTTCGCTTTCTTGCGAAGGTTGTTGAGAGTGTGGTGGCCCATCAGCTCCCTCTGGTCCTGGATGAAGCGGATTATCTAGACCCGTACCAATCGGGTTTCAGGCCCGGGCACAGCACGGAGACGGCATTGGTCGCGCTGGTGAATGATCTCTGGAGGGCTCAGGACAGGGGGCATTCCTCTGTCCTAGTCCTATTAGACCTCTCGGCGGCTTTCGATACCATCGACCATGGTATCTTGCTGCGGCGTCTCAGGGGATTGGGAGTGGGAGGCACAGTTTTACAGTGGTTCTCCTCCTATCTCTTGGGACGTTCGCAGTCGGTGTTGGCAGGGGGGCAGAGGTCGACCGCGAGGTCTCTCATTTGTGGAGTTCCTCAGGGGTCGGTCCTCTCGCCTCTCCTGTTCAACATCTACATGAAGCCGCTGGGTGAGATCATTCGTGGCTTTGGAGTTGGGTATCATCAGTATGCTGATGATACCCAACTTTTCTTTTCGACCCCAAACCACCCCAGTGATGCCCTCAACGTGATGTCCCGTTGCCTGGAGGCGGTTCGGGTCTGGATGGGGAGGAACAGACTCCAACTCAACCCCGACAAGACTGAGTGGCTTTGCATACCTTCATCCCGGGTTTATTCGGACATTCCACCTCTGGCTATGGGGGGTGAACTATTACCCCCCGTAGATAGGGCTCGCAACCTGGGGGTCCTCCTAGATTCACGGCTCACCTTGGAAGACCATATAGGAGCTGTGACTAGGGGGGCCTTCGCACAGGTTCGCCTGGTGCGTCAGTTGCGGCCCTATCTTAGCCGGGATGATCTATGCACGGTCACTCGTGCGCTCGTGTCCTCTCGTCTGGACTACTGCAACGCTCTCTACATGGGGCTGCCCTTGAGGACCACCCGGAAGCTCCAACTGGTACAGAATGCAGCCGCGAGAGTGGTGTTGGGAGTCTCCCGATACTCCCACGTTACACCTCTGCTCCGTGAGCTGCATTGGTTGCCAGTTGTCTTCCGGGTGAGATTCAAGGTACTGGTAACGGTGTTTAAAGCACTCCATGGCATGGGGCCGGAGTACCTCAGGGAACATCTGCTGCCGGCATCAAGCTCCCTGCGCCCTGTGCGTTCCCACAGAGAGGGCCTCCTCAGGGTGCCACCGATCAGAGAATGTCGTTTGGTGGCCCCCAGGGGGAGATCCTTCTCTGTGGGCGCTCCGGAGCTGTGGAATCAGCTACCGGTAGAGCTCCGGATGGCGCCCGATCTTCGCTCCTTTCGTCGCGATCTTAAGACATTTCTGTTTGTACAAGCTGGCCTAGCCTGATGGGGATTGTTGGGGTTGTTTTATCTTTGGTCTTTTAATTTTTCTTGGGGTTTTTAGCACTGTATTTCCATTGTTTTTAACTAGGGCAATTGTTTAATCTTTTTTTTTTTTAATGTTTGTATTTGCTATTTTATTCTGCCCTGTGAACCGCCCTGAGTCCTCAGGGAGAAGGGCGGTATATAAATGTTATTAAATTAAATTAAATTAAAATGTCAAGTCTTTTGTCAAGAGGCAATTATCTCACCCATTTTATAACTGAGTAGTCCAAATTTATCCACTTGTGTTCAAAATTCCAGATATGCTCCCAGATAAAAAGACAGCTACTCCTGGTCTATACAATGGCATATATAATTACTCTTAGATATGTTGTTCATATTAATGGAGCAAAAGCTTACTAAAATTATAGGAACCTTTTTTAAAATTAGCCACTTTCATAATATTTTTATCACATGTTTATTATTCTTACTCAGGACACATATAGCATAAATACTTTGTTAAATTTACTTTCAATATGATTAGCCTTCATCTTAGTTTTCTAAAATATAATGTGCAAATAAAAAGGTTTGTAGGTCAATGACAGAGGTGCCTAAATCAACATTTCAGGTTGCCTGGAACTCCTCAATCCTAGATGTGCCACATCAGAACTTTTGGAAGTTGTTACTAAATTATAATATTTAATTTGACATAGTAGCTAATGTATTAAAGGCTTCATTTAATACACAATTTAATATTGAGTATGGCAATGTTCATATAAATTAAATGATTAGCTTAACTTTATTGAATTTTAATTACATTTTAATTTAAATGATGTGAAATCAAATTAATATTGTCTTTTAGAGTGTGACCTGAGCCTATGACTCAAGACAAATGCAATAAGCCTAGACAAAATGTGAATTTCAATGCATATTGAGACTGTAATGCAATATTATTTTCTACTAATAAAAACATAAGATCATATTGACTAAGATCAGCTCTTCAAGATTTCAAGCCATCAATTTGCCAGCCCTACTAAAAGATATCAAAGATTGAACATCTAACCCAGAGCCAACATTTTTCCTTAACCCACACTGTATATCTCTTCAGATGGGTATGGAATAGAAAATTACAAAGGCAAAGATATTTGGGCTAGTAATTATTATCTTACTGAATGTATATCTTATTATTGTTGTCTTACTGAATGTCTCATGCAATCTTAATTTGGACAGATTGTGATCCAACCAGCTATTACTCTGAATGGAACTTTAAGGATTTAGCCAAATTTAAAAGCTATATGGTTAATTGTTAATATAGCCAAATAGGGGAATTATTGTGTCTCAGCAATTTTCTTTGAATGTTTTCAAATAAGGAATTCCCTCAATATGATTTTTTTATTATTAATATTTGAACTCCATTATGTCATGGAAAAACATTAAATAGAAAAAGAAATATAAAACAATATTTTTATAAAGATTGCCATTGTTGATACATTTGATATTGGTACCTTAATAAGTAGTGCCATACTTAAAGCAATATTATCCTTTATTATACAGGAATGAAAATAGTCAGAGAAGCACTTGTTTAAAAATTTGCATCTTCTTCATCAAATTGTTTTCCTAGATAGCAATTTAAAGTTCCGTGAAAGTTACAATGGGAATGCGGACAGAGAAAAGTCTAAGCAATGGGGAATGAAAAGTTGCCATGTGGCTAATTAGACCTGGGAATGTCGGTCTTCTTTCTCCATAGGGGAGTGTGTGGAGGGGAATGCATAATATTGACTTCTGGTTAAAAAAAGTTAAACCATGGTTAGCTTATCTGTTCTAGAATTGTGAAAATATAGCCTTTGTATCACAGTAGATCCTACCTAAAAAACTGATTCCAGAAAAGCCAAATAAAATAGAATGTTCCAGTTTCTTTTTCCTTATCTGCCATAAATCTCAAATTAATAGTTTGTTATAATAGAAGTCACTGGTATTTAAAAGGACTTATGGTCATATGTGAAAGGGACGCGGTGGCTCAGTGAGTTAGGACGCTGAGCTTGTCGATCGGAAGGTCGGCAGTTTGGCGGGTCGAATCCCGAGTGCCGCGTAACAGAGTGAGCGCCTGTTACTCGTCCCAGCTTCTGCCCACCTAGCAGTTCGAAAGCACGTAAAAATGCAAGTAGAAAAATAGGGACCACTACGGTGGGAAGGTAACAGCGTTCCGTGCGCCTTTGGCGTCTAGTCATGCCGGCCACATGACCACGGAGACGTCCTCGGACAAGCGCTGGCTCTTCGGCTTTGAAACGGAGATGAGCACCGGCCCCTAGAGTTGGAAACGACTAGCACACATGTGCGGGGGAACCTTTACCTTTACCTATGGTCATATGTAAGTCTTCCAAATTTTGTTAAAGGGCATCTGGCTAATAAACCAAATTATAACCTTGGTTTATAGGAAGACAGAGTTCTTGAGTTTTTAAATATATTCTTCAAAACCTAAAAGTTGTAAACATAGTTATGTATATTCAAATAAGCTTTGTATGAATACGTGGTGATAAAATTCATCCCTGTAATTAGGAAATACTTCATTCTGAGTAGGTAAGCAAGCATCAGTACTTTAACTGTGATTGACTTGACTGACCTCAATTATTTATGAAGATCCATATATTAACAAAAGCTTCTGTTGGCTCTCAAAGTTCTCTTGTTTTGTTTTTGTTGTTGTTTTTGTTATATCTACATCCCCAAACATAAAGGACTATGCAAGAAACCATCTGAATTACAGTAGCAAACCTGATGAAAGAATGAAAACAAGGCTACTTAGGTAGAAACAGAAATCTAAATACTTCTAGAAAAAAAGAGTCTGTCTCCCCAGAAAACATCTTGTTCCTGCAGTCTTAATCCTACCTATTACCAAGACTGAAATCATAGTTTTAAATAGGCTTCCAAAAAAATCAGGAACTCTGGTGATAATGAACCCAAGTAAAAGCTCAGATATGGCAACGTGTTTGAATAACAGCCCATGGCCTCGCTGGTGAGAGAGCAACTACTCAGAAAATTGCCAGCATCTGTCGTGCTTTTCTCCTGGCTCTTTAAACCCTCCCACCAGCCAGCGCGGCAAAACTGACTATAAAAGCTGTTCTGTGAAGCAGCTGGGTGTGCTTGTATGGGGGAAAGAGAAGAGGCAATATAGGGTGTGCTTGTGTAGAGAAGTAAAGCAGCCAGAAAGGGAAGTTTTTTCAGCACTATTCAAACATTGACAGTAGAATATTCAAAAGAATGAGGAGTTGAAGTAGTAGTAACTGTGTAGAAGAGTGAGTAGTGAGTAATACTATATGAGTATGCAAGGGCTTCTGTGTGTTATTTAGGCTCTTTTCTATATGACCCCACAAAATTAGATGCACTTAAAAGGAATCTGTGACAAAGTGGTGGCTGTAGTGAAATATACTAAACAAATGGTATATTCAAAACAAGATAGCATAGGCTCCCAGGTAGCATTCACACTGGTGGGACTGGGTCAGATTTAAGGAATTAAGTTTCTCTCTACAGAATTTTAAAAAATCCTCTCTACAAAAGGAAGTGAGTTTAGCCCTTGCAGAACTCTGATGTTTAGGGCTATAGCCACCATCCTGGCTGCAAAAGCTAGATTACTCACTAGAACCTAAACAAACAGGGATGAAAAAGGTAGAAGGGGCAGATTCTCCTTTAAATATAGAAGAAACTACTACTTTGTAGAGTCTGGCATCCACCCTATGCTTGTACTAAAACCAAAGAAAGGTAAACCAACCAGAAAAGAGGGTAAGCTCAGATATTTGGCCAAATATCTTTACTGTAATGTTGAACCAATGGCAAGTAAAAAGACTTGGTTTCTTTTTTTAAAGAGTGGCTTTGCAGGGGGGGGGCAGAGATGAAAGATAAGCTGGAAGGGAGAAGAGTGAAAGAGAGGCAAGAAGAATTTAGGGGTTTACGTAAAAAGGTCCAGTTAGCTGGAGTGGCATATTTACCTTTAGGGTTTTCAAAACTTATAGGTAGGGGAGGTGGTCCCAAAGAAATTTCCAAGATATCAGAGGAAAAGATAGAAAACTATTTTACTATGTTTGAAATAGTTGCTACCCTCTTGTAAATAGGTGAGTGATTAGCCCATCTGTAACAGGAAAGATTCTAAGAGCTTATAGCAATCTTCCAGCTAGGGAAATAATGGATTGCTCCCATGTTAGGGAGGAAATCCTATAGAGGTGTAATATAAATCCTTATACCTATAGGTAAAGGTTTAGGAGCTACACATATGGCAAGCATGAAGGGGACTTGTGAATTGTTGGCAAGATAGGAAAACCTAGGTAGAAAATGGTTGAGGCTAGATGGAAGGAGCAAAGGAAAAATGGTAGAGAAAGTAATGTTAGAACATTTTCTATGCATACACACTACCAAAATGAGGTCTGGGGTGCAGAAACACTGCTCAAATGGGTGAAAGGGCAATAGAATTGGCTTAGAACTCTATAGCAGCAAAAAAAAATCAGAAGATGCTAGAAAGAAAGATGCAGAAGGAGGAAAGAAAATAACAAAGCCTCTTCAAGAAAGTAGGGATCATGAAGATTTGGAAAGTTTAAAGGAGAAAGATGTAAAAAGCCTTTAGCTCCTCCCCAAACGAAAGGAACATGCTGATAGATCCTTAGTTTTTGTAACTGTGAGAAAAGTGGGTATTTGTGAGAAAAATTGTAAGCCAGAGAAAAAAGGAATGTCTGCATTTGTGCAAGCACCACTGGGAATTAAAATTATGATCCCAACAAAGTTAATGTGACTGTAGAGGCCTAGTAGATATTGCAAGTCGACGAACATTAGTATAGCCTCATTTAGTTTTTTAAAAAGGCAGCATCTATGGAAAAGAACCCCTTACCAGTGTTTAAGTAGACTGAGAGAGCCCCACTGGTTAAATCCAGACTACAGAAACAGGGCATTACCCAGGTAACGATAGAAGTTATCTCTAATTTACCATGTAATCAAGTTTTTCCATTTACTTGATGGTTAGACCCAGATAAAAGTATTCAAGGAGGAGGCTAATATAGTGGGAGTAACCACAAGAGCCCAGTCTAGGGAAAATATGAGGCTAGAGCAGAAGCAGGAAGGGATGGCAACTGATATCCTTCCCACACTAATCTAATAGGAGAAATAGGATGTCCTAGAAAGGAAAAGAAACTCTGCAAAAACTAATAATTTAAAGGAAAACCCATAGGGATAGCCAATTCCTAAATGGAAAATTCACTTAGGGCCCTTACAAAAGGAGGACCCAACATTAAAGCATTGCTGGTTAGCAGCAGAAAAAGAAAAACAACACCCAGCTTCCAAGAAAAATCAAGGCTGCAGTTTCAAATTCATCCCTATATACAAAAGAACAAATCAAACAAATAGTTCTCTAGAAATATTGCAACATTATGTTGGAACTAGCCCATGAAAATCATGGTCTGTGTATATGCATTAAGATAGGACCACATTCAGAATATTGGATAGATTTTGTTGGCCAGGGATCTGTAAACGTGCTCCATTATTGTAGACCCTGCCCTGTTAGTGAAACCAACAGGGGGACATGATAAAGTTCCAATAGAGAAAGTGCCTGTAATTCCTAATCCTTTTTTCTAAAATAACCATGGACATTGCAGGCCCTCTGCAATCCAATAAAGGCAATGAATATAATCTAATTGTCTGATTATGCAATTGGTATCCTAAAGAAAGTCCATGAAGGAGTATGATAGCCAAAAGAATAAGAGGAACAGGTCAAAATTTTGTAGGCCAGGTATAACCATTGAGGTCAAGGGTTAAATTTCCAATCAGCATTACTTTAATATCTTTATACAAATTTGGGAATAAAAGAGGCTGCCACCAGTCCTTGAGCAAATTGTCTTACTGAAAGGATGAATCGAACAAACCCTAAATGATATTCTTAAGAAATATACAAACCAAGATCCAAAACACTGGGATACATGGCTGCCTTTTCTGTTTGCATACAGAAAATTCCCACAAGGTTTAGACCCTTGGAGTTAGTTTATGGGGAACAACCTTAAGTTTTAGACATTAAGGAATGCAGGGATGAAAACTTATAAAACAGATAGTTAAGTTTGTAGGGCTTTCTATTAATTATAAATTAATATAATTAATTAATTTAAAATTAATTATAAATTACATTAATATATATGTTACGTTAAAGGCCCCTAGACACATTGCCCCAAAATATTTAAAGACAGCCTGGGAAAGGCAAAAGAGACACAAAGATAAGGGCTTAGAATCAAAGCAAGTTAATGCAGAACAAGCACTGTTATTACCTAGTAAAGAAAGCATATTGCAGACTAAGTGGCAAGGTCTCTACATTTTAAACAGAACTGTGTTAGTGAATTATGAAATTCAACTGGAAGACTGAAAGAAAATCTACTACACTAACTCCTAAGAAAATGGCACAATAGATCTGGAATGACTTTGCTTGTACTGAAAAAGTTATCCAGAATTGTTGGACCAAGCTTGTGATGCAATACTTCAACCATCCCATGGAAAAGTACATATTCTAACTTGTGGGACATATTTTGTATATATATGTTCACCATACAACCAGGTTTACCTGCTTTAGCTGGAGCACGGAATACGAAATCTATATAACCAATTGTACAGCATCCCTATAGGATTCTTGAACTATTGAAAGAAGTGTTTAAAAATGAAATAGGAGGTGGGAGGAAAAGATTTTGTATTTTTATTATCTTGCTATTGGTAATAAATCATATTATGGACAAAGGGAGACAGTTACGTGTCAGGTGACATCTATGCCAAATTCAATAATATCCAGCTTTGTTTGGCCATGGAAGGCATTTGATCAATAACGACATGCTTTAACTTCATTAATTTGCTTCAAGCAATATTTCTCTGCTGAGACCAGAACCTAGTTTGGAAATGCTGATGAAGCACTCACTGGAAGGCAGATTATGTATAGAAAAATTGTTGCACCTTGGATTTACATCAATAATGTGGAAAAGCTTTGATTTGAGAATGGAAATGTTAAGTCATAGCATCCTGGATAATTCCTGAAGGCAGATAAGTTGAATTAGTGTACACCCATATAGAAAAATTTGAAATTTGCCCAAATATAAGATGTGGTGCAGACAAAATTGGAATATCAACATTCTTTTATATGCTTCATATATTACCTCCTCACATTCTGGGACAGCGTATCCAAGCTTGTCAGTAGTTTGATATAGTGACTGAATAATATTAGTGCAGTTTAATATTCACATGATATCAGCATGCATGAACTTTAATAACTAAATCCTCATAAAATATGAACTGTCAACTAAGCCTCCAAGATTAAAATTCTTGTTTGATCAATATGCTTGACTGATCCCTGGTCCTTAAAAAGCAAAAGTTTGATGAAAACTCCTTCTG
The DNA here is from genome assembly GCF_964194415.1 of Vipera berus. Taxonomy (NCBI): domain Eukaryota; kingdom Metazoa; phylum Chordata; class Lepidosauria; order Squamata; family Viperidae; genus Vipera; species Vipera berus. The sequence goes on from NC_138205.1 coordinate 106,461,897, forward strand.
TGGATTAGCTTTTTAGACCAGACACCCAAAGACCATTAAATGTACTTAGGAGTAAGTCTCAAAGACTTCAGTAAAGCTTATTCCAAGGGAAACCTATACAAGATTATACTTTTGAACTTTAATTGTAACTGTGTAGAAATGCAGAGTACAGTATAAAATATTCCAAGCTTTGTCAAAAGAGACAAGAATTCCAGATGTTTATTGAGAAATGTTCATAACAGGATTTTCTGTCATGGGATGGTATTACTCATTACTATATGTATTTGCTGAAATATATCCACTGAATGATTCTTACTGTACATATTATCTCTACATAATGCATCAATTGGTTTATATTCCTGAGAGGAATATATAATATATTTATAAACATATCATGCAGGGACGCGGTGGCTCAGTGGGTTAGGACGCTGGGCTTGTCAATCAGAAGATCTGCAGTATGGCAGGTTGAATCCTGAGTGCTGCATAGCAGAGTGAGCACCTGTTACTCGTCCCAGCTTCTGCAAACCTAGCAGTTCGAAAGCACGTAAAAATGCAAGTAGAAAAATAGGGACCACTACGGTGGGAAGGTAACAGCATTCCGTGTGCCTTTGGGGTCTAGTCATGCCGGCCACATGACCACGGAGACATCCTTGGACAAGTGCTGGCTCTTCGGTTTTGAAATGGAGATGAGCACCGGCCCCTAGAGTTGGAAACGACTAGCACGCATGTGCAGGGGAACCTTTACCTTTTTAAACATATCATCCATGACAAAATATGTGTGTCTTTTTCTATTGTCAATGCCAGAGATAAGCAAGGTGAGCCCAAGTGTTCAGACAACACTCTCTCTTGCTTCCTGACCAGCTTGTAAAGCTCGGGGGTGGGGGGAGCAGTTTCTAAAGATTATTTTAATTAAAATAAAATGAAAGTTGCATTTAAGGTACTTTTAATTAACCTTACCCTCAACTTTATTTCCAATAAGGCCTGAGAGCTCCAAATATGTTCCATAAATATCTCTGCAAAATGTTTAATGGCTACTAGTAATTGCTTTGAAAATTTGCTTGCCGACCCATAAAAACACAATCATACTCTCATTCTGTTTCCTACTCCTGCCTTTGCCCCCACTCCCACTCTTTTCCTCTCCTTTCTGATGACTCTGCACACTATGGCAGAGATTTTCTCCTATTGTGTTGCAGTATATGATATGACAGCTATGATCTAGTTAACATTAAACAATGGAGACTGAAAAATTTAATAATATTTTCATCTTATAAATCTAATTTTGAAATCAGATTTCTGACATTATTTGTCTGATAAGATAAATGTCTTATATGATGGAAGGAAATGTCATGTATCTAAATAAGAATTTTATTACAATAGGTCAGCATGTACAGTATATATGTCATAATAGATCCACAACTATTTCATGTTTGTATTTAATGAACACTATTAATTTTACAAAATGCAGCTATTATCATCAGTCCAAATCCATCCACTTCAGAATGAAGGCCTCTTCCTTGTAGGTTATATACACAGTCATCCATGCTAGTCTAATCCATGTTGGCAGTTCAATGTTTTGTTTACTTCCCAGGATTGACTGGAAAAAGAAGCCTAATTAAAATTAATTATATAATCTAATTTGACTGCTGCTAAACTTTGTTTTTCCCTTTCACATTCAAAGTTACTATTCAATAACCCTTTGGTAGGTTTCTGGAGATCATACTCATGAGATGTCATGGCATTAGGGAACCCTCAAATGGGTCTTTGCACCTACCTGGTTGTTTTGTTTTCATATATACCCTGGAATGCAAATTTATTTACAATAAAACTATTAAAATATAAAACATAGAAGCAATACATTAAAGTAATGCCAAAACACTGATTGAAAGAGAAAGGAAAATAAAACAGAAAACTCACCCAGCTACTATTCAAGAAAAAGATGGGTCTGCCATGTGTGCTTAAAACATGCTATACCAAGCATACTGGAAATGTGAGGAGAACATTTCAAAAAGTAAGCAAGATTAAGGGAAGATTCCACCCACTAGAAGTAACATAAGATTAATTTTTCATAAAAATTAATTATATAGGCACTCCAAAAAAGACCAACATTCAGCTTCTGGCAGCAGGCTTCTATGGGCTGCTATAGGCACAAACAAGTTTAAAAAGCCCTTTTATATTTCCAGCAATCTGCCGGTAGAATTGACCTCAAGGTCATCCAAATGATATGTGCATGATGAGATGATCACTCACATAATAACTAATGCATGGCAGGGCCTCTATGCCATGTTACACTCACATACTCTCCAGTTGGACCCCAATGGATCCTAGGCAGAGAACAAGGATAAAGCAGCAAGGGCATGAAGGGAGACAAAGGGAAGCCAGAAGAAAAGGGTCACTGAACTCTTGCAGTTAGTGGCTGGCGAGTTGGGAGGGAGAGGAGAAATTTGGCACAAACATCTGTCCACCGTTCTCCCAGTAAGATGCCTAGTAAAGGAAGGTGGTAGATATACATGTCTATGGCAGGGAGGAAAAGAGGCATGAATGCAGATTTCCTTGTGTTCATAACTATTTGGGCATTTGAAACTAATGTCTAAACTTAGCACCTTGGGTATCCTCAGGCCCCAGAAGATTGTCTGCCTGTCTCTTTTATCCTGCTTTTAAATTCTGATTCGTGCAGTCCATTGACTGGGAGAAGTCCCAGAAGGTTTTAAGTATCTCTGTCTTAAACTGCTTGTAAAAAGTCCTTGTGCACAGAATGCATGAAGGCTCTCACTGAGCTGTGGTTTCTCATCCAATTGCCCATTATAAATTGCTGCCACCTGAGGAATGAATCAATCTTTCAAACAGTGTTTTTCTATCTGTTCATTGAAAATTTTCAGCTTTGGAGAAGTTTGTCCAGAATTCCTCCATGAACAAGTGTATTAGACAGCAGGGTTTCATTAAAGACAGCTCTTGCCCACTGAAAACTGCCAGTTTTTCCTTGCAATATGAATGGGGGACATGGGCATGTTGATTATAATTGATAGTGAACTCTCCATTCACAGATTCCTATAACAAGTTGCTGAACAACTTCCTCTCACATACCAACATTATTAATGAAGCAGGAACATGCCATTGCTCTCAGAATCCTATAGCCTGCCAGCGCTCTCTTATGATTTTTCTTTCTAACATTTCAAGTAATTACCCATCAGATCCTTTCTGATCCACTTGGATTATTTGTTTCAGTGACCATAATGGCTATATCAGACATAATGACATGAGCTTGTGACCACTTGCTTTTATAAATTTGAAACTATAAACAGGCACAACTGAAGATATTTTGATCTTTAATCCCTTGCTTGCAGAAAAAGTCCAGGTAGTAAAATATAAGAACAATTTAACTATTGACAATTTAAATCAGTTTCTCAAACTTGACTTCTTTGACTTCAATTCTCAGAATTCCCCAGCCAGATATGGTTATATATATTTATACTTAAACTTGCCAAAGTTAAGAATTCCGGGTTAAATGATCATGGATTATTTTATTTTATATCCCACCTTTATTTTTTCACCATCTTGAGTGAACAAATAGGAGTTTTATCTCCTATTTTCCCCACAATGACAAATTTCTGAGGTGGTAGGATGGAGAGAATGACTCAGCGCAAATCGCCCAGCCATCTTTCATACCTAAGATGAGTCTCCTTAGGTATGAGTCTCGTGTCTACTATCTATCTGGTTCCATAACCACTAGACAAACTAGTTCCTAGCAGTTAACTAAAGAGAAAAGAAAGATTTTAGAAAGTCAATTATTTTTACATTAATTGATAAAGACCTCTATCAGCACCTTTTCAGACTAATATTTATATTAAAAGTCATATGCTTTTGCACCTTGATCTGCCAATGTAACACCGATGCTTTATAAGCTGCTCTGGTTGTTTCTTCCAGGTGAAATTCAAGGTTCAGGTTGTTACCTACGAAGCCCTAGATGGCATAGTTCCTGATCACTTGAGGGACAGTCTGTCTCCCATAGTATCTGCCTGATTGATTTAATCTTGCAGGGTTGCTACACCCCAGGTATCTTTGATTAAATAATGCATTCCCCCTGGACTCCCAAATCTCACCACCTCTGTACTTGCCTCTAGAATAAGGTTCCCCCTTAAATCCAGAAGGCCCCATTCTGACACTGATTTTTTCCCAGATTTTTGAAAAGGAAGAGTAAGATCTTTGCCTATTCCATCCATCCATGCCCAATGGGCTTTTATACGGTTTACACAAGAAAGCACATAGTTAAAATTTCATTCATTGATTATTTACTACATCCAGGGTTTACTTACTGTATGTGCAATTGTATGTTACATGTGTTTCATCCTATAATATTCTTAACATAATCTCATAATATCTGATCTAAATATTTAGGGTCAAGCTTTTAGTATGCTAATGATGAATGTTGTTCACCTTGGGACCCCTGGCTCTTTGCCAATAGTTTTAAACTAAATGTCATGTACCTGCCTTTATTCCAGTAACAGGGTCCCTTGCACAATTTCTTAGAAATGTTTTTTGACCACTTCTAATGCCCACTATATGTGCCCTCAGAATTTTCTAGCAAACATTAATGCTAAGTATTTAACATCAGTAGTTTCTGTTGGCAAGCTCTGTTTATCTAATCTAATATGCTGAATATTAGCACATGGCAAGCTTCTATGTTTTTCTGATCTAGGCTGCTGATCCTTAATACAAATAGGTGATTCGGTATGGGGTAACTTGTGGCATAGCTCTATTTAAATCTCTTTTATGAGCTGAAGTTGAAAGTACCAGGTTTTCACCCTCCCTCCTTATTAACACATTAACAGGCTCTGGATAACTTTCAAAACTTAAAACATTACTTTTGTATATTGCACAGAAGACTTTTTTGCATTGTTTGCTTGTATTTTCATCCATGGATTTTTATATGAAGATTTTCTGCTTCCTAGGATCTTTTCAAGGTCTCATTCATTGGAGAAAAATTGGGCATTTTGGCCAACTGTTCCAACAGATCTTGTATTTTTTTTGTCTACAGCTTGGTTGTTGCTTTCTTTTTCATTAGAGTAATCCCCCCTCCTTTCTGAGCACCTTCAACATTAGGCATAATCTAATGCAACTCAGGTTCATATGGTTATTTTGAAGCAACATTTAATGTTCAGACAAAGAAAGGGGTTCATCATTGACTGAGAATGGGAGTTTTATATTTTGGGATATAATCATAATAGTAAATTTGGAAGGGACCTTGGAGGTCATAGTCAACCCCCTTCTCAGGCAGTAAAGCCTATACCATTTTAGACAAATGGCTGTCTAAATCAGAATGGATCCTAGGATCCATGGAAAGAGTAATATCATTGAGACAATGTCTCTTACTTTCACTTGAAGATTACATTAGGCCTGGGCTGGCATTAGAGAATGCCAAATTGTCATTTTGCACTTTCCTTTTAAGAAATAATTGTTGCTCTTGGGAAGACAATGGAAATGATTAGATTTGTTGCTGCATTGGCAATTGTTATAGCTATTGCTAAAGAAACTGTTGGGATTGTGGGATAGTTGATACTTATGATTTTGAATGAGTGCATTGCAAAGAAATACTGGCTTGCTATTGCTGAATGAAAATTGGTCCTGTCCCCTTCATTCTTCAACTCTGATCACTGATGGACAACTGCACCACAAAGGTATTCATGACTTTGATTTGGCAGGTATTGGTTGACGATCGTATTAGAAAGTTTGTCTTGGTCCAAAAAAGGGAAGCTACTAGGGTGGATAGATCTGTGGTAGTCTCCATGTTGGAAAGTATGACATTTTGGAATTAAATTGCTGGAAAGGCCCTGGCTGATAAGGAGTAAGAAACAGGCAATTAGGGGCTTTGGGCTTGGTCAGTGGCTGGACATACCAATTAGTCCTAGGAGTGTGGATGGCTTGAGTCTGGACTTTGTTGGTCATGGCAGAAGAAATGGATGAAATAATAACCTTGATTTGAGACAGACTTGAATAGCCTATTACAATTGATTCTGTAAACTGTAGGGCTCTACCACTTATTCTACATGTAGGAAAAAAGTATCTGTTGAGTAGACAGTTATCCAAGGGTATGGCTTGTGGAGAAGACCTAAAGCTATTTTTCATGATAGGTGGTGAGTGGGAAGTTTTTTGATGGGTTCTTCAAGTTTGCTGAATCTGCCAATGTTTTGATTAATGAGTACAAAGGGGTTTTCTCTTCCTAGTATTGCTTAATCATTGCATTCCTAAGTTGTTTTCTGCAATAGGCATTTGCATTATAGGGAATGGTTTTCTATACAAGAACTCAAAGGAGAGTGGCTCCTATACAAGAGATTGGGAGTGACTCTCATGCAGTAGGGTGATTGGCAGCACCTGCAACCAGGTTAATTGAGTTTCTGGAGCCTATATTAGCAAGGGTGACATTTCAGCAGACTATTACACTTTCTTTGACTATAGAAGTAGGATAATAATGCAATTTCTTTTCAATTCTTAAAACTTCTGACACATTTTACATAATCTTGGTCACAAAATGTGGGCTATTGTTAGGTCTGATTCCAGTTTGTAGAATCCTGAGCTAGGAATGATTTCTTTAAATAGGGCTTTCACTAGTTCTGTTGCCTGGTTAGTTCTGGGAGAAAAAGCTTCTGTCAAGATGTTGACCAGAAACAAGTAGTTACATCTTTGTTTTTAGCAGCTTCTACATATATTTCAAGACATGCCAGTATTTTCACCCAATGCATTCTTTGTGCGTGCATCTATATGTAAGTGTAGTGTTTTCACAACCTGACTCATGACAACTTTAGGCATCAAAGCATTTTCTTTTTTTAATAGGTTTTTATTGATTTTCCAATATTACAATAGTATCTTTGAAAAGCAACATGGTATCTGGGTTACAATAGTTCTATTTCGTACAAATACATATTATAAATCTCCAATTTGTTATAACCAGAATTTCCTCTTTTTTCCTTTGATACATATTATCTCTTATTTAAATAAACATACTTATTTTTATCCATAGTATATAGTAGTTTTCTTACATTTATCAATACTTTAATATGTTTTATATTTTAACATTCCATCTTTAAGACATCAATCACCTTATATTCTTTTCCAGCGTTAATTTTGCATTCCTATTAAAATTAAACATTTGAAAGATTCTCAATTTTATATTTTTAGGTGACTTCCCTTCCCTTTACACAAATCTAATACCTGGTAATATAGATACACTTCTTATCTATTTCATTTCCATATCAACAAGTTGAGAAAACAATATAAACTTGTTTTCATTATAATTTCCACATATTAAAAATTAGCTAAAAATTTCTCCCATTTCAACATTTAATACATACTTTCATCTTTCATATCACTACATCCAAGTATATTGATTACATTCTATCATTCTTAACCTATATACATCTTAATCAATTTCATTTAAACAGCTCAATATTTCAATTTAACAGTTAATATTCATACATCTGAGTTTGTTTTTATTTTTTTGGTTTTTTTAAATTAGCTAGTATTTTAATCTACTCATCAAAATAAACTCTCATAATCCAAGTACAATCCTGTCTATTTTAGTATTCTGTTTCAGGCCTCTTAGATATGTCCATTCTTCTTCAGTCTTATTCTTGCTTTTTTCCTTTGCCATATGATTTTTCGCTTCTTTGCTTCAGGGTCATCAAAGAATTCTTGAATTGTTATATTGTATTGAAGTGATCCTCCAATCTTCCTTTTTGAAGGGTTGAGGGGTCTGATGAAAACACCAACTCCTCTCATTATTTTCATCTCTTGAGATAGTTGTCCTGGACTATATAATTTTTCTTCCATTCATTTCTTGTTTTTATCTTCAAATGTCTGCTTGTTGAGTAGTTAATTCTTCCATCAATGTAATTGTTCAATTTCTTTTGTTGTGTTCTGTCCCAATAAATTATTAGTTGTAGTCAAAATTTGAGTTTGCTTCTCCAAGACGCTTTCTGTTTTCCCCCCCAAAAGCTCTTATTTCATCGCTGGCTGTAGACAGCAACTGATAGGTTTGGCAGGATATTTTCATCATAGCATAGATTTGTTTTTGTATTTCTTCCATGGTGGAGTCTCCCATCTGGTGTTGAAGGCTAGTATTATCTTATTTTTCTAAGGAGTAAGCCAAATCTCTTCTCTCTCTGCTTTTCTTTAAGAGTGTCAGATTGCAATTTCAATTGCAATTTCAAGTTTGGCCACTGAGTGTTCCCCAAGCGCTTAGAGAGTTTCTTTTCTGTTTCTTTTAGGAAGGTATCTTCCTAAAATCTCTTTCAATTATTTCTTCTATTTTGGAAGAACAGAGCTAAATTTTCAAATAAGAGTAGGAGGTAAGAAGTAGCTAGTCAAAAGCTTTTAATTCACAAGTTATAAAGCTCTAATTGAGGTCAATTCATTTCTCAACTTTATTTTTAAGCTCCTGGAGGCTAGATCACCGCTCTCTTGAAGGGAGGGTTGAGACTCCCCCCTCCCTCTCCACAGGGGGGCAAGTACTTAGCAGCTATTTAGGTGAAAGGAAGAAGATTGGAATATCAGAGGAATCTTACCAGTCTCTTCCACGCTGCTTTCATGTTGTCTGGTGTTAAATGTGACTTCGGCTGTCTGCAGCCTAGTAACTGGCCATGTTGCTATGGCCAGTCTTTTGTCCACTGGTTCGAAGGGAATGCAGGCACTAACAGGGGGGTTGCGGCTCTCCTGCATTTCTGCAAAAGCCCCTTCTTGCTGGTCACCCCTGCAGGGTGACTCTTCGGCCCTTTTAGGGGCCTCCAGTGATGCAAAACTGGACATGGAAGACGAGAGCCATCCTCCAGATGTCCATGTCAGGAGCGTTGGCAAACCAGAAGTCCAAAGCTTTTTCTTCTGACATTTCCCACTAGCCATCTTTTGACTTGGTGGCTCCCATTGTTCAGCCTTCTTGTCTTCTTCCTTGGTATAAGGAGGTTTGATTGGTAGGATAGTGTCTGGTAATGCCATAATTTTTTGGGGTGGTGGTGGGGGTTTAACCGTAAAGCTTTTTAGCTTACAAATTCATAACGACTAAGACTTTATAAGTAATCCTTATTAGCTTGAAGGCAGGGACCCCAGAAACCTTTCCTAATTTAGTTTGCCGGAATCCCTGAAAAAAGTCCTTGAATTCAATACAGGTAGTCTTTATTTTTTTAGTGTCCATTTGCAATTACAACAATGATGAAGAAAAATGACCAATCCTCACATTTATGATTTTCCTGGTACTATAAAGTGAAAGGAAAACTGAAGTAAGAACATAGGCACAGTAATGGTTTTATATAGTGTCCATGCTTCCAGTCCCAGCTGTGGTTGCTGAACAAGAACTGCCTGTATATCACTATCAGTTCACATAATGAGGAATTAATACACACCTTTTTTTTAAGAGACCCACTTAAAATAGTCCAGAGGGCCTGTTCTCCAAAAAGGAAGTGGCACCAGGAGAAATAAATTAGATGAAGATGCAAGCTACAAATATAATTAGTGTCTTTTAATGTAAATTAAATTAAATTACAATAAATTTAATTAATTGTAACAGTGTTACAGTTCAGCAGTGTTTAGAAGGGCTTTGAGGGCCACAATAAAAGGTTGGGTAAGCATGCATTCCTGAGGCCTCAGTTTGTATGAGTGGTAAATTTATATTGCTGTCACGATGCTTCGCGCAACACTCTGTAGTTAGTAATGGGAAATGGAACTAATAAGCAATTGCCAGCCATTTGCAAGTCAATGGTAAAATGGCAAGGATTTACAATGCTACTAGCATTTTTATCCAGGTGTTTATTTTGCACACGTAAGACAGGCAATATAATATTTAGGTCTGTGATATCAGTACTTTCTCAAAATACTGACAATCTTATCTGCAGATGTATACTATAGAAGACTAGATCTTGACATTCAAAGGCTCAGTCCAACTCTGGAGTGAGAAATCTGATGGAAAAATGGGAGGGCATCCAAGTGAGATTAAACAAATTTTATTCAGCCAAGTGAAAGATAACATATCCTTTCCTCCATCCTGAACATTTTCACACCAGTGATTTTTCAGTATTTCTTTGTGAAACCAAGGAAATGTCTTTTGGCTGCAATGTACCTGAACTGGGAATATTCTTAAAAATGGTCCTGGAGCAGCAAATAATCTCTACCACAGATATGAAAAAGATTGCAAATATGAGCAAATAATACTATAGATGTGAGTTGCTAGACCTAATTAAAAAAATTGATATTAGCATTTAGGACTAATAATACTTAAAACATCACTTACCTCAATATGGTCCAATCTATGTATTCAGATCAGTTGGGGAGATTTTTGCATCCCTTGTGGTTAGTTTATCTCATAGTGTGTTAGTCAATAAAATGAGCTTCTCAACAGCAGGTCTATCAGAGTCCTTCTCTTTCTGAATTATATCTAATTAGTTATTAGGTAAAAACTCTTTAACAACTTGGCCAAGCTTTTTCTTTTCCCTCTATTCCCTTATTCTCCCTTTTCTCTATTGTGTCATTTACTTGTAGGTAGTGGTAATTGCTCACTACCACCACATATATATATTTACACTATTTGGGGACTAAAATGAAATAAAATACTTTAAATAATGAAATTCCTAATCTTCTTCCCATCACTGTACAGAAAATAATAAATATGGACTAGTATTCCACTTGGCTACTCTAAACAAGCTACAAATAATTTGGATGATCTATTATTAAAACTAATCACTATCTGCAATAGATTGCAGCAATTTAAAAATTGGATTCTCATAAAACAGGTCTCTGGAGGCAGTGGGAACATTCGTAACTGAAACAATGGACCTTCCTTGCTGTCATGCAATTTTAGCAAGGAACTTTCCTTGCTATGGTACAATTTTGACACACACAGTTTCATAAAGCTGATTCTTCTGCCTGCAGGCTTCAAATGAGAATCTACAGTATATCATTCTGCTCCTATCTCTCTTGGTTGATAAAAAGAAAAATTAGCATTGGGATTAGCCCAAATTAACACTAAAGGCCACACTCCACATACTTTCAAGTCTAATGCTGGGATTGACTATACTTAGCAAAGGACTGAGGGCTTTCCCAGAGATGCTTTAATATTTTCCGGAATTACTGAATATTAGAAAATGGAAGCATTTAATATTCTATGGAGTCATCTGGTTGTTAGCATTCTGAAAGTTGTTGAGGCCATTGGGCAGTTTGTATTCTCAGTCATATGAATCACAATGCAAACTGGTGAAAGGACTGCATTGCAGACAGGAGATAAGTGTGTGTCATATTCCCCACTCTGTTGATAGAGGTCTGTTCAATTTTAGCAAAGGGGGGCTTTTGGACCCGTCTTTCAAACTTGTGGTCCTCTCTGTTTTGGGCTGGCATTTTCTACAATGTTCAAAAGCCTGCAGTGACTATATTGTTCCAACCTTTTGGCTTGGTGGGCTGCATTGAGTGAAGAGGAATTGTCTTGGGCAACATATAAAATATAAAAGTAAAGTTAAAGTTTTCCACTGCCTGTTTATTTCTGACTCTAGTGTGTGATCTCCATTGTTTGGCCAAGGAAGCCAGCATTGTCCAAAGAAGTAATGGGAGCTCATCCTCTTGTGTGTGGTGCTTGGGTCTTGAACCAGGGCTGTCAGTTTTTTAGCTGACAAGCTCAGCATCTTTAACCCTGTATAAAATATAATAGTTTCTGCAAATAACAATTATGTTTATATTATCATATTTTATGGGGCCATATTACTGTCCAGGACTGCATCAACCCATGGGATATGGATTGGACAAGCCTGGACTAGATGATTGTGTGAAGGTGCAAGATAAAATAGAGATATATGTCTGAATTCCTGCAATACCCTTGGATTTTCAAAATCATTCCTGCATACCAATTGTTTATTCATACCAATTGTTCACATATTTAACATATTTTACTTTCCCATTCTTACATTAAAACATTTTAAAGCAGTGTACATGAATTAAAATAAAAGTAAAATTATAGTAAATAGAAAATTCTGTCCAAAACATAAACATAAAAAGGGAGAGGAAAAGAAGGGGGCAAACACGAATAGACACACTGTAGAATGGTTGCAACTTCCATCAGTGAGAATTTGAAAAATCAGAATTTAGCATTGGAATTAGCCCAAATTAACACTAAAGGCTACACTCCATATACTTTCAAGTCTAATGCTGGGATTGACTATACTTAGCAAAGAGCTGAGGGCTATACCAGAGAGGCGTTTCTAAAACACAACTGAAATTCCTGGAAAATGTTTTGTTTCTCGCCCATGTTAATTTTTCTGGAATGACTGAATATTACTAAATAGAAGCATTTAATATTCTATGCAGTCATCTGGTTGTTACCAATCTGAAAGTTGTTGAGGCCACTTGGGAGTTTCTCCTCAGAGTCATATGAGTCACGGTGCAAATGGGTGTGGAACCTCCTTGGGACTGGTGAAAGGACTGCATGGCAGATGAGAGATAAGTGGGTGTCATATTCCCCCTCCCCTCTGTTGAGAGAGGTCTGTTCAATTTTAGCATAGATGGGCTTTTGGACCCCTCTTTCAACCTGTGGCCCTCTCTGTGTTGGGCTGGCATTTTGTACAATATTCAAAAGCCTGCAACGACTATGTCATGGGTATCCAATCTTTTGGCTTGCCTGGGGGAATTGTCTTGGGCCACATATAAAATATAAAGGTAGAGTTAAAGCTAAAGTTATAACTTCCATTAGTGAGAACTTGAATAATCAGAAGCTATGTAGATTAAAATTTGTTGAAGGCAGTTGGAAAGTTCATTAATATGATGTAACAAGTTTTAAAGAAATCACTAGTGTCCATCTGATAAGTTGTTCTACAGTGATTACAACTGGTTTAATGCTCATTAAACTTTTATTTTGGAACATAAAACACCAGAAATGGTAATAAACAAGTGATCAATCATCTATCAGGACAAGATAAATCACATTTATCATGAATTATTTAAAATCTAAATAATTTATCTAAGTTGTGAATATATTGATCCTAATTTTTATACTGAGTGTTGAAGAAAATTGTGGCAATATAGTTTGTAGGGACAGACAAAAAATGACCTTGGTAATCATCTTTTAATTATTTTCAGACAGTTAACACAGCTCAGATTTCCTAGTTATTCTGTACATGCAATGAACATCATTAGACTTCTTTAGTTATAAATTTTAATGATTAAATTATAAATGGTATTGTTTTGAATAACATGTAACCTTCACCTTTGAAGTGCAAATGGATGTAATAAATTAGAAGCTGCTTTGAATCAATCTGCCTTAGCTGGTATTTCATCTCAATCCATTTATTTGAAGAATGAAAAGTGAATTCATATCTGTCCTTCACTGTCCAAGCTTTCACTTGGACTAAAATCACAATACCAGACCTTCACTGATCACAGGCAAAGGTAACAAGATATGGCTATGTACTACTTTGGCTTATTTCAGAAGTGTTGGCTATAAAATCACAGCTATATTCTTGTCCCCTTGGCCAAAATAGCATCCAAGTCAGACAGGTAGATAAATATCTTTTGTTTATGCATAAGTAAAGGATAGGTCTTCCAAGATGAAAAAGATTCTTAGGAAGGGCGGAAATAACTTAGGAAGGGCCGAAATAAGTTCAAATATTTTGGGTTTAGATTGTTTTCTCTCATTGGCTAGCATAATTTGAGTCTCTAGACAAGCATGCTCCATAACAATTATGTTTATATTATCATATTTTATGGGGCCATATTACTAGCTGTCCAGGACTGCATCAACCCATGGGATATGGATTGGACAAGCCTGGACTAGTTGATTGTGTGAAGGTGCAAGATAAAATAGAGATGTATGTCTGAATTCCTGCAATACCCTTGGATTTTCAAAATCATTCCTGCATACCAATTGTGTATCAGTGCATGCAAACCCATAATATTTTCAGCACGATTATTTAAATCAACTTCCTGGGATCTCTGGATGGAGATCTTAGAAAGTCAATAAGAAAAAAAAATCATCACTTAGAGTCCACTCAAAGTTCACAGAGACAAACTAGATGTCAATTAACACTGAAGAGTTCTCTGTCTAATCAGACAAACTGCAGCCATCCTATTAGGACAAACACACTACTATCCTATTGCCCCCACAGCAAAGATAGTTTATATTGCCATTCAGGAATGTGACAATGTATCAATTGATCAGTAATAATAAACAGCTTTCTATATTCCAGCCAGCAATGGTTGGATAAACTATCAACATTTAAAAGAAAGAAAAAATAAGCAAATTAAAATACAAAAAAAACCTGTTAGTTGGCAAGTACAATACTACAAAGTCCATGTTGGTACTACAAAGCCTATGTTGTGTGGCTTTCAAACACACACAGCCCTTTGATAATGAAGGTCAAAACTAAATGAGCTACTTCAGCATCACCATAAATAATTGGTAAGCAAAAACTTAAAGAGAAAGGTTGGTAAACAAAAGCTTAAGGAATTAGGATCAACAGTAGCAGTGACTGAATGCAAAAGTTTCAGTTTAGCAAAATTAGTGACCGAACCAGATTGGATCCTGTAATAGTATCCTGGGACACATATATCTGCCAACATTTATAAGATATATATTTTTTCCAAAGTTGCTGTGCATAAGGGTAGGCACGATGAGCAACAACAAACAAAAATCCTTATATTCTAATCAAGATAAAAAGATAAAGTGACTCCAACCATGCTAAATCAGATAACCATGAAATAATAGTGTCCCACATATGTTTTTTAAAGAAAGGGAAAGTAGAAATCAACAGTAGCAGCTTAATGTAAAAGAGCAAATTGATCTAAAGTCTAGTCATCTGCAAGAGTTTGGCTCTGTTGATCAACACGGGTACACATACTCCTACTTGGCCCACCAATTTTAAAAAAAATCTAATTCCATTAGTTCTCAATAGCAAGTTGAGACACAGAGGATACTTCAGTTTGTACTCTCCTAATGGCATCTTCTGACATTGGTATAGATTTCAAACGATGGTAATCATCCTACGTTTATGTCTTTAAGTCATTCTAGTGATTGAAGAATAATATTCACCAAGAAAAGCAGTATCAAGAAATGTTAAGGAGCTCCCAGCAAAGGAATGCTCTTCATATAGAATGTGTACGCATTCAGCAATCTTTCAGCTTTTAATGTACAGCATGTTTGGAGAAAATATAAATGAGAGTATTATCCTTCCAATCAGTTGGAAATGATTCTGAGGTAGGGTTGACTATTGTTCCATTAAATGAATATAGTATCAGGCCAGGTATGAGTTCATTCAGTAGTATGGTTATTCAGCAATGACAATCTGGTAGCTAAAATGTAGAGTGGTCTTTTCAGCATCTGCAGTGACCAAGAGGAAAAGGTACAGTAAAAAAAAGTCAGGCAGGCATTATGGCTGGTGAAGGCTAACCAAGTTCATTGTATAGTTTTCAGTAATCTGGAGAATTCTGCCTGAAGTAATTGTAGTTACTCCTAATAAGTTCCTATTGAAATCACTGAATCAAAACAATCATTAGACATTATTGTGTGGGAGTTCTAATGCACACTCACCATATATCTACAAACATAGTGCCATACTGATTTTGTTGGGCATTTATCTGGTATCTTTCTCAGTTGTGCCCACCAACAGGAAAGCAGGTTATTGTTTCCACATGTGGGTCTCAAACCTCCTGTCTTGGAGGTTTCTGTTGCATAGACAATGTGAGGTGAGTGGCTTCTCTTCCTTGAATGACTTGTGATCAGATAGGAAACAGCTTAGCTGCTAAAGAAACTAAGCAAATTGATGGGAACTATAACTGGCTTGGACTGTTTCCAGCTGCAGAATTTTGTAAGTTACCTGGCTTGAACAGCAGCCAGTGGCCACTACAAACCCCAGGAAAAACTTGATTTAATAAAGCAAGTTCAAAGCTTAAGAGTGTGTACCTTAGCTTACCAGCACTATAAGAATGTGTTTTCTTTTACCATGAGTCTACATTTATCTTTCCATTAGGGGAGAAAAATCTGAAAAATTTGGCAATCTATGCTATTCCCACATAGCAGATTTCCTTACTTTGATAAGGTAAAGGTGAATGCCAATAATCCTAAAGCAAGATTTGGATTGTCCATTGCATTGCAACTTTTTCCAGCTGGATAGGGATTTTAATGCCTTTTCATTCTTAATAATTTCCTACAATGAGATCTTGCAGAGCTGGGAGGATATATGAGAAGGTTTCCTTTTAGTGCATGAATTGCTTCCAGAACCAAAAGGTGTTTTTTAAAAAAAACAACAAAAAAAAAACATAATGGATGTCATGTTAAAGGGCAAATATATGCCTAGTAAACTTATTACCACAAACTATTTAAGGGAGATGAGCTCCGGCCCCTAGAGTTGGAAACGACTAGCATGCATGTGCGGGGGAACCTTTACTTTTATTTAAGGGTATAAACTGAAAGCACATATATATATATATAAAATGTCACACACTTTTAAAAACTTTTTCTCACCAGCAATATTGAACCAACAAATATGGAATGTTTTTGTGCAAGGCAAATGATAGGGTAGCCGAGCACGTAGCAATAGGACAGCTGGGAAGACAAAAAAATATGCCACTGCTAAATCCTTTTGGAGAAACAACCATATCTTCCCAACTGTAGGAAAGGAAGTTCACAAGAAACATTCCTAGATTCAGAACTTAGTCCCTGAAAGGGGCTTAAAGTCCAGCTCATGTACTACAATCACTTTTGTACTAGAGTGAGAAGCAAGCATCCCCCAAACTCTTCCAAATATGACAGACTAAAAAAAAATCAGGACTCTTGCTTTCAGAGCACTAAAGCAATCCTCAAACTTTAAAATGGTAGGAAAATGTTCATAACATTCATAACATTTTCCGGGGAAAAATAAATTGGGGATCAAAATAAAGTGGGGATCACCCCCAGAATTTTCTTATGCTTTTGATTCCTAGCAATTACCTGGATGGGACCCTGCAGTTTGTTTGGTAACATTTTCAGAGATGGCTTGTCAGTATCTCCTTCCTAGGGCTGGGAGAAAATGACCCAAAGTCATCTGGCTAGCTTTCATAACTAAGGCAGAAATTGAACTCAGTCTCCTGTTTTCTAGCCTGGTACCTTAACCACTAGACCAAATTGGATCTCTTGTAAAAGTTTAGCTTCTTTTCTTTGGCTTCAAGAGAAAGGAAAACAAATTTAGCACACACATTCAGCAACAACTAGTCACCTTCTTTGTAGTTCCAAATGCATATGCTGTATTAGATTTTAAATTGCATTGAGCAGAAGAATGTAAAACTTCATGGGACTTTCCCCCTCACTAGAATGTACTGAAATGCATTATTAAGGATAAATCCACACTAAAATGCAAAAATCACTCAAATTTTAATGCACAATATATATTAACATCAACCCTTCTGAACCACATGTAAACCTTATCACTGATTGTAAACATACTAGGATATGTCTGATAACCTTGTTATCTGTTATATAAAGATAGTATGAGACAGATTATAGTTGTCTATAAATACGTTAGCAAGTAAAACTATACTACAAAGTCCATGTTGTTGGTACTATCACAGACTTGGCCCTGGTTAATACTTGGATTAGGTATTCCAGGGCTATTGCCTAGACTGAGAAATTAAAGTCCTAGAAAAAGTCAGTGATAAACCACTTCATAATAATGACATGGATGCAGTCATCAGAATATTGATTTGGGCTCATGTTTACGTTTTATCCTGGCAATTGATGTCAACTAAATCTATTTGTTGAAAATGTTCCCAGCATCTTTGGATACAGAAAAGGGTCTTGGTCAAATCATCATCATCATCATCATCGAATTTTTTCTGCAGGTGCAGGGTCTGCTATTTGGGTCAACAAGCACCATCTTGAGTGATCAAAGGCAGCATCAAAATTCAAGTGGAACTTTTCAAAACATTCATTGTATCTCACCACCTTTGCTTTGGCCTTCCACACGGGGACTTGCCTTCTATATTGAAAGTGGAAGGCTATCTAGGCAATGATGTGGGGTACTGCTTGTAGAACATGGACATACTACTGTAGGCGTATATTCCATATTTTATCTGATGTTGGTGTGGTGCCTATTTTCTTCTAAACTGTGCCATTGCTGACATGGTCAGGGAGGCAAACGCCTAACCAATGAAGCATGTGTATTTTTAAAGCATGCAAAGTGCATTCAACACCTTTGGTGACTGGCCAGGAATCGGCACCATATAGAGCACCCGAGCGCACCATTGTTTTATATAACTTCAATTTTAGATGGGTTGGCCTGCATCTATCACAGAGCACAGCCCTGATCTCCATGCTTTCTTCAATCTTGGTACTCACTTAGTATTTGATGTTGCTGTTCTAGGTAGCAGAAGGGGTTGGTCTTCACTAGATCCTCCCTGCTGACTTTCTCAGCTTCAGTTAGCAGATGAAAGTCGATTAATAGCAGTGGTTTTTTATTTAAAATCCTTAATTGTTTATTTTATAAAATGGTCATTGAAATGTTTACTAGAATAAAGATCATAGTTTTTATAAGTTTTGATAACTGTGCTATAAGTGGACCATTTTTATAAAATAAAGCTTCAATTGAGGCCCCCATTCAAAATGAAATGCTAAATCAGTGATCTTTTTCTAACCAATGGATTAAGGTGGCTTTAGCCTGCTCTTTAGCCTGCTCTAAAATATTAAAAATGATTGTGTTTGCCAATTTACCTCCTATAAATTGGTATTTTATTTGACACACCCAGTGCAGCAGTCATTTTCTCTTAGTTCCTAGCTGATTTCACAGGGTAAAACCCAGGGTTGTTTCATATATATCCCCTTGAGCTGTTTTGAAAAAAGGTGGAAGGTAAATAGTTTAATAACAAATGACAGACAAATAAAAAACAGTCTAGCTGTGCTCAATATGCATGCTGTACAGTATATTAATCATACTGTTAACAGAGAAGCTAAAGCAAACAAAGTCACTTCCTCACAAAATCTATAGCATTTTCATAGCCTTTCTCAGACATTTTAAAATAAAAGTCTGTTATTTACTGTTATTTATAGCTGGATGCTACAAATTGCTAGCAGAGAAATGAGCAAATACTCCTATTCTGGGATTTTCATAGGATTAAGCAAACTCTTTGGATATTATAAAATCTGCTGCCCTAAGTCAGTCATTTTGATCTAGCAACATTTTGCTTCTCCAAAACCAATAGATAACTTGGATGGAATGGGAAAAAAGGAGGATTGTCTCCCAACTGACCAGCCTACTCGTTGGTTTTCAAATAAAACGTAGCCCATATTTTCATGCCTTTTAGCCTATTTAAAAGTATTTATAACGAAAAATTGAGATGTTGAAAGTTGAAATTTAGCTGAATTATCTGGATCCAACAATTGGTTTTTTTTCTACTATTTTTATAGCTCAATATTTCAGCTTTTATTTGGCAAATGCTGCTAACTGCTTTCCTTATACAGTTTTAGAAGGTCCTGTTTCATTGCATACCCTCCTGGCCTCTCTTCATCCTCAAAGCCTTTTTAGAAAGCCTTTTTTTAAAAAGAATCTAGAAATAATTGTGCCAGTGATCACTGGACAAGCTATATCCAAAGTTCAGAATGCTCATGGTAGGAGGTTACAAAAGCATTTCCAACCATCTGGACTTGGTGAGAAGTATGAGTTGGAAACAAAACAGATGAAATATGTGTGATTAGCAGAGAATTAAGTTGGACTTTTGGGAGAAAATATTCATGGAATTTACTCGAATCATAACAATTTGCCCACAGTTAAAGTACAATATCATTTCTTGATATTAGAAATGTGGGAAGCCACATTAATCAATGCTACTGTCAGGCCCAAAACCAAGAATAATACATAATAATTCTAAGTTGAGTTCTTTATTG
This sequence comes from Vipera berus, assembly GCF_964194415.1. Taxonomy (NCBI): domain Eukaryota; kingdom Metazoa; phylum Chordata; class Lepidosauria; order Squamata; family Viperidae; genus Vipera; species Vipera berus. The sequence continues at coordinate 106,481,743 of NC_138205.1, forward strand.
TTTTGTACTTATTGTAAGGACCTGCCCCAACTGTCCCCCTCAAGAAAGCACAATTCTTGGCATCCTGTGATTAATCACAACAACTTTTAGAAGTAGTGATTGCAGTAGAGTCAAGCAGAATCTACTTAAACCAGCCATGGAGCATGATCATAAAATAATGTTTCTTGGCTCAGAAGCATTTGTGTTGTGGAGGTTCACCATCCAGTGAGTGGCTGCTCCATCTAATGCCAGTGTGACACACCTCACTTTGGCGCCTTCAATGGAGATGTCTGGTCCATACTCCTGCATGTAAGTTAGGACATGGGCCAGGAAAATTCCAGCTGCTGGAAATCGAACTTCGAAGGCTAGCAGTGGGACCTTCGTTTTGCAGTACCTGCTCCTCTGCCACTCCCTGGTGTGGTGGTGGGATCTCTTTGCATGGGCCCTGCTTTTGCTGCTGCCCTGGCGAGGGTTGCCGAGACTCCTGCAGTGGTGTTTAAGGGAAAGGCTCTCCTGGCACCATCTTCTTCTTGGACTTGACAAGCCTCCAACAGGGTCATCCTGGCCAGGGTTCTGTGCATCTTAAGACTTTGGAACACTTCCATCATGGTGTACATAGTTTGCTATGTGAGGAAGTCATTGTGGTCAACCTTGCCACTTTCTTCTTCCTCAAACTCGAGCTCTTCCAGGTCTGCTTGCCATTCACACTGTTGGGTGCCTCGGATGAGAGTCACTTTCTTAATCCTCCCTTCTCAGTCATCCTTCTTCCCAATGCCAGTGCACCACTTGGGTTGGTGGTGATATCCTCTAAACAGAATGATAAAATGGCAACAATACAACACAGCATATATATTTATATTTGAAGTCTATGCTCTATAGCTGAACAACTAGTATTTATCTGGTCAGGAAGAACGTCAAGAAAATATAAAAGTCTCTCTTACTGTCTCCATTTTATACATGATGAAAATTTCACTGTTTGTTATGTTTACTATTCATTTATTTATACATCTGTAAAAAAACTTCATTTATACAATATAGAACAATTGCACATTGAAGTTTCAGCTTTGATGCTGAACTTCCCTAGGAAAGCTATATAATGTACTTTGAATCAGAGAACGGTGCTTCAAGAAATAAGACAAAGTTCAAGAAGAAATAAACTTGTAAAGAAAAAAAGAAACAAAAAAAATCAAAACAACTGAGGTATTTACAAGTAAAAATAACAGAAGTTAAAGCATATGGTCTGAGTGTGGAAGAACAAAATGTTGAATTTTTCAGTCCTGAAAATTAATACTGATGTTTCAAAAGAAAAAATATATATTTTGGAACTGAGAGCATTTTTACTGCACATGAATCCATATAGTTGGCCTGAGACAAAATAAAGATTTTATCAACGGAAGTCTATTCTATTTTCATTTTCTCTGCTTGCAATACTGGAGAGATTTTTAGGATGACTTCTTTGGAATATCTCAGAGGTCTCTGGATTTTTCTGAATCACCGGCAACTTCAGATTATATGAGGTCAAAAGACATAAGTGATCAGTTTGAGTCTCACTAGGAATAAGGGTGAATGAAGAGATGTTCTTCAGCTTTATGTATTTATTTCTAACATCCATCTGATTCTTTTACTGAACGGATTCAATCAAGTGATCAACTCCCTTCTCAAACAAAACTGAATCAAAAATAAAGATTTTCCTAAATGTAAAATATGCCCCAAAGTAATTATGTATACTATATATATATAGTAATTTCATGGGATTCATTGGAGGGAGGTTACTCTTGTATCTTATTAAATCCAAAAGTACATAATGTACTATGACTAATCATTTGCATAATGATACCATTATGCAAATTACATACTTTGATATAATTATAATTTAATGGAAAGTAAAGCTTCTTGCCCTGACTTCACAGATACAATATTGTGTCCATTAATCACAAAGTCAACCAAACATGGATGGGGTGTTAAATTCAGAGTTTATATATGTATTTCATAGCAAGAAAGTAAATATGCTAAACATTTCTGAAAAAATATTGGGAAAAGAAAAGGAACAAAACTACACAAAGGTTAATGAAAGAGGCAGCATAGCTAGCATATGAAAACTTATATTTCCCAAGTCAAAATCCTCTTCTAAGCAACAACTAATTTTCAGACTAATCTTCAAAGGCATCCACTCTTTAGACTAATTACTGTAGCTATTTGCATCTCCCACTTATTGTTTTGCAACAACTTTTCACAGTAGTGACAATAAGATACAACTCTCCAGTTAACCAATAATTACTATTGGCTAAATACAGTAATTTCCAGTAAACAATGCCTCTGTGTGCAACCTAACTAACAGGTAATTTGGTTCCTTGTCTGTCAATTTTTTATACTGCTAACAAAATACAGCTGCATCTCTTATTACAAAGATGTACACAATTTGAGGTTTGGTATAGATTTGTGGCACTTCTGTGATGCTTTCTTGTTTGATTTTCTGTTTACTTCTCAATCTTAGCCTTCATGCCTCTTCTGTTGGCTCATTCCTGACTTAATGCCTCACTTCACAGATCTTAATGCAACAAGCACATCCTGGTCAAGAGGTGGAAATTGTACGATGCTACAGTCTCGGTCTCGTTATTGTCAATACTTTTCAGGTAATCAGTACCCCTGCCTAAAGAGCAAACTGCTGCTATGAAGATCACTGTTTGGATTAGCAGGGAAGAAACTAAATTACAGATGATGCTTACTACTGGTTTATTTATTCATTTCAAAAAATTCAATAATGCAACTACTGTCTGACAGCTCTAAGATAGCATTGGAAAAAATACAAACAGGCATATTTGTATGCCTGTATTGATGTGCATATGTTTCTTAAAAGAAATTAAAATAGTTTTAAGGAGAAATCAGTGATGGGATAAAAGATTTGACTTTTTATCCTTATACCATAAAGAGAATTAATTAATGACTTAAGGGAAACATAAAATCTGTAGAAGAATGAGCATAGTATACTGTACTAGTTAAGATCCTGGACTAAGATCAGAGATATCCAGATTCATCTCTACCTTTAGCCACAGAAACTCTGGGCCAGATATCCACAGGACCCTTCCAAATGACTTGTAGCATAGAGCATCAGCCATTTACCACTGAGACAGGGTAAAACTCTTCATTACAGGTAATCCTGAAAACCATTGATTTAGCAATCATTCAAAGACACTATGGCACTGAAAAAGTGATTTATAATAGATCTTCACATGACTATTGCAGCATCCCTAGAATCACATGTTCAAAATTTGGGCACTTGGCAATCAGCATCTATTTGCAATGACTGTAGTATCCCAGGGTCATGGGATTACCATTTGCAGCCTTACCAATCAGCTTATGACATGTCAGTGGAGAAGCTGGTTTCACTTAGCAACCACATGTTTCACTTAACAATTGCAATGGTTCACTTAACTTACAGCAAAATAAGAACATAAAATTGGGTGTGACTCACTTATCAATTGCCTTACTTAGTAATGGAAATTCTAGACCCAACTGTAGTCATAAAGACATGGGCTTACCTGTACTCCTAGAGTATTTCAATCATAGTTGATTGACTGAAGACTAGGTCATGCTGTCAATGGGTACCATCTCCCTCACAGGATTACGGTTATGGAAAAATATTAGAATGCTTTTATTACAAACCTATCATTTCCACACTCAATAATTTTCCAGGTGTTCCTGTTCAACATAAGGCCACTTTCAACTCCATAACATTGCAATACTAATGTCTTCAAAATGAAGTAGAATTAAAAAGGTATCATTATGACAATAAATGTTAAGCTTTATAACAGTAAAACCTTACCCATTTTGGCTCTACATAAAATAAGTACAAATGTGATTTAAATTGGAAAATCATTCACTGTATCAAGTACATTTATATATGGGAGGCAAATGAGTTGGAAATGACAAAGCATAAATAAACCAAGTGTATGGGAGACAGAATACCGTTTACCAAGTTTTTTATTCAGTCTAAACTCACCTTTATTAATCCCTCTCTTAAAACACAGTTCTTCCTCTTTAACTGGAAGTAAATTTTAGACTTTAATGCTGCCAGATACATGTATATTGGATTACTGCTGATCCATAATCTCATACGTACTGAAAGCTATATTTTTCAGAGATTTTCTAACAAAATATCTGTTATTCCTGAAAATACTGCTACTTCTGTTCCCATTTTAGTTCTGCACTGCAGGTTTTTCTATACCAGATATATGTTGTGAAGCCCAGCTCTGCATATCAAAGATATGTATGTATGTACAATATGCATGTATTGTATGTATATGTATAGATTTTAAAAATAGAATAGAATAGAAATGCTATGTAGATGATGCGTATGATGTAAATGTAGGCATAATGAAGATTCATTTCCATGAATTAGTCCCTTTTTCCTATGACATCATTGGATTCATTGTGACTACAATCTTCTTTCAACTTAGTGACAACTGCCACCCCTCTGCCCCTACCCTGACCCAGAGGCTGGTGCAGCACACGGAAACTTGGTGGGCATAATTCAATCAGAGGGACTCCTCCCTCCAGGCCCAATCAAGTTTCCGTAATGCATGCCAGTTCTGCATCTTCCTCCTCGATCAAATCCCGGATGAGGGGAGCTTTATTCACCACAGACCTGGCATTCAAATAGACCAGCCTGAGCTCAGGTACCTGTCCTCCCCCACCCCCAGAAAAGCAGGATGAAGCCAGAGGGTCGGAGCGTGCCACTGCTTGAAGATAGCGGGGGCACAATCCCAGATTTTGATATGGCCCTCTGTTCATCCGTCTGCCACTATTCCCAATCACTGTGGAGATCACTGTCCCCACCCCATCCCCCCATCCCCCTGGGCCCCAACACCCCCACCCCGGTCCCCCCATTGCTGTGACTGTCTACCAACCTGGAATGAGAAAGGTCCGGCAAAATCCCCCCATCTTTCTGCCGGGCCTTACGTCCCTCCCCCCTCCCTAACCCATTAAAAAGTTTAAAAAGAAAATCCCTAAGCCTCCTTTTTGTGCCATGCCACCTCTCGGGGTCCCAGTACCTGTCATTAAGGAACCGGTGGCATAGATTAGAGGGCCACACCTAGGAGAGGAATAAGCCATCAATAAGAGTAAAGTAAAAATAAAATAAGATAAAAGCAGGAAAAAATGAATCGGCAAGAACCAATACAGTGAATATTAATGATAAGTCCACAAAGCTGGACAGTGACTCCCGAGCATGGTCACCCTCTCACAGTGACCAAGATCCTCCGGCTTCGGGGAGATGTCAGACCTTTCCTTCTTGTTTTTATATAATGAGTCCATGTAATTCCCAATTTGATCTCTCCTCCCAACTGGTATGGTTGTTTTCCAACAATATGCAAAACGAAGAAATTACATTTATTTTTTAATTACAGACAGCATAATCTCTGCAATACAAAGAGTTTCAAGTCCAAAGCACTGATACAAGAAAAAGATCCTGAAAGGGTTAGGGTGTGCCTACCCTAAACCACTTTCCTCCTCCTCTGTACAGTTCAGGACTGTACAGTTTCTTAATCCAGGCCCCTATCTAGCTAAGTGTTGCCAAAACTCTCCCCCATGCTTTTCCAGGTACAGAATTTATCTCAAAGAGTTCAAAGTGTTTTATTTCTTACATACATAAGATGTTATTGTTTAAGCACTGCTCAGTAGTTTTCCTGGTTTTGTAGCAAACTTCTTCAAAACACTAGATATCATTACCTCTTGATAAAGAATGAATAAATATATTAATAAAAAGCCTACTTTAAAAGTCCCTGTGGTTGTAAATGTAGTTTTGTATACAAAGCCAACTTTTCCAGCTTTTTTATTTGTTTTCCTTAATTGGACACTTCTTAATGTGCAACACTCTGTTTCTTCTGTTTCTGTCCATTAGATGAAAGCTCATTTTTCCAGCTTTGACAGTATTAATGATGAAGCATTCATTACTGTTAGTGCTTACTTTTTGAATGCTTCACCTCCACCGTCATAAATTGGTGTTACTTTATTATAAAGCAGAACCATTTTTTTAAAAAAAATGATTTTTCCGAAATGACTATATTTTGGACAGCCTTTGGGAATAATATCTTATAGCTCAAGATATATGACTATGCAATTTGTGACTGGCACGCCAAAATATTACATCAGTATATTATACTCTTTGCTGCTTTTCAATTTATTTTCATATTTAATTTAAGGGCTTCAGTTGACCTTCAAGAAGATCACAATTTGGATGTGGCCACACAGAAGCTGTTTTCTCTTTCTTTCTAGCCCACCAAACAAACACCCATGGTTAGCTCCAACTGCAATCATCTAAAGTATGTTTGGAACAATATCAAATTAAGAAGTTAGCAGCCCCTTCTATTACTTAGTGTCTTCAAACAGGTTGAAGCATCACATTCCTTTAAATTCTTCAATTCTTGGCTGTGCTGTAGCACAAAGAAGATTATTTTCTTTTCATTTTCTACAATAGGTTCACAAACCGGTTGAGTTCACAGTTGTGTGTGGTGAAGTCTTGTGAAGTAGGTTTCAGGCTTTTAGCAGCTGTGCAAGCTAAACTATTGATGTTCTAGGTGCCAATCCTGGAAAACCTACCAAAGAAATAATGACGGAGATGTTGTGTAGCCGATTCTTTGCAGGCAATAAGCGAGATGGAAGGTTGCAAACAGGAACATGCTTTATTGAGGCAAACAGGAACAGAACTGAAACAGTGGCTGCTGCACAGCTACTTATACAGTTGGCCACTAGGCAGCAGCCAATAGGTTTAAAGGAACCCATTCCCGCCCCAAATCAACCAATGATCTTCTTGGAGACAGCAAGTCTGGCTTAGTCAGTGACCATTACACAGACACACCATTGAGCAACCTTTAAGCAGCATTCAAACAGACACATGAATCAGTACAAGTAAAAATCCCAATACATTATACCCCTCCCCACTAGAATGTACACACATTATTTAACAATATAATTTTGAAGATATTGTGGTCTACATGACTGTTCAGAATGCCTGGGGCATCCGGGCAACTCCTGATCTAACAGCTTGCCTACCAGGCTGGGTAACCTGGGCTCACGTGAGTCGGATTGACTCAAGTTCCTTTGGCCGGCCATTCCTGGTTGGCCCAAACCAAAACCCAATGTAGTAGCAGGGTCAGCAGAGCTGCTGCCTTGTTCGGGTCATCCTTCCCCATCTGGAGACCTGAGTTGTACTTCCAGATTGTGTCCATCTATGGCCACCTCCCCGTTATAATGACTGAATGAGTCCTCAGAGCATGTGAACTGCTCTGTTAGGCTGCCGACTGCCAGTTCTTGTTGTGGACACGCTGTGAGGTCCTTGCTTAGTGGCCATTCCACAAAACACCTTCACTGCTGATCAATATGTCGGTGAAAAACTCGCCCCCCCCATCCATGGACACCTCATAGGAAAGGGGTCCCAAGACCTTGACAATTTTACTCAGCACCCACAAGTTCCCAGGCCCGTAGTTCTGGCCCCACACACCATCGCCCACTTGCAACCCTCTTGGTACCTTTGGGCGTGTGGTGTCTGCTGCTCCCCAGTCAGGATGCAACCTGTCCAGTTTCATGATTAATCTTCTTCCCCAGTGAAGCTCTACTGGGCTTTTGCCCATTGCTGTGCAAGGCGAGTGACACAAGGAAGTGTAGCATCCCTTGTGACAGATTTTCCCCCTGTGAGACAGAAATCGGTGCTGTTCAGGATTTCCCTGGCTAAGGAGGGATTTCTCTAGACTAGGGAGGAGGTTGGTCCCTATTAACCCATCAACTCTAAACATTGTTAATAAACATAAGTGTTCTGTACCAGCCTGCTACCGGCCCTGCAGAAAAGGCAACCCCTTTACAAACGGCAAGAGGCTGGAATTACGTCTGCCAAATTTATTACTATAAAAAACAAACAAGACACGAACCAAGATACAGGAGCTTTGAAACACTATCTGAGTGGTTGCTTTCAGCAAACCAGCCCTCCCCACACATTCCCTTTATAAAGAGTTCAGGGCGTGGCCTCTCTCTGCCTCCTTCCGAGAAGCCCCACAGCCTTCCTCTGTTTACTCCTACTTGACTGCCTCCTGCGTCGGGCATCCTTGAACAGGGCCAGCTGTGGGTCATCTTCATCCACACTGTCAGGCTCACACAGCTGGGTCTCCATGGTGACCAAGTGGGAGGGGCCTGCCTGAGGGCTATCATCAGCAAGATCTTCAACCCTCTCAGCAAGGTCTTCAACACACCCCTCCTCCTCTGAGTCGTCCGACCCAACTGCCGAACCCACAGGCTGACCCTGAATCACAACAATAAGAAGCAGTAAAACATAAGTTCCATTTTCCCTGCCAGTTCTTTTCATTCAAATTGTAGTTTGAAAAGGATTTTCATCCCTTAATGGTCTGCCTCTGGGTCTTTTATAATATTGAATGGCAATACCTTGAAGGTATCTGACCAAGATTGATGGATCTTCAAGCTTCTGTTTATCTGATCTAGGTTGCTGAATCTTAGTACATGACAAGCTTCTGTTTACTAGTTTACTGTGGAGTATAGCTCTGACTGAAGCTCCTTAATGAATCTACAGTATATCCAAACTCCAGGCCTTTTCTACCCTTTTTTGACATGTTCATAGGTTCTAGATAAGTATCAAAACTTAAATATTACTTTTGTATAGTGTTTCATTACAGAAAACTCTTCACTTCCAGGCCCAATGCAATGTGGGAGGGCGGGAAGTTTCAACTACTTTGGTCAGCTCCTCTGGATCTAATTCATTGGGGGAAAGATCAGACATATTGATTAATGATTCTAACGAGTCACATATTATTTGGTTTATTGCTTGCATGTTAGTCTGTTTTTCATTAGGATACACACACCACCCTTTTTATGCAACTTCATCATTAGGTGGTACAGGGACTGGATGTCATATGATTATTTTGAAGCAATATTCTATGTCCAGCCATAGAGGAGGTTCTATGACTGACTGAGAATACATAAAATAGAATGAGTTCCCAGGATCCATGATATTTTTGCTTGGAGAAGATGACATGAAACATGATACTGAATGCTAGCAAACTGTCATTTTTCTTTTAATGAATAATTGTTGCCCATGTAATGACAATGAAAATGGTTGGATTGTTGCTGCAATTGCTGCATCTGTTTCTGAAGAAACTGTTTTGGTTAACTAGGGATTGTGGGTAGTTGTGGCTAGTTGCTGAAGATTATGCATGCATGAATTCGAAGGAAACACTGGCTTGTTATTGCTGAATGAAAACTGGTCTTGGGTAACAGAATCATTTTTTAAGTCTGGTTGATTGCTCTGGAAGACTACCTTGATAATGTTCATGACATTGATTTGAAGTTAGCTGATGAAAAAGCTTCTCTTCATCAAAGCAAGGAGGCAAAATCTTAGGTGGAAAGTTCTGTGGCAGACTCCATGCTGGAAACAATATTGATTGCCTGGTGGCATATACATAGCCCTTTCTGATAACACGACCATAATATACTAGGCCTAGCTGCTTTGCTGCAGGATTTTTATGGCTGCTCTTTGCTGAAACAGCAGTTCTTCATTCTTTCTAATTACCCTTTGCCTTCCCTCCTGTTGTTGCTACAACAATTCTTTAACACTATTGACACATGTATCTGGGCCTAGTCTCATTTCAAAGCAGCCCTCCTGCTTAGGGCGGGCTCCTGCTTCTACCATGGTGGAAGTCTCTTCAACTGGAAGAATGGCTTTTTTGGGTCATCCATATTAGTGCTTTTAGTATCAACCTGGGTACAGGGTCTGGTTTCCTCAGCCCATATAGTGGCTAATTTCTACAAGGTCTATGCTGTGTGAGGACCAAATTCCCTCCTTTCACAACCTTTATTTTAACCAGTTTGTTTTATTTTCATGCAACATTCAACCACTCCCACTTGTGTGGTTGACTTTTTTTTCCCCTAGATATTTTTTTCTGGAATCTTCCTTCCTGGATATCCCACCACCCTTACTGGATATCCCACTGTGTGTTGAATTCTTCAACACAAGAATTCTGTTGATGAGACCCCAATACTACATTTGTTTTTCTTTAATTTGAGGCCCGCTATGCAGAGCCTTTGCAAAACAGCCCTGAGCCTATTGTCCAAGACTTCTGGGGATTCCCCAGCAATGAGAACATCATCAAAATAGGGGCAGACACACTGAATACCCTTAAGTGTACATTGGAAAATACCCGATGCGACACTGACTCCAAACTGCAAGCGTTTGACTTTTAATGCTGCTCCGTGAGTTACGATTGTTTGAGCCACGGCTGTGGCCTCGTCAACTGGCAATTGCTGATACGGCTGCGCTAAATCAAGTTTAGCAAAAATGGTTCCCCCTTGCAAGGAGGCTAGAATATGGTTGACCACAAGGACCGGGTATGCATGTTGATTGAGGGCCTTATTTAATGTGCATTTATAGTCTGCGCAAATATGAACTTCCCTGTTGGACTTTAGTGGGGTGACAATAGGAGTTTCCCATTCCCCCCCCCCATCAACAGGCTGTAATACGCCCTGTTCTACCAACTTATCGATTTCGGAATCAATTTTGTGTTTTAGGGCAAAGGGGACTCTGCCAGGCTTAATTCTAATCGATACAACATTAGGATCTAATTTAAAAGAAATTGGTGGGTCAGTATAAGTTCCTAGTTTTGACTCAAAAACATCCGTGTATTCCTCGCAAACAGTCATGAGGTCTGCTGTCTGTGTCCAGTTAATGCCTGTAATGTGAATGCCCAAAGCCTCAAACCAATCAAGTCCAATAAGACTTGTTCTTTGGCCCTCTACTACTATGACATCCAGGTGCCCCAAATACCCTTTAAATTTTACCAATAAGGTGGCTTCACCCTTAACTTTAATGTGAGTGTTCTGAAAATCTGTTAAAATAATATCTGAAAGCCTTAGTTTAGCCCAATGATTACTGCGTCTGCACATAAGTTGAATGTGCCATGCGAGATGATCGATACCACCAAGCCAGAATCCAACTCCATCTTACATGGAACTCCTTGTAGCTCTACTGAGAACTTAAGTTTAGGCTTAAGGGGGCGACAAGCCCCAGTGCGGCAAACGCTTCTCCAGCTTCTGAAGAACCCCACACTAACTGGACCTTGGGCCCCAGTACCTCTCCTAGTCAGTTCCTCTGACTGGTGTTTGGGTGGTCTGTCTCTGGCGGGCTCTGCACACCACCATGATGTGGCCAGTCCTTCTGCAAGCTCTACACGTGGCCGAATGAAATCTGCAATTGGCGCAGAAATGGTTGCCTCCACACCCCTTACATCTAGGTAAGAGAACTGACTTGTAATCATTCTCTTATTTATTTATTTATTTATTTATTTATTTATTTATTTATTTATTTATTTATTTATTTATTTATTTATTTATAATGAGACTTGTATGCCACCCTATCTCCCGAAGGATTCAGGGTGGCTAACAACAATAAAATACAATAAATACAAATATTAAAAAAGAATTAAATTATGTCAAAGTCCCACTAAAACCAATAAAAACATTTAAAATCATAATTAAAAACCCCATTATCATCAGTCCAGGTCAGCCTGTTGGAAAAGATATGTCTTTAGGTCACGACAAAATGATCAAAGGTCTGGGGCCATCCGGAGCTCCCGGGGGAGCTGATTCCACAAAGTAGGTGCCCCAACAGAGAAGGCCCTTCCCCTGGGGGTCGCCAGCTGACATTGTCTGGCCAATGGCACCCTGAGGAGGCCCTCTCTGTATGAGTACACAGGGCGATGGGAAATCGTTCCTGGCAGCAGATGGTCCTGCAAATATCCTGGGCCTAAGCCATGTAGGGCTTTATAGGTAAGAACCAGCACCTTGAATCTCACCTGAAAGGCAACCGGTAACCAATGCAGTTCGCGCAGGAGGGGTGTAATATGGAAATATCAGTATGCTCCCATCACAACCCGCACGGCCGCATTCTGCACCAGCTGGAGCCTCCGGGTGATCTTCAAGGGCAGCCCCTAGTAGAGAGCATTGCAGTAATCTACCTGGGAGGTGACGAGCGCATGAGTGACCATACATAAAGCATCTCGGTCCAGATAGGGTTGCAACTGGTGCATCAGGCGGACCTGTGCAAATGCCCCCCTGGTGATTGCCGTGGTTTTGCACGCTTGGCTGCCTTTGGAGCTTGTTTATTTCGGGTTCTTAGTCTTCTGACGATTTTCCAACACATTTGGTGACCTCAAGATGGACGAAATCTTCTACTTTTGAAGATTTGGTGGGCTGCACTGTTTGCACTGCACCTCCAGCTGCTTCATCAGCCATGACCTCATCCTGTGCCTCGGCGAATGTGAAATTGGGTCTGGCAAAACAGTCTCTGCTTTTGGGGTCTGTCTCTAAGGCCACAGACGAGTCGGTCTCTCAGTCGTTCCTCTAAATTCGAGAACTTGCAAAGGTGTGCGGCCTGCCTTAGGCCCGCGATAAACTCTGAAGCTGTCTCTCCGGGAAGCTGCACTCTTTGGTTGAATTTAAAATGCCATGCCATCTCCGACATCTTGGGCTGAAAATGCCTGGTCAGCTTCTTCTTAAGGTCTGCAAATGATACCGCTTCAATGGGCATTGGTGCAAAAAGACTTTCCACTAGGTCAAAAGTCGTTGGCCCACACACACATAGCAACGTGGCAGCTTTTAGGCCTTCCTCTGCAATCTGGTTTGCTCATAGATAGTTCTCCACTTGTGAGAGGTAAGACAGCCATTCTTCTGGATGCTTTACATCGAATTCTCTGAGTTTGCCGACCTTCGTCATCTTTCCTCCATTCCTGCGTTCTTGGATCCAGCTTCCTGGGCTCAGGGAATGCATCCACTGAGAACGCGACCACTAGTATAGCTTTACTAGCCGGCCTAGAGGGGGGGAAAGATGCCTCTTCCCTCCAGTGTGTAATGCCAACCCCTCGTGAACTTCAGCCCTTTAGGCGGTGAAGCAGGATTCCACCCTCGTCGCCACTATTATGTAGTGGGCTCTGGTGAGCAGGAATGAAGACACACAGCTGAGTACAGAGAAACTCATTCTTTCATTTAAGCTGGAACTGTACTGGACCTGGGGCGCTCCCTGCTACACTATATAGCCAAACCCTATGGTAGCAACCAATCAGATTAAACCTGTGCTTGCCGCCCAAGGTTGACCGATTGCAGGACCGGAGATGTCCTGTCTGGGTTGCTGAAGAGCCGTTAGGTCTCCAGCAACACACGTGGAGTGATACCAAAAGCCTAGTACATAACAGGCCTCCTAGTCACTTTGCTTAACTTTTGCAACTTCATAATATTTTTGTTACTTTGACTTATAAACAGCAGACTCATCAGGTGCATATTTGCTGAATCCTCTGGACCTAGGTCTGTAAAAAAAAAATCTAACCCAATTTGGATTAGACATTTTTGGAAAATAAATATAAACAAACTGACCGTTTCTTTTCAGAATTTTGTCTTTATGTTTGGGCATGGTTTTTCTAATTATATAAATCATCAGAGAGATGGACAATGGGATATAAACAAACATTTTTGGTCCAATTGACATTCCCTCTATAGTTTATTTTAAGAATAATTCATTAGCCTTCTTTCTATTTAAATTTACATATGATAGCATCCTATAAAATGATTTTATTTGGGTTTTCAGTAAGTTTCCAATTCATTCTTTTAGTGCCCTCCTTTTCTGATACTATTCTTGGGAAAGGTCCTTAGGAATATATTTCCAATCAGGATGTAAAGATGCTAAACTATTCTCCATCTTCAAGGTGGAGTACTTACTTGGGATGGCTGAGATTATTGTGTAGGATGATGAAATTATTCTCACTATCAACTTCTTTACACTTTTATTCTTGCCACATTCCTCCTTTCTGTCACTATTACAAAACATTCATTCTACAAATGCATGGATATCCATTTTGTTGGAAGATGTTATATGTTGTTTCTTTTCTTGATGTTTCTTTTTATATATTCAGGGTTGCTATACTGTGTGTGTGCTTGTTTACACAGCTTCTCTTGTGGGAGATTGAGTTGTTACTTTGGTGGTCGAACACCTGATTAGCTTAGTAGACTTATGATAGACTTGTTTTTCTAATTTTCCAGCACTGCCTCTGCTGATGAGGATATGCAGGAAAGGCAAAGTGTTGCTGTTTTTTTCCCTAATGAACTTTATTCCTTTTAAGATATTGTTGATTGTTTTGTGTGTGTTCTCTTGTTGGTCCTTTTTTATTATGATAAAGATGTCATTGATGTACTGAATCCATATTTGGTTGCATACAAGGGAGTGCTATAGATTCCAGATGTTGCATTATGGTCTCTGCTATTAGCAGAGATAAGCAGTTAATACAATTCAATGTCTTGTTATCTCCGCAAGTCATTGGCAAACATAACACTTTACCAGTGTTCATTGGGGATATGTGTGCACGTTCACACAAAATTTCATCAAAATCCATGATTGTCAAGCAGGGACCCCCAGACCACTTGACATGGAATGACCCTTAAACAAATGTTTGTAGCTGCCCGACTCACATATAAGTGTCACAACCTTTTTTCTTCCACTACCTAATGATAAATGAACAGTGGAAGACTAGAACGACCAACACTAGCTTAAGAAGTTCCTAGAGCTTTAAACTGGTGCCCACTAGAACAGGGGTAGGCAACCTCGGCTCTTTTATGACTCATGGACTTCAACTCCCAGAATTCCTGACCCAGGAATTCTGGGAGTTGAAGTCCATGAGTCATAAAAGAGCCGAGGTTGCCTACCCCTGCACTAGAAGATAGAAAACAAGATAGAATAACAGGAAACCCTATACCATGTCAGTTAAATGGTTGTCCAGTCCTTTCTTAAAAGCCTCCATAACTTCTGGGTGTTGTTCCACTGGTTAATTGTTCTGTCAGGAAATTTCTCCTTGTTTCTAGGTTGCTCCGCAAAGGCAAAAAATGTCACGATACGCAACGATACGTCATGTGACGCAATCAAGGTTGACCTTATTAAAAGCTCCATGGTTTGATTACAATATAATTCAATACACCTTATTTCAGACCCAAAGACGGAGAAGGCGAAGAGATTAGAAATTCTTAAGCCCGGTCCCCCAAACAAAATCTTGCCACAAAAACTTTGAGAGAAATGACCGAAGCGGGCTTTCCGCATTATTTTTATTTATTTTTTATTTTATTTTAATAATATTTATATACCGCCCTTCTCCCGAAAGACTCAGGGCGGTGAACAGGGCAAGAATAAAAAATACAAAGTTACAAAAGTTAAAAAAGAATTAAATATATGCCCACTAAAAACAATAAATACAATATTAAAACAACAATAAAAAACCCCACCAATCCCCCATCAGGCCAGGCCGGCTTGTTCGAATAAAAATGTCTTTAGATCATGACAAAAGGAGCAAAGATCAGGCGCCATCTGGAGCTCAACCGGTAACTGATTCCATAGCTCTGGGGCACCCACAGAGAAGGATCTCCCCCTGGGGGCCACCAATCGACATTCTCTGATCGGTGGCACCCTGAGGAGGCCCTCTCTGTGGGAACGTACAGGGTGAAGGGAAGTTGATGCCGGCAGCAGGTGTTCCCTAAGGTACTCCGGACCCCTGCCATGTAGGGCCTTAAACACCATTACTAGTACCTTGAATCTCACCCGGAAGACAACTGGCAACCAATGCAGCTCACAGAGCAGAGGTGTAACATGGGAGTATCGGGAGACTCCCAACACAACTCTCGCGGCTGCATTCTGTACCAGTTGGAGCCTCCGGGTGGTCCTCAAGGGTAGCCCCATGTAGAGAGCGTTGCAGTAGTCCAGACGAGAGGTCACGAGCGCGTGAGTGACCGTGCATAAGTCATCCTGGCTTAGATAGGGCCGCAACTGGCACACCAGGCAAACCTGGGCGAAAGCCCCCCTAGTCACAGCCACTATGTGATCTTCCAGAGTGAGCCGTGAATCTAGGAGGACTCCCAAGTTGCGAGCCCTATCTACGGGGGGTAATAATTCACCCCCCATAGAGAGAGATGGAATATCCGAAATAACCTGGGATGCAGGTATGCAAAGCCACTCAGTCTTGTCGGGGTTGAGTTGAAGTCTGTTCCTCCCCATCCAGACCCGAACCGCCTCCAGGCAACGGGACATCACAGCAAGGGCATCACTGGGGTGGATTGGGGTCGAAATAAAAAGCTGGGTATCATCAGCGTACTGATGATACCCAACTCCAAAGCCACGAATGATCTCACCCAGCGGTTTCATATAGATGTTGAACAGGAGAGGCGAGAGGACCGACCCCTGAGGAACTCCACAAACGAGAGACCTCGAGGTCGACCTCTGCCCCCCTGTCAACACCGACTGCGAACGTCCCAGGAGATAGGAGGAGAACCACTGCAAAACCGTGCCTCCCACTCCCAATCCCATGAGACGCCGCAGCAAAATACCATGGTCGATGGTATCGAAAGCCGCTGAGAGGTCTAATAGGACTAGGACAGAGGAATGTCCCCTGTCCCAAGCCCTCCAGAGATCATTCACCAGCGCAACCAATGCCGTCTCCGTGCTGTACCCAGGCCTGAAACCCGATTGGTATGGGTCTAGAGAATCCGCTTAATCCAGGACCAGAGGGAGCTGATGCACCACCACACTCTCAACAACCTTCGCAAGAAAGCAAAGGTTGGAGACCGGACGAAAGTTGTTCAACACAGCTGGGTCCAAGGCAGGCTTCTTGAGGAGAGGCCTCACCACCGCCTCTTTCAAGATGGCGGGGAAGCTACCCTCACTCAGAGAAGCCGATATAACTGCCTGGAACCATCTTCGTGTCCTCTCCCGGGCTGCATAAACCAGCCAGGAAGGGCACGGGTCCAATAAACATGTGGTGGAGCTCAGCCTCCCCATAATCCTGTCCACTTCCTCCAGAGTCACAGAATCAAACTCCTTCCAGGTAATATCGACAAGACCGCCCGTGTCCTGATCGTCAGACTCTGCCCAGTCAGAGTCCAGACCGGTCCGAATCCGAGCGATTTTGTCCGACAGATGTTGGTTAAACTCCTCGGCACAACCCTGCAAGGGTTCCTCCCTCACCTCTTGATTAAGGAGGGAGCAAGTCACCCTAAACAGGGCAGCCGGGCGATTATCTGCGGACGCGATAAGGGTAGCAAAGTGATTAGACCTCACCACCCTTATCGCAGCGAGATAAGACCTAATATAGGCTCTTAGTCACAATCAGTCGGATTCGGATCGGCTGGATCTCCAACCGCTCTCTAGGCCCCGTCTCCGACGCTTCATCTCCCGGAGCTCCGTGGAAAACCATGGAGCTCGACGGGATCTGCACCGGGTCAGGGGCCGCAAGGGTACAACTCGGTCAAGAGCCTCTGTGGCTGCCCTTTCCCAGGCTTCCACTAAGGCATCCGCCGAGTTGTGAGCGAAGGAGGCAGGTGGGGACCCCAGCACTGCCTGGAACCTCTCAGGATCCATTAAGCGTCTGGGGCGGTACCATCTAATTGGTTTCACACACCCACGGTGGGGAGTGGCAAAACGGAAGACCAGCCGCAGGAGATGATGATCGGTCCATGACAGGGGCGTAACAATTGGGGAGCCCCCACCAAGATCATCTAACCACCGTCCAGATAAGAAAATCAGGTCAAGGGTGTGGCCTCCCACATGAGTCAGTCCCGAAATTACTTGCGTCAGGTCCATGGCCGTCATGGAAGCCATGAACTCCCGAGCTAACTCAGATGATCCTCCCAGGGATGGTAGATTGAAGTCCCCCAAAACTATAAGTTTCGGGAACTCAATCACCAACCCAGAGAGGACATCGAGAAGCTCAGGCAGGGCTGCTGCTGCGTGACTAGGCGAAAGGTACACCAGCAGCAAGCCCAACTGTGCACCAGGGCCGCATCTCAGGAAGAGAGACTCACACCCGACAATCTGGGGAACGGTGGCCTCCCGCGGACACAAGGTCTCCCTCATAACAACAGCCACTCCCCCACCCCTACCCTGAGCCCGAGGCCGGTGTAGCACCCAGAAACCTGGTGGGCAAAGATCAACCACAGGAATACCGCCCTCTGGGCCCAACCAAGTCTCCGTGATGCAAGCGAGGTCCGCCTGCTCACCCTTGACCAGGTCGCGGACGAGAGGAGCTTTATTAGCAACAGACCTGGCATTCAAGTACACCAGCCAGAGCTCAGGGGGCTGCACATCCTCGCTCCCTGGACCTCGGGGCGGAGCCAGAGGGTCGGAGTGCCTCAGCGCTTGCAAGCAGCGGAGAGGCCTTCCCTGAGATCGATACGGCCCTCTGTTCCTACACCTGCTGCCATTCCCTAACATCGTGGGAATGGGTAGTCCCACAACCAGTCCTGGAGCCCCGGAGGCAACCGACCCCCGCTCCTCCCCCCCGTGATCAATCCCGGACCTTGCCTGAACAGCGGTTGTTGGACTGCCCCCCTTGTCCAAACAACCAAAAGAAGTACCCTCCCCCCTCCCTAACCCCCCCAAAAAATTAGATAAGAAACTAACCAGGGGCCTCTTATTAGATTTATGTCGGAGGCCCCTACCCGTGCCCAGCCATCTCTCAGGGTCCCAATAAGCGGGCCCTTCATTGAGATTATAAGTGGCTAGAAAGGTAGGTTGCACCCAGGAAGGGGGGGCACCCCTGAGGGCGAACAAGTCCGTGAAAGAATACCTGAAACAAGGCATAAGGAGCAAATCCAGGTGGAAGGCAGTCCATAGTTAATAAGGAGGGTCCAAACAGAGGGTAAATGGGTGTCCAGACCCTCCACCCAGCTACTGCCACTCAGCTGGGTGAACCCCCAGGACAGGCCAACCACCGTCCTCTCACGACGGTCACGGAGCCTGTTCCCGGGGGGGTGGTCTGAAACACACACTCTGGGTATAACATGCCTCATAGAGCTCTCACCTCTAGGGGCAGCAGGTGTAAGTTCAAGCCACCCTTTCACGGAGGCTAATACCCAGAGTCCTCTGAGTCCTTTGGGGATGATGTGTAGACAATAAGCAATAGTTCGTAGAGGCAAGAATGTAATAATGTACTAAGCCATGATAGTCTGCTCTGCTAACAACCAAGTCCTCCGCCGCTCCGCCACTCCAGGGGATTGTTCCTGGCCACAGCTCCATGGGCCCCCAGTTCTACAGTAATTGGGGCCTTCCAGAACGTGGTCTACAGAGTCTAACTCCTCCAGGCTTACTAATTTCCTCCAGGCCCCGTCGGAATCCAACGGCACCGACCAGTTCACAATAGGTGCCGCAAAGAGCATGGGTCTTTCAGGCTCCTCCGGAACAGCCAGGGTCTTCTGGGCTCCACTGGGCTCCACCGGGGTTAACCGGCTAACCCAGGAACCTTCGGGGGCACCAGAAACACTGAAGGTGCCAGGCCGTCTGGGGTAAGCAGAGCAATCAGGAGACAAAAACAGGTCGACAGCCATGCCACCGCCGAGCTACCGAGGCTGCTGCTGTTGCTGAAAACGCCGCTGCAAACACCGTCGCCATCGCTATTGTTGCCGGAATGCCGCCGGAGCCGAGAACGATCTAGAAACGCCACCGCCGCCGGAGGAAAACAGGCCGAGAAGGCCCAGGTGCCAGCGATGCAAGCGGCCCGAAAAATGGCCCAAAATGCAGTGGACGATGTCAAAAGTGGCCTAGAATGGCCCGGGAGCAACGCCGCCGCCGCCACCGTCAAAATGGTCCGAAAGTGCTGTCGCCGTCGCAGTCGAGAGTGGACCGAGACGACCACCAAGACGGCCCGAAATGGCCCACAAACGCCTCCGTCGACACCGCCAACAGTCGGGAACCACCTAAAGACACTGGCGCCGCCGCCACCGAAAACGCCGCTGACGCCGCCGCCGAAAACGCTGCCGAGAACGGCCCGGAGAATGGCCCGAAGCGGTAGGAAGACGCCGCGAATGACGAGCCTGGCAGCCAGCACACCAGCAGACCAGCAGACCAGCGGAACGCCAATGGTAAAATTAGCAGGCAGCAGACAGCATTGTCCAGTTGCCTAACTCATTGCCCATCACTATCACCCCAACACAGAGGGCATAAAGCACCCCTGAGGGGCTCCTAGGACGCCTAATTTCTGGAACTTGCAGAGCTCAGCCCAGCACGTCCACCTGCACGTCTGCCATGTCGTGAGGAAGGCTAGGATTTTGCTCACCAGTGAATCCATAATCCCCAAATTTGTCACACTCCTCTTGTCTTGTAAACGCTGACATATTTCAGAAAGCCAGTGTGCCACAGGAGACTTCATTGCTCAGGCGTCACAAAAGATGAGGGTGGATGGGGAAAGCGAACTCAATCAACTCAATCAATTATTGGCTGTGCTGTAGCACACAGAAGATTATTTTCTTTTCATTTTCTACAATAGGTTCACAAACGGTTGAGTTCACAGTTGTGGGTGGTGAAGTCTTGTGAAGTTGGTTTCAGGCTTTTAGCAGCTGTGCAAGCTAAACTATTGATGTTCTAGGTGCCAATCCTGGAAAACCTACCAAAGAAATAATGATGGAGATGTTGTGTAGCCGATTCTTTGCAGGCAATAAGCGAGATGGAAGGTTGCAAACAGGAACATGCTTTATTGAGGCAAACAGGAACAGAACTGAAACAGTGGCTGCTGCACAGCTACTTATACAGTTGGCCACTAGGCAGCAGCCAATATGTTTAAAGGAACCCATTCCCGCCCCAAATCAACCAATGATCTTCTTGGAAACAGCAAGTCTGGCTTAGTCAGTGACCATTACACAGACACACCATTGAGCAACCTTTAAGCCAGCGAATCCATAATCCCCAAATTTGTCACACTCCTCTTGTCTTGTAAATGCTGACGTATTTCAGAAAGCAAGCGCGCCACAGGAGACTTCATTGCTCAGGCGTCACAAAAGATGAAAATGTTTCAGCCCATTTTGCCATGGTTCCATTATATCTTCATCCAGGACTTCTTCACTCTCTACATTACCATTTCTCAGTCTTAGCAACTGTGAACTTCAACTTCTAGAACTTTCAGAATTCCAGGAGCTGAAGTCTATATCTCTTGAAGTTGCCAAGATTCATTGCTCCCAGTGTGTTATATATGTTCCCTATCCGCAGCTCCACCCCACACACTCAGCAGGCCAACATCTGGTGCCTGTCCTTGAAAACAGCACCACCGGGACCCCTCCCTCTCCTGGCTTGCCGTCTGGTCACAGCTGGTTGAGGCCAGCTCCATGCCATGCAGCAGAGCGCTGGAACCGTTCTGCAGCACAGGTAGGCCCTCATCCCCCTCCCTGGCACTGCGTTAGCCATTGCTGGGCCGTGAGGCTTCCTCATCCACCAACATCACTGGGTCCAAGCTGCAAGGCCACCCAGCCATCTGGCAGTGTGCAGATTGGCCCCATCAGTCCCAGACCGTGAGGCTTCCCCATCTACCACCAGCATTGTTGGGCCCAAGCCATGAGGCTGTCCAGCCATCTGGTGGTGTCCTTGCCGGTGTCACTGCAAAGCCTGGCTGTCTGGCAGCTTTGCCTCATTGGAACTGCAAGGTGGGTGCCTTCTGTTGCTGGTGCCTTTCCCCCCCTCCCACAAATGTCGAGCCCACAGGTCTTGATAGGCAGCTCCCTCTACCAGGGCTCCACCTGGAAGGCAAGGAGAAAAATGTAAGCATTCACTTGTTATGGTGGACGGTTCTGCTGACCCCCTGCCTGGCTTACTGGGACATTGTCAATGGAACCTTCACAACAATCAAGATGCATGGATGTCTGCTTCCCCCATCTAGGAGGCCTCTGTAATAGGGTACCCCATCCACTACACCAGGTACTATAGCCATCCCCATTGGAACCGAAAGTCCAAGATCTCCTATATCTTATAATGGTCCCCATGACAGGTCCTGGTACCCTGTTCATGGGCCTACAGGAGGAACCCCCTGCCACTTTCAGTAGATTACAGTGGAAGACTGGGTGTATCTTCCCCAGGAACCAGGGTAGCTGTAGCTGTACAGCCACTGGATTGATAACCTTTATGACCCGGAATGGTCCTAGGTATTTTGGACCTAGCAGCCTACAGGTCACCCTCAGTCGTAGGTACTTCATTAACAGGTACACCAGGTCACCTACCAAAAAAGGCTTCTGGAGCCTCCTTTTCTTATCAGCTGTGCTTTTGTGGCCTCCTTGGCTTTTACTAAGGCCTTCTTCACATTAACCCCCCAATGTGTGTTATCCAATCCCAAGGTAGACAGGGTGAGGGGTCCCCTTATTTATACTCAGGATTGGGACAAAGTCTAGATTGTGCAGCACCTGGAGGGGGGCAAAACCAGTACTACTGTGCAGAGCATTATTGTACGCTACTTCTGCAAATGGTAGTAGGTCAACCCAGTCCATCTGTTGGTATGAAACATAGCTCTGTATTTATCACTCCACCATTGCATTAGCTTGTTCCGCCACCCCGTTGGTGCTGGGATGATATGCTGAGCTGAGTTCTTGGGATGACCCTATGGACCGGATAAACTCATGCCAAAAATGGGCCGTGAACTGCACCCCCCAATCTGAGATAATTCATTGGGGCACCCCATGCAGGGGGCTTTGTACATGGCATCCTTGTACATAGGCCTCCATGTCTGTCTTCATCTACAGACACCAGAACTGATGCCTCACCAGATGCAGGGTTTTCAGAAACCCAAAATGGCCCACTTACTTTACGTCATGGCACCGTTGCAACACCCCCTGTCAGAGAGCATGTGGGACATACAGTTTGTTACCTTTCCATGCCAACCCATCCCACCTTGTCAGTAGGATGATGATCCTGTAACCGGGGATCATCCTTTACTGCCTTGTGCAACTCCTGGACCAGGTCAATTGCCAGGTTATAGGTCACCACCTGCGCTGCTACTTGCCGGTAGGAGGGCATGATGGGCTGTACCACCTCTTCCTGCTTGCTGTTGTATTGGGGCATTCTTGACAAGGCATCGGCTAAGAAGTTTTTCCCCCCTGGTACATACTTCAAACAGAAACAGAAGTGTTGGAAATATTGCGCCCACTGTACATGTTTAGGGGACAGGTGCCTCAGTATCTGCAATGCCTCAAGGTTTTTGTGGTCCTTCCAGACCTCAAACAGCTCCTTTACTCCCTCTAGCAGGTGTCACCATGTGGACAGCACCCACCATATGACAAATACCTCCTCCTCCAATATGGCCCATGCTCTCTCATTATCCGTCAGCTTACGTGACATGTAAGCACAGGGCTGTAGTGTTCCCTGGCCGTTCTTTTGGAGCAACACCACTCCTACTGCAACGTCACTGGCATCAGCCTGCACTACAAATGGCAGGTCAGGGTTTGGATGAAGCAAAACCAGCTCCCTTGCGAACAGTGCCTTTAAATCCTCAAAGGCCTTCTGACATGCCATGGTCCATGCCAATGGTTGATCGGGGCATGGCTTAGTTGCAGTCAGTTGTGTGCAAAGCAGGTCCATCAAGAAGAGGGCCACCACAGCAAACGAGGGGATGAACTGCCGATAGACATTGGCAAACCCCAGGAAAATCTGTAACTGACGGCAGGTCTGTGACACCTGCCACTCAGTATGGCCTTCACCTTATTGGGGTCCATTTCTACTCCTGCCCCCAATATCCAGTAACCCAGCTAGTCCAGCTGTGTTTGGTGGAAGTCGCACTTGGAGAACTTCATAGAAAGGTGTGCCTTCAGCAGTTTCTCCAGCACCTGTCACACCAGCCGGGTGTGTTCCTCCATGTTGAAGGTGTATATTAAAATGTCATCTAAATATACGAGCACCGCACGGTAAAGGTGTTCATGCAACACTTCGTTGATGAGTTGCATGAATACCTCGGGGGCCCCCTGCAAGCCAAATGGCATCACCCAGAACTGGTAGCTACCAAGCAGGCAGTTGAATGCCGTCTTCCACTCATCCCCTCGCCTGATTTGAACCCTGTAATATGCCTCCCGTAAATCCAGCTTGGTGAACACCTTACCCTTCGCCAAATGGGCCAACAGGTCTTTCATTAGTGGTAGGGGGGTAAATGTTTTCCATGCAAACCCCATTGATGCTGCGGAAGTTGACACACAAGTGCAGGGATCCATTTTTATTTTCCTTAAATAGTACTGGAATTGTGATCCGTGATCGAGCTGGCTAGATAAAGCCCCTTGCTAGATTCTGGTCGATATACCAACACAACTCCTCCATCTCCCTGGCTGTCATTGTGTACATCTGGGGTTTTGGCAGTTTGGCACCTGGCATGATGTCGATCGCATAGTCAGTTGGCCAGTGAGGAGGTAGGACGTCGCACTCCTGCTCGCTAAACACATCAGTGAGGTTGGCATACACCGCCAGGAAGGAGGTTTCTCCCCTTGTGCTTTCTTGGCTTGCCATTGCCTCCCTACTCCTTTCTCCACTCCCTTTTTTTGGTTCCTGGGCTGGCAGCTGGGGACCAATCCCGATCCATAGTTTTTGATGTCCACCTTCCCACCAAATCGTAGGACCCCACTTGTCCAGCCATGCCAGTCCTAGGATAATGGCCTCAGTCATGGAAGGGACCATGATGAAGCAGAGGACCTCCCAATGGGCCCCCCATCTCCAGCCTTATGGGCTCCATTAGGGTAGCTGGAGCCCCCTCCCCAGAGGGACCCATCCACCTGCTCAAACCAGATTTGGTTGGCCAGTTGCCTCACTCTGATGCCTACCTCAGCCACCATGGCCTTACTGATCAGGCAACGGGTGCAGCCAGAATCAATCCAGAGAAATTCATCGAGGTGTGGACCTGGCTGACTGATGAGCCACCCTCAGCTGGCCTTCCCAGGGGTCGATGGGTTCCCCCGTGGAACCGGACACTCCACTGCACAATGCCTCAGCTGGTTGCCCTGGAAACATCTGAATGACACCCAGAGGTTGGGCCCAGAGGATCCGGAGCCCGCTGCCAGGGTCCTCCATCCTTCAGTTTCTCCATGCCCCTACATGGTACTGAAGAGACCTCCCACTTTGGGCGGAACTCCTGCAGGCCTGCATCCAAGTCCACCACTACAAGGAACCAGTCCTGGAGTCAACTCGGGACACCATGGAAAACACACACCTGGCACAGATCTTGGTCCAGGCCTGCCGAAAACTGGTGAACCAGTAGACATTCTGGCCAGGCCTGCAGTCTACCAGCCACCCACTGGAATTCATGGTTGTATTCAGCTGCAGACTGGCCTTGCTGCTTTAGTGCCAGTATCTCCCCCTCAGCCCGCTGGACCCAGGAGATGTTCTCAAATCGAGATTGCAGAGCCTCCAAGAACAAAGTGCCATTGGCGAGTTTCCTGGCATGGTCACTGTAGAGGTTCACCACCATTCTGCTGCTTCGCCCTGCAATCCTGCCATTATTGCCACCACCATTGCCCACTGAGATGGGTAGAAGTGAATGTACCAGTCCAAATGGCTTATAACCTGGCTGAGGAACATCACCAAATGGTCCGGGTTCCCATCAAATATCACTGGTACACCAGTGGCAGACCCCAAGCCATCCCTGGACCCCATGGCCCCAAAGGCCAACCTGTTCTGTTCCCCCTCCCTCAAGGTACAAACAGCCAGACAAGCAGATACGAAACAAAAGAGTTAATTCTTTATACTACAATATAATTGCTGTCTGATAAAGTCTTGGCAGCAAGCTACCCACAGTCAGCCAAAATAAGCTAGTTATCTCAAACGTTCGCTGACATGAGATAACTGCCAACAAGTAATTCCAAGAAAGTCCAGACAAACCCAAAAGCAGAGATGAAGAAGCGTAGTCACGAAATCCAGATCAGGGTTCACACAGGTAGAGAAATCCGACAGACATGACCAGAAGCTGTGGTGAATTAATTGTTCATCACAAAGTTCTGAGAGCAGGCACAGCCCCTTTGTACCTTGTGGGGTGTGGCTCAATGACTCAGCTACTCTCTGACCCTCCTACTCATCCTACGTTGCTGCAAACACTTGGCCCTGCCTCTTTCTTGAGGGTCTAGCCATGAGTGATCTTCACTAGACTGTATTTGCTGCAGCTGCTCGAGCTCCGTCCCAGCCTGGCCCCCAGCCTGGCTACTCCCAGGCTGCTCCTCTCAGCCTTCAGATGGATATGGAGACCTTGCCAGAGAGGAGGGTCCCAGAGAGGGAGGCCTTGCCAGTTTTTCCCCATCATCCTCAGAGTCCTCTTCCATGGTTAGGACAGGCGCAGGGGTCGGGGCCACAACACAACCCATTCTTGCAATGTGTCAGCCATAGGTGGAGAGCAGTGGTCCCCGGGCACTACGGTCTGCCGGACCGTGGATCCAGGTGGCCTAGCCATCTGCCTGGTGAGGGCTTTGCCTTGGTCCATCAAATGATCTGCTTTCCCACACAGGCCATGGTTGTCCTGTTGATGCACTCTGGTAAGGACCCCCCACCTGAGGGGTACCAGGCACATACCCTGGGGCTACCCTGAATCTCGAGCTGGCCATACAGAACTGGAGTGGTCCCAACTGGGTTGACTATGTCTCTGTCCAGGGCCATGAAGCTGTCTCATGGCCTGCTTCCCATCCTGGAACCTGGTCTCACTGAACCTGTCCCTCAGGATGTCCATAGTGTGTCAACCTGGTGCTGTGAAGTAGCTCCACTCCCCATCATCTTTGTCCATAAGACGCCTCTCCCATCATTCCATCATAGGGCCTTCGGCACCCGTGGTGTATGTGTGGCCAGCATCCAGGTTGGTGAGTGCAGAGCTGTGCCACCATTCCCACACAGGCTGTGATGATCCACGGTCCCACACAGAGACAAAGCAGTCAGCTTTAATAACTGCTAATGTTCCCCCAAAGCTCCCACATATGTTGGCAAGCCTTCAACCAAAGTACACACAGACGTTCCTTTCAGCTGCCTCTTGCTGAAGGCAATTTCAATATAGCCGGAGAAGTGTATGATATCCTCAAGGCCAGACAGATAACAAGAAAACAAAACAGAAACTTAATGAGTCCTTTAAAATCTCAGCTTGACTGCAGTCTGCAAGGAGAGAGTCAGAAATGCAGTCTGTGGTTGTAAAGCAGGAAACCAGCCGGTCCGATATCAAGGTGTCCAGGTCAAACAAAGACAAGAGCACAATTCACAACTGTCCCAAACCACATTTGTTCCCACCAAATGCCCCACCCCACAGCATCTCCTTAAATCTTAATCCCCAGGTGTGCCTTGTGCAGTGGGGCGGGATGCTCTCCTCCTGAGCAATTGAATCTGCCTACATTCTCTTCTCCTCTCTGCTTTCCTTGCTCTAGGATCAGGTGGGGGGGCCTTGCTCCTCACCTGAACTCTGCCTCCCCTGTTCCAAACCTGAAGGGCCCTGGCCTTCCTCATCCTGCTCTTCCCCACAGTCCTCCAAAGCCACAGACACCTCCTCCTGGGCCTCAACAGGGTCCTGCTCCAGTTCCCTGTCCTCCTTGGATTCAGGCTCAAACAGAGGCATGACACAGGCCCTGAAGGCCCTGTGTCCTGGGTCTCACTGGGCCTGCAAGTCATGCCTCATGCACCTTGGGACACACCACTGGCTGAGCATCCCCAGCTTCTGCTGGCCCTCTTCCCTCAGCCACAGGTGCTGCCTCCTGTTTTCCCTCAGCCATTCCCTGGATAGCACACAAGGGTAATGGTTAGGGGTGAAAAAAGGGGAGCACTGACTTTCTATCAGTGTCCTTACCAGTCCCTGGTTCCCACAGAAGCAAAAGGAGAATGACAAGTTGACTGACAAACAGGAACAATCCAACAAATTGTTTATTCACGAAACAAAGTCAGCGCTGCGAGTGAATGCTCCCAGTGTGTTACATACGTTCCCTATCCATAGCTCCACCCCACACACACACAGCAGGCCAACATCCGGTGCCGGTTTTTGAAAACAGCATCACTGGAACCCCTCCCTCTCCTGGCTTGCTGTCTGGGCACAGCTGGTTGCACCGGAACCATTCTGCAGAGCAGGTAGGTCTTCATTCCCCTCCCTGGCACTGCGTCAGCCATTGCTGGGCCATGAGGCTCATCCACCACCGGCATCACTGGGCCTGAGCCACAAGGCCACCCAGCCATCCAGTGGTGTCCGGATTGGCACCGTCAGCCCCGGACCGCGAGGCTTCCTTGTCCACTGCTAGCCAAGTCCATCAGTCAGGTTAGCTTGGAGTCCCATCTGGGGGGCCAAACTGTTGAGAGAATTTGTTCAGGTTCATGTGCCAACCCAGGAGAAGAGTGGCGAGCAAAAAGAAGATGTGACATAAGCTGCTGGAAAGGAGGTTTCAGTTTATTTTCTAGTAACAGCAAAACTGCTCTTGGGGATAGCAAGAAAATTGGAATTGTGACTAAGTGGGTTCTTTATTATCAATGTGTTGGTGTATGCTGAAGACAATTTTCTAATTACTGTTGCAGGTTTTTCTTTTGATGTTGTGGCTGATCCTTGAGGGTGGAGGGAAATGTAGTTGTGTTTTTGTTTTTCTAATTTGACCTAGCCTGGGTAATTAGTTTCAGCCCTTTATCTAATTGGCCTGTCCGTTTGGATATCACTTTGTTATAACAATATTTTCTGAATAGGAGTCCAATTTTCTGAATGGGCAACATCATATCCTTTTGAATGAGACTACATTTCCCTAAGCTATCCCTGCAGGCCATTTTGGGTGGAGAGAAGATGTAGAGGTTTTCTGCCTATTCTTAAGGGAATGTTCTTTTCTTCTCCTTTTCAGAGATTGTCCTTGGGGGAATATTTTATCTTGGGCAGAAGATTTTATCCTGGGGAGGGGCTCCCTTTACAGGAGAAATGTTTTGGTTTGACAAAGACAAGAACTTGGGTATCTCAGGGATTCTAAACTTGGGTAGAACTGTCCCATATTAGAAATGAACATTTTCAGGAGCCAATTGAAATAGATGTACTCTCCTTGTAGACAAATATCCCTCCAACAATTTATTTTGTTCTTAATCTTAAATCACCCTCAGTTGGCGATATTTTTCATGCAAAAGTTTTAAATATCTTAATTATCAGAGAATATTGTGAATTTAATAAAATAAACAGAAGCAGAAAATATACTGTATGCTGGCAATAAAATATTGATTACAACAACAAATAAAAGTATGAAGCAAAAAGAATACATTAATATCCTTTAGCTAGTTAATGAATCCTTTACTATAAAATTAATATATTGCCCAAACCAGAAACATCTTGAAAACTGGATGGAGAATTATTTTTCAATATAAAATACAATCTTTTTATATGCTTGCTCAAGAATGCTACATAAAAATATTCCTATTTAATGTTGCCGTCATAAGTTGCATAATACTTTGTAAAAATTAAGAAAACCCAGGTCTGTTTTTTCCAACCTTTTATCAAAATGTTTTTGCCACTTTGCTTTGTTAGCTTACTTGTTTGTGGTGTTCCACTTGCTTGAGGTTTTCTGGTCAATATATGCCTAGCCATTTTTCTCTGTTCCAGTGAGAAATACACCTGTTGTTGTTGTTGTTGTTAGTTGCGAAGTCGTGTCCGACCCATCGCGACCCTATGGACAATGTTCCTCCAGGCTTTCCTGTCCTCTACCATCTTCTGGAGTCCGTTTAAGCTCACGCCTACTGCTTCAGTGACTCCATCCAGCCACCTCATTCTCTGTCATCCCCTTCTTCTATTGCCCTCAATCTTTCCCAGCATTGCGAAATATATATTTTGGGGAAAACTTTAGCTCACAAATGAAGGCAAATATATATGTCCCAGGATAATGATGCAAAATCAAATTTTGCAAGTCACCAGGATCAGAGATTTAGTCTTCCAAGCTTTAAAACTTTAGCTGTTAGTGTTTTATTTTTTTTGCAAGCAATTCTCCGGGCAAATAGGTTTCCCCCATCTTCTTGCTTTTTCTAGACCAGCTGTAGGCAACCGTGGCTCTTTTATGATTTGAGGACTTCAACTCCCAGAATTCCACGAGTCATAAAAGAGCCAAGGCTACCTACCCATTGAATATATTTTAAGATTGTAAAATCAGAATAGGAAGCAACCTGCCTTTCCAATTTTAGTTTTCTCTGGGAAGACATTCTGAATTCATTCTTTCCTCTTTCCCTCTCCATCTCTTTTTTTTTTAAAACCAGATTGGTTATGCTAGATTCCAGTGGTTTTCAAACTTAGCAACTTTAAGATGTGTGAACTCTTAGAATTCTGCTCCCAGAATGTCTGGGAGCTAAGGAACCTCTGCTTCTCTTTCTCCCTTGTTATTGAAATAGTCTTCTTCCAGAAGAATGAGATAAAATACTTATCAAAGAATAACAAGACCAGGATTTAGTGATGACAATATGTGATCCATTTGTAAATTTGAAGCTGAATTCTCCTGGAGGGAATACAAGACTGACAATGTCTAATTCATTAGAATTCTATGTCCATGAAATCATCTTTAATGAAGTATTTCAAGACTTTTAGGTTTACCTCTTAAGGATTTAGAACATGACCCTGATGGTGTTTGCCATATTTTTTAATGAGAACGATCTTTCCTGTTATTGGCCAACTGTAAAGATGTAACTTTTTTCTGCAACCCAAAACCTAAAACTTTATTAGATACAACAAAATAATATTTCTCCTAACTTTGGAGATGCAGCATTGTTTGTATTCTTGACACCTAAGGCACCACATAATACTGTCTTGTTTTATTCCATTTTAAACAGCCTGGTCACAAAACCAATTTTTGAGATGAATTACATAGAGATAGAGATTTAGGCATAGGAGTTATTTTTTTTAAATTTCAGTAATATGAGTATGCAGAATAAAGTGCAACAATAAAAAAGATCAGGGAAGAAAACTTAAAATGTAAAAAAATGTATATAATTATAAGTATCTATCTCTCTCTCTGCATGCATCTGTGTCTATGCAGGTAAAAGTTGCTACCCATGTTAATCAAATGCCAGGAGGGAAAAAGGAAAAAAAGAAAGGTTCCAACATGTAGGAAAGACTTCTACAAATACTTTAAGAAAGAAGAAAGGGGGACATATTCTGGTTCATAGTATGTTCATTACATGGACTTTGCATAAGCACCATTTTCCCTATCTTACACCTATCTGTTTGATTTTTTTTCCTAAATGAAGAACATAGTATTTATCTCTATTAAATTTCAGTCTGTTAAGGTTCCATCTGTTATTCTCAGTCCATTTTTCTCATCAAGATTATTCCAACATTTTTCTGTCTCCTAGAGCAAAGTTTCTCAACCTTGGCAATTTTAAGATCTGTTGACTTCACTTTCAAGTCTTCCCCAGCCAGCATGCAAGCTGAAGTCCACACACCTTAAACTTATTAAACTTGAAAAGTACTGTTCTAGGATATTAACTTCCTCTCAGTTTGATGTTATATGCAAATTTAATAAGAATTCCCTTTACTTCTTAATCTAAGTAATTAAAGACATTGTTCAATTAGGGATCGTTCAGGCAGCACTGAGTCTACCTATTAAATATGCCATCCTGCTTCTATATAATTAACTTAGTAATCAAAATGACATAGGACAGTGTTATGTACATAGGGGATGTAGGCAAGAGTCCTGCTGAGTTACATTGGGGTCGGCGCCTGATTACTAAGTTGGACAGTCTTCACCCTGACAGAGTGGCAGCACAAGAGGATCAACCCCAAATGGTCACCTCCAGAGAACTTCACATAGGTGAAATGGTTTGGGCCCGGAACTATAGTTTATGGTTTATGTGTTAAAGCAAGCTCCACACTGCAGGTGTTTTGTTCCATTAGTATGTTTATTGTTGTACATTGTTGTTGGTTTTTTATTTTGTATGGGGGAAGGGGCGTTATGTACATAGGGGATGTTATACAGATATAAGCCACTGACACCACCAGGTGGCAGGGTGCCCTGCCCGGATTGGCAGGGTAGTCTTTGGCGGGAAATCCAGATACTGGGATTGAGATAGTGCAAACTAAGGTACCAACTCAGGTGTAACCTTTTTACCCAAAGATTGGACAGAAGGTCTGATGGCCTGAAGGATTGTAACTTTGGTTCAGGCTGTGGCAAAACTCTCAAAGCTAAGGCCTCTGACTTTTGCCCTACTTCCCCTTAGCTCACAGACTAGCAAGTAAGTAGCTGTATTTTTATCTTGACCCAGACATATGCATCCTGTTGTTCTCTCCCTGAGCAGACATTTATCACATGTATACTCCCTTTTGCTGACAACTCCTTTTTCTTGTTGTTTAAGTGTACGTGGCTTATTTCACTTCTCTATATGACATTACTTATATTACCATATATTATTCCTCCCTCTGTAACGCCTATAATATGACATATGAATACCAGATGAATGTAACTGTATAAATTTATGTTGATGTGGATCTTTCGGGGTCCAGACCCTTTCATGCCAAGTGCAGTCTGGACCTGCGCAAATAAACTTCCTACATTGAAGAGCTTGGCCTGGTCTCTTGCCAATATTTTTCTATTTCAAATGGCGACCGCGGCAGGAGTAAAGGTCAAGGCAATATTTTGCTGAGGGCCGTTCAACCCCTCGGGCCCATTGGGCAGTCACTCCTGAACATTCTCCAGGCGCCACGGGGGATCCAGCCTCCGGGAGACAGCAGTGACAACTCTTTGGTACCGACGGTGCTCTGATCGAGTCCAAGAACCCTGCAGTGTAGGAACGGTGGTCTGAACAATTCCTGGCCAGGATGGGGAAGTGGACAACACGTTTCAGGTGAGTATCTGTTACTCAGGTGTGCCTGTCTCATTTGAAGACAGAAGAGGGGGACTGATCACCCTCCTGGACTCAGGACAACGTCGTCCCTAAAGCAGTCCGTGTTAGGTTGTGTGGGAGGTTAAGCCATTGCAATTCTTATTGGTGACTGTTGGAACATCCGGCACCGTAGGTCAGTGGCAGTGTATTAGTATGGGGGGCATCAAAGTGTGCCCAACACACCGTTGGCATGCATGTTAAAAGGATTTGATGATTATTTTAGTGATCCTAAATATACAAAGGGGAATAGGATTCAATTGAAATTTCTGTGTGAACAAGCATGGCCTCCACAAGGTTCTTTTAGACGTGAGACTGTGGATGCATTATGAGGAATCCTAGCTGGGGATTGTGGGTTCGAGTCCCATCTGGGTCCTAGCTGGGGATGATAAAAAATATGGTGACCAGTGCATTGTACATTGACCAGTGGGGGAATGCACTGGATGAGAGAAGTGATGATTTGTTACAGTGTCAGGCAGAAATGATTCGTCTTTGTGTTGCCAGACCTATGGGAAAGAAGTTGAGGGTTGTGTTTAAACAGTTTAAGGATATAAACATATCTGAAACTAAAGTGTCAGATGCTAAGAAAGAAGTGTTATTTGAAGAAGAGGAAGTGATTCTCAGACCCCCTCCCTGTGTGCCTCAACCACCCCCTTTGCTTCCACCAGCAGCTGCGGCTGCAGCGTCTGGAGAGGCACAGCCTGTAGTGAGAAGAAAGTTTAATGGAAAAGTGCCGATGGCTCCCAAGGATGAGGAGGAGAGCTCAGTAGCTGAAAGTGGTGAACCAAGTGAAGGTGAGGAGGATGAAAGGGAGGAAGAGTTAGTAGCTGGGGTAGATGTTTCGGTAGGAGTGACAACAAGGTCAGCCGCAGCTGAGGCAGTAGCTGCAAAGCGAGAGTTTTTGGCTCCCTTAAGACAAACTGACTGACTTAGGGAGCAGATGAAAGTCCAGAAGGGTTTTTGCGAAGATTGCTTGACAATGTGTGAATGTTGAATGAGAGGTGCATAGCACAAAGTTATGATGATATTAGAAAGAAGTTGCGGAGGTTGGAAGGTGCTTTGGGGAAGAATACCAGTGAATTATTGGAGGAAGCATGAAAAGTGTAGGGACAAAGTCAAAAAGAAAGAAAATGCCCGAGGCGAGAGATGTGAGGACAAGGCTGGAGGGGAAGACCTGGGTTAGGGTGAGGCAGGTCTGTTAGGATAATGCCTCCCAGTTTCCCCTACAGTGGACGAGGGGCAAGAGGAAGAGACAGTGTGCGTGACATTGAAGGAATTGGGTTGGCAGGAAAAAGTTGGACTGACTGACGGGGACCAGGCTTGGGGAAGACCCCCCCTGAGTTCTTGGTTATAATGAGTGTTGGGGGTCATCAGACAATGTTTTTGGTAGACACAGGAGCTGGGCGATTTGTTGTAAATAGTCCAGTATCGGTACCTGGACCACAGAAAATACAGGTCCAAGGGGGTGTCAGGACAAGTATTGGGAAGACAGGTCCTGACACCAGTAACATGTCTGTTTAATGGGACTCAGATCCAACTTGAGTTTCTCTATATTCCTGAATGCCCCTCCCCCATGTCCCTGTGCATCACCCTGTGCCTCAAGCCCCACCACCAGTGGTTCCAGTCCAGCAGCCAGTGGTGAGTCCAGTTCAACCCGCAGATGTTGATAATGACACTAATCAAGTTCCAGGGATAGGAGCCCAAGGAACTCATTGAGAAATCCTATTAAAAGCACTAGAGCATTTTGTTCAAAATATCGAAGTTTTTATAAATTGGCTATGTCAAGTACTAACCATATATTTTAATAAAAGAAATTTATGTGCCTGATGGATCCCAGACAATATATAGTCCATTTTTGTTAGAGGAGTGTGGAGGTAGTGTCTTGTCTGTGTATCTGTATTGTATCTAGTAATGAAATGAAAAGGCCTTGTTATTCAAAGAAAGAAAAAACAACAACCAACAAACAAGGGAGCTCATTGGCTTCTGAACAGCTCCTTGTAATTATAATATCAGTTATTGATTTGTCAGAAGAAAGTATGAAATGAAATATCTGTATGTGAAATTGTTTATGCAAGCAGTTTGAATGGACTTGAATGTATGGATATGCTAATCCTCTGTGGGTGAGAGAGAGTTTCACCCCCACCACAGACTGTGAAGGAAGCAATAGACTGCAGAATTTCTTTTGTTTGTTTATTAAAAAGTAAAAAAACACAATATAAGCATTTGCATGAAAAGTTTCATGAAAGATGTGTGAGAGGATTCATAGAAATATAGAAAAAGAGGAAACTATTTTGTTAGTGGTGAGATTTTTGTGTAATTCTTTTCCTGTCTCCTTACCCTTGCTTATTGTGTTGCTTTAAGAGCGAGAGAGACAGAAAGGAAAAGGGGGGTTTAATCTTTTTAACTATTTTTTTCCGGTGTAGAATTCTGGTTTGAGGAAGCTGGGATACATGTGAAGTTTAATGTTTTAACCTACTTAATGGAAATTTGTTTTCATCTGAATGGAATCTGATTAAATTGGCATTTGACTAAATTTATATTAAGAGTGAAGAGTTGGTATTAGACTTTGATACAAAACTATTTCAGTAACTCGGAATATTTTATTAATCTTGTTTATTTTATTTATTTTTCTGGAGTTGCTTTTTGTTGTTGTCATTTTATTTATTTTTATTGTTTTTATGCCTGTGTGTGGGACACACTGATAGAAAATAATATCTAGGAGAATTGAAGGAATTGTACTTCAACCATTGAGAAAAGTTTGGGGATTATATATATATATATATATGAGCTGTGCTGTTTGATTAAGAAAGGTTGTATTGAAAACTGTTAGAAAAGCAGCTTTAACAGAGTTTGGTGAGCGCTCCTTTGTTGGCTTTTCACTAGGTAATTTGTTTGTAAATGTAGTCAGCGAAATGGCTTGGAGGAGGTTTTGACCCAGAAGTAGGAAAAAGAGGCAGCCAGTAATATTTTTGTCTAACATTGACATTTGGGGAAGTCTTGGTGGTTAGCATTTTTTTTAATTAAGTGTGGTTAATTTTAAATGGACTCCAGAAGATGGTAGAGGACAGGAAAGCCTGGAGGAAGGTTGTCCATAGGGTCGCGATGGGTCGGACACGACTTTGCTACTAATGACAACAACAATTTTGTATCAGAAAGGCGAAAAGAGGTAACCGCTTGTTCATAGCAAAGTGGTTGGGAAAACAGAAAGGACATAATGAAGGTGTGATAGTAGATGGGGAGGGAGAAAATGTGAGTGGAAGTTGGGAGAATTTCCCTCCCTTGGTCAGCATTAACCTGTGAATTTTATGCCGTTCAGCAAGTGCTGAAGTTGTTAATAAGGGAAAAGGAGAATATGCTTATGGAGTCTTCAATACTTTTGGAGAAGAGAAATGTAGAGGACTGATTAATAACTAAGGGACACAGTTGGCTCGTGTAAAAAAAGACAGAAGTTGGGCCAGAGTGACAGAAGGGCAATGAAGGAATGGATAATAGAAGGAAGGCTGCTTTTAAGTTGGTTTGCACAGACTTGTGAATTACATGCATTACTGCTATTAATGGGGCCAGCACAAACGTGTGCACTGTATGCCTTAAAACACGTCTTCGAATGTTGAAGGAACAGGAATGTACAATAAGAAATATGGGAGGAGAGACAAATAGGCAGTAGCAGAAAGTGTGCAGTGAATGTTGCCAGATGGGGGGCAGAAGTTGAATGCAGCAATGTGGATACTCATGGTAACTAGGGAAACAATGAGAGGAAATGGAGGAAATTTGAAGTTTCAGGAATATGGGCAGAAAATAACCCTCCCGGATTTGCAACTCATCACCTTCCGATAATAATGGAGGTGAAGCCTTTAGTGATGCCAATTCATATTCGTCAACACCCATGCTCTAATGAAGCCACCGCTGCGATATATGAAAGCATTCAAAAATGTCTTAAAGCAGGGATTTTGGTGCCTGTTCATTTTGGCTTGATTCTGCCGACTGCTAGGTGATTCTCGGTAATAGACTTAAAAGATGTTTTTTTTATGATCCCAATCCACAAGGTTAATCAGATCTTGAATGCTATGTGCCATGTCAGCAGGGGGATATTATTTTGCAATATGTGGACGATGTCTTGGTTACTGGCAACAGCAAAGATGTCTGTTGGAGTAATACTAGGAGTCTCTTAAACTTACTATTATGATGTGGATACAGAGTATCCAGGAAAAAGGCTCAATTGGTGCAACCGGGGGTGAGGTGTTTGGGATATGACATTCAGACGGGGCGCCGGTCTTTAGGTCCTGAGAGAATGCAAGCAGTTCTTATGTTGGCAGAGCCTCGCGCAAAACGACAACTAAGGGGTTTTCTGGGGATGGCAGGCTTCTGCAGGATTTGGATCCCGAATTTTGCTTTCAGGGCTGCCCCTTTATGTGCAGCCAGACATGCCAAGTGCAGTCTGGACCTGCGCAAATAAACTTCCTACATTGAAGAGCTTGGCCTGGTCTCTTGCCAATATTTTTCTATTTCAAATGGCGACCGCGGCAGGAGTAAAGGTCAAGGCAATATTTTGCTGAGGGCCGTTCAACCCCTCGGGCCCATTGGGCAGTCACTCCTGAACATTCTCCAGGCGCCACGGGGGATCCAGCCTCCGGGAGACAGCAGTGACAACTCTTTGGTACCGACGGTGCTCTGATCGAGTCCAAGAACCCTGCAGTGTAGGAACGGTGGTCTGAACAATTCCTGGCCAGGATGGGGAAGTGGACAACACGTTTCAGGTGAGTATCTGTTACTCAGGTGTGCCTGTCTCATTTGAAGACAGAAGAGGGGGACTGATCACCCTCCTGGACTCAGGACAACGTCGTCCCTAAAGCAGTCCGTGTTAGGTTGTGTGGGAGGTTAAGCCATTGCAATTCTTATTGGTGACTGTTGGAACATCCGGCACCGTAGGTCAGTGGCAGTGTATTAGTATGGGGGGCATCAAAGTGTGCCCAACACACCGTTGGCATGCATGTTAAAAGGATTTGATGATTATTTTAGTGATCCTAAATATCCAAAGGGGAATAGGATTCAATTGAAATTTCTGTGTGAACAAGCATGGCCTCCACAAGGTTCTTTTAGACGTGAGACTGTGGATGCATTATGAGGAATCCTAGCTGGGGATTGTGGGTTCGAGTCCCATCTGGGTCCTAGCTGGGGATGATAAAAAATATGGTGACCAGTGCATTGTACATTGACCAGTGGGGGAATGCACTGGATGAGAGAAGTGATGATTTGTTACAGTGTCAGGCAGAAATGATTCGTCTTTGTGTTGCCAGACCTATGGGAAAGAAGTTGAGGGTTGTGTTTAAACAGTTTAAGGATATAAACATATCTGAAACTAAAGTGTCAGATGCTAAGAAAGAAGTGTTATTTGAAGAAGAGGAAGTGATTCTCAGACCCCCTCCCTGTGTGCCTCAACCACCCCCTTTGCTTCCACCAGCAGCTGCGGCTGCAGCGTCTGGAGAGGCACAGCCTGTAGTGAGAAGAAAGTTTAATGGAAAAGTGCCGATGGCTCCCAAGGATGAGGAGGAGAGCTCAGTAGCTGAAAGTGGTGAACCAAGTGAAGGTGAGGAGGATGAAAGGGAGGAAGAGTTAGTAGCTGGGGTAGATGTTTCGGTAGGAGTGACAACAAGGTCAGCCGCAGCTGAGGCAGTAGCTGCAAAGCGAGAGTTTTTGGCTCCCTTAAGACAAACTGACTGACTTAGGGAGCAGATGAAAGTCCAGAAGGGTTTTTGCGAAGATTGCTTGACAATGTGTGAATGTTGAATGAGAGGTGCATAGCACAAAGTTATGATGATATTAGAAAGAAGTTGCGGAGGTTGGAAGGTGCTTTGGGGAAGAATACCAGTGAATTATTGGAGGAAGCATGAAAAGTGTAGGGACAAAGTCAAAAAGAAAGAAAATGCCCGAGGCGAGAGATGTGAGGACAAGGCTGGAGGGGAAGACCTGGGTTAGGGTGAGGCAGGTCTGTTAGGATAATGCCTCCCAGTTTCCCCTACAGTGGACGAGGGGCAAGAGGAAGAGACAGTGTGCGTGACATTGAAGGAATTGGGTTGGCAGGAAAAAGTTGGACTGACTGACGGGGACCAGGCTTGGGGAAGACCCCCCCTGAGTTCTTGGTTATAATGAGTGTTGGGGGTCATCAGACAATGTTTTTGGTAGACACAGGAGCTGGGCGATTTGTTGTAAATAGTCCAGTATCGGTACCTGGACCACAGAAAATACAGGTCCAAGGGGGTGTCAGGACAAGTATTGGGAAGACAGGTCCTGACACCAGTAACATGTCTGTTTAATGGGACTCAGATCCAACTTGAGTTTCTCTATATTCCTGAATGCCCCTCCCCCATGTCCCTGTGCATCACCCTGTGCCTCAAGCCCCACCACCAGTGGTTCCAGTCCAGCAGCCAGTGGTGAGTCCAGTTCAACCCGCAGATGTTGATAATGACACTAATCAAGTTCCAGGGATAGGAGCCCAAGGAACTCATTGAGAAATCCTATTAAAAGCACTAGAGCATTTTGTTCAAAATATCGAAGTTTTTATAAATTGGCTATGTCAAGTACTAACCATATATTTTAATAAAAGAAATTTATGTGCCTGATGGATCCCAGACAATATATAGTCCATTTTTGTTAGAGGAGTGTGGAGGTAGTGTCTTGTCTGTGTATCTGTATTGTATCTAGTAATGAAATGAAAAGGCCTTGTTATTCAAAGAAAGAAAAAACAACAACCAACAAACAAGGGAGCTCATTGGCTTCTGAACAGCTCCTTGTAATTATAATATCAGTTATTGATTTGTCAGAAGAAAGTATGAAATGAAATATCTGTATGTGAAATTGTTTATGCAAGCAGTTTGAATGGACTTGAATGTATGGATATGCTAATCCTCTGTGGGTGAGAGAGAGTTTCACCCCCACCACAGACTGTGAAGGAAGCAATAGACTGCAGAATTTCTTTTGTTTGTTTATTAAAAAGTAAAAAAACACAATATAAGCATTTGCATGAAAAGTTTCATGAAAGATGTGTGAGAGGATTCATAGAAATATAGAAAAAGAGGAAACTATTTTGTTAGTGGTGAGATTTTTGTGTAATTCTTTTCCTGTCTCCTTACCCTTGCTTATTGTGTTGCTTTAAGAGCGAGAGAGACAGAAAGGAAAAGGGGGGTTTAATCTTTTTAACTATTTTTTTCCGGTGTAGAATTCTGGTTTGAGGAAGCTGGGATACATGTGAAGTTTAATGTTTTAACCTACTTAATGGAAATTTGTTTTCATCTGAATGGAATCTGATTAAATTGGCATTTGACTAAATTTATATTAAGAGTGAAGAGTTGGTATTAGACTTTGATACAAAACTATTTCAGTAACTCGGAATATTTTATTAATCTTGTTTATTTTATTTATTTTTCTGGAGTTGCTTTTTGTTGTTGTCATTTTATTTATTTTTATTGTTTTTATGCCTGTGTGTGGGACACACTGATAGAAAATAATATCTAGGAGAATTGAAGGAATTGTACTTCAACCATTGAGAAAAGTTTGGGGATTATATATATATATATATATATGAGCTGTGCTGTTTGATTAAGAAAGGTTGTATTGAAAACTGTTAGAAAAGCAGCTTTAACAGAGTTTGGTGAGCGCTCCTTTGTTGGCTTTTCACTAGGTAATTTGTTTGTAAATGTAGTCAGCGAAATGGCTTGGAGGAGGTTTTGACCCAGAAGTAGGAAAAAGAGGCAGCCAGTAATATTTTTGTCTAACATTGACATTTGGGGAAGTCTTGGTGGTTAGCATTTTTTTTAATTAAGTGTGGTTAATTTTAAATGGACTCCAGAAGATGGTAGAGGACAGGAAAGCCTGGAGGAAGGTTGTCCATAGGGTCGCGATGGGTCGGACACGACTTTGCTACTAATGACAACAACAATTTTGTATCAGAAAGGCGAAAAGAGGTAACCGCTTGTTCATAGCAAAGTGGTTGGGAAAACAGAAAGGACATAATGAAGGTGTGATAGTAGATGGGGAGGGAGAAAATGTGAGTGGAAGTTGGGAGAATTTCCCTCCCTTGGTCAGCATTAACCTGTGAATTTTATGCCGTTCAGCAAGTGCTGAAGTTGTTAATAAGGGAAAAGGAGAATATGCTTATGGAGTCTTCAATACTTTTGGAGAAGAGAAATGTAGAGGACTGATTAATAACTAAGGGACACAGTTGGCTCGTGTAAAAAAAGACAGAAGTTGGGCCAGAGTGACAGAAGGGCAATGAAGGAATGGATAATAGAAGGAAGGCTGCTTTTAAGTTGGTTTGCACAGACTTGTGAATTACATGCATTACTGCTATTAATGGGGCCAGCACAAACGTGTGCACTGTATGCCTTAAAACACGTCTTCGAATGTTGAAGGAACAGGAATGTACAATAAGAAATATGGGAGGAGAGACAAATAGGCAGTAGCAGAAAGTGTGCAGTGAATGTTGCCAGATGGGGGGCAGAAGTTGAATGCAGCAATGTGGATACTCATGGTAACTAGGGAAACAATGAGAGGAAATGGAGGAAATTTGAAGTTTCAGGAATATGGGCAGAAAATAACCCTCCCGGATTTGCAACTCATCACCTTCCGATAATAATGGAGGTGAAGCCTTTAGTGATGCCAATTCATATTCGTCAACACCCATGCTCTAATGAAGCCACCGCTGCGATATATGAAAGCATTCAAAAATGTCTTAAAGCAGGGATTTTGGTGCCTGTTCATTTTGGCTTGATTCTGCCGACTGCTAGGTGATTCTCGGTAATAGACTTAAAAGATGTTTTTTTTATGATCCCAATCCACAAGGTTAATCAGATCTTGAATGCTATGTGCCATGTCAGCAGGGGGATATTATTTTGCAATATGTGGACGATGTCTTGGTTACTGGCAACAGCAAAGATGTCTGTTGGAGTAATACTAGGAGTCTCTTAAACTTACTATTATGATGTGGATACAGAGTATCCAGGAAAAAGGCTCAATTGGTGCAACCGGGGGTGAGGTGTTTGGGATATGACATTCAGACGGGGCGCCGGTCTTTAGGTCCTGAGAGAATGCAAGCAGTTCTTATGTTGGCAGAGCCTCGCGCAAAACGACAACTAAGGGGTTTTCTGGGGATGGCAGGCTTCTGCAGGATTTGGATCCCGAATTTTGCTTTCAGGGCTGCCCCTTTATGTGCAGCCACTAAAGGTGCTAATGCTGGACCATTGGAATGGGGAGAGGAACAAAAGAATGCTTTTGTTAATATTAAATTAGCATTGACTCAGGGCCCCGCATTGGCATTACCGAACTTGCAAAAGAAACCTTTCAATTTATATGTAGATACTAGCAGAAACATAGCTCTTGGGGTCCTAACTCAGCGTTTGGGGAGTTGGCAACAACCTGTGGTGTATTTATCTAATCTAGTCATTGTTAGATACTAAGGGACATCTCTGGATCAGTGGACAGAGATTAGCGAAGTATCAGGCTATTTTAATTGAAAATCCTCAGATCAGGTTGATTATATTGAATAGGTTGAATCCTGCTACCTTGCTGCCCACAGAGACTGAGGTTGAGCATAATTGCTTGGAAGTGTTGGAAAGTGTGTATTCTAGTAGACCAGACTTGACTGATGTACCTTTGCCTGATGCCATCTCAAATGGGTGGATGCTTTACCTTTGGCTTTATTTGCAATTCGCAGTTCACCCTGTGATTGGTATAAACTATCACCATTTGAGTTAATGTTTGCCCGTCCGCCTGATCTACTAAGAAGAAACCTGATGGGGTGGCCTGATTTGGGACATAAGGGGGGTGTGGACCTTGGAGATGGTACAAGACCTAAATAAAGCAGGTTGAAAAGCTTTGCAATTATGTGACTAAGCAAACCCTCCTAAATTAGAAACATAGTTAATGTTTCCTTTTCAACCTGGAGACAAAGTCTGGGTGAAACATTGGAAGCGGGAACAATTAGAAGGCAGATGGAAAGGACTGTATGTTGTTATTATGTTTTCTCCTCTTGCTGTAAAGATTGCAGAATCTAAATCTTGGATCCACTGGACAAGGGTCAAAGCAGCAGATGAACCTGAATGGGTGATGTTTAAAGATCCAGTGGCTCCTACAAAGTTAATGTTTAAATGAAAATGATATAGGATTTGTTAGTGAAATTGGACTTATTTAAGAAACTTTAGTATATTCACTAAAAGGCTACTCTGCTAGAACCTTACCGGCAATAGGTTCTTCTACGCACAGTAGTGAAGAACCCTTGCTAAGTCACTCTGGAAGCTGACTTTCTACGCACGGGGGAAAAATGGAGAAAAGTTTATTTCTGCTATGGGTGTATTGTGTTGTACCACATGTAACAATGTTTGTATTTACAATTATTGACTTTGGAGTAAGCGAAAGGAAACACTTCAGATTGTTCAATCATTTCTTGTAGGCATTGGAAATTGTAATGGAAATCATCCACTTAGTTTTTATCCTGAATATTGGAATTACAGTTTACCACATCCCTGTCAGTATCCACAGGCATTTGATAGAATTGCTAGGGATGCTTGTCAAGCCAGGCAACCAGCCACTTTTGAAGCTTGTAAGTATGTGGGTTATGTGTACAGAAAGGGAATGTGTGCAAAAGCCCCATATAATGGAACACCCCCTCCTCTAATTTTGGAGTGTAGTATCCCAGTATTTTCAGGATATGAATGCATAAAAATGATCCCTCAGTGAGGCCTAGAACTTGTGTTTTGTATCTATCGGAGGATGGTTACAGAACACCAATAATTAGGCTGCAGGCTGTTGTGGATTTGGCAGGGCAATGCCTGGATAATGTCTTAAACTTGTTAGCTGAAACTACTGATAAAATCTGGACAGCTGTTTATCAGAACTGATTGGCTTTGGATTACCTATTAGCAAAAGAAGGTGGAGTGTGTGGAAAATTCAATCTTTCAAATTATTGTCTTCAAATTGATAAAACTGGGCAAATAATCAAACAATTAACCTCTGAAATGAGGCAACTAACACACAATGCAGATCAAACCTGGAAGGGTTTTAATTTCCAGAAGATTTTCAGTGGATGGTTTCCCAAACTTCCAGGGTTACAAGCAATTGTGGCTTGAATAGGACTGATAGCTGCAGGATGTGTGTTGATTCCTTGTATTTTGCCTATCTTTATTAAAGCTATTTCTAATAGGTTGTCCTTAGTAGCAGAACGAAGGGCCATCGCACAGGTGATGGTGATGTGGGACTTGCACAAGGAACAGCGTGACACACAGGGTGGTGAATATGTGGCCCTCCTGGTAGATTCAGAAGGGCCACAAAGGGGGGAATATGAGATAGTGCAAACTAAGGTACCAACTCAGGTGTAACCTTTTTACCCAAAGATTGGACAGAAGGTCTGATGGCCTGAAGGATTGTAACTTTGGTTCAGGCTGTGGCAAAACTCTCAAAGCTAAGGCCTCTGACTTTTGCCCTACTTCCCCTTAGCTCACAGACTAGCAAGTAAGTAGCTGTATTTTTATCTTGACCCAGACATATGCATCCTGTTGTTCTCTC
Organism: Vipera berus; assembly: GCF_964194415.1. Lineage (NCBI taxonomy): Eukaryota > Metazoa > Chordata > Lepidosauria > Squamata > Viperidae > Vipera > Vipera berus. The sequence continues at coordinate 106,525,916 of NC_138205.1, forward strand.
CCTGAGCAGACATTTATCACATGTATACTCCCTTTCGCTGACAACTCCTTTTTCTTGTTGTTTAAGTGTACGTGGCTTATTTCACTTCTCTATATGACATTACTTATATTACCATATATTATTCCTCCCTCTGTAACGCCTATAATATGACATATGAATACCAGATGAATGTAACTGTATAAATTTATGTTGATGTGGATCTTTCGGGGTCCAGACCCTTTCATGCCAAGTGCAGTCTGGACCTGCGCAAATAAACTTCCTACATTGAAGAGCTTGGCCTGGTCTCTTGCCAATATTTTTCTATTTCAGGATTGGTTCCAAGTATACCTGGCTAGGTATATAAGTGGGGCAGTTGCCCCTTTGTTCGCCCAGTCTGTGCTACATCAATAAAGTGTTGGTATGCTGAACCCCAGTGTCCTGAGTCGTCCATCTTGGACATGCGGCCCAGAGCCCACAATATAACAGACAGTTTCAAATGCTTGGCTGAAGTCAAGAAATATTGACTTTAGCAGCATTTACAGTGTATGAAATAAATAATTTCATTGACTGTGTAAATGCTTCCTTTAGAAAATGGAAAATAATCCAATGATATTTGTTACTGACAAGTCCTTGATTACTTCTAGCATTCATGGCACTGATGTAAAGATGGTTACAGATGAAGTGCTTTATGATGTGCTCTAAAAATCTTCCTCAATGTTTATATTGGACACACTGATTCATAATTCCCCTTGTTCCTTTGTCCTTATGTGGGAGATAGACACATTATTTGACCTCATTCAATAATTTGATACTTATACTTTCCTCAGGATTTGTCAAATGTAATTGATAGCAGAGAGACTATCTGGCCTTGAAGAACTTACGGTTTTTAACTCAATTTTTAGTATTTTGTATTTGTTTCAATTAAACTTGAGATAGACCTCTCCTTCAACAACTCTTCACAAAACCCTGATAGAATGCATTTTTCTTTCCAGAAAAAACTGACCTAAAATAGGAATTATGTAGCTTTCTCTTTTCTTTTCTTTTCTTTTCTTTTGCCATCTTCACTGAGCAAATGCTGCTCCAGTTTTTTTCTCCGACTTTTATTTAAAAGAGGTTCTTCTAATTACTCATAGCATACTGTATCCCAATTAACTTCAGTCCATTCAGAGAGTTAGTGTTCCTGATAGCCTTCTCTGAACTTTAGTGTTGCCTTAGCAATTTGACCTTTTTTATCTCTTATATGTGTCCTTAATTTTCTGATTGTTCACTAAGCATTTTGTGCAAGCATAATGTATATTTGTTCTCTAAGGTAAAAGCCAGGGTTTTAAGGCGGGTTACTCAATGACCTTCTGGTTCCAGAAATCATGATGGAAAGCAAGGTAATTGCTAATACAATCAGCAAGTGGTTGAATCACATGAAATCCTACAAGGCTTGAAATATTATATGGGAAGATCTGAAAATTTAGAAATGTCTTTAGAGAAACAGAATTTATAGGCCTCTGTGTGCACATTTGGTCTCCTGGCACAGAGCATAGTGTGCCCAAGATTCTGAAATTTCTCCACAAGAAGATTTGTGTGTGTGTGTGTGTTACAACTCTGGGGGGAGGGAGAGAATTAAATGTCAACAGGGTTTAGATTAGTAATGTGTAAATCCTTTATATCACAAAGTACTTTTTTTTCCCTAAAATGTAGTACACATGCTTATTTTACCACAATTTCATCTGTTACCTAGTAAGATGCTTATTACCTGCCTTGTAACCAATATTCTGTCTGTATCTCAAGTATTTTTGTTTCTGTAAAGCAGATACAGCATGTCTTTGGCAACAGGAGAAGGTTGTTCACTATGGGAGTCTTGCAATTTTGTCTTTTGTGTGACTAAGCTCTGCAAACCTTCACAAATAAACTATTTTTAAGACTTGAGTATTCGGTTTGGAGTCTTGGCTATACAGACAAATGGACTGGGATTAATTCCCTGTAAAAACAGTTGAGAAGGAAGAATAAGCTTTTTTTTATCCCATTTATATCCCGCCCTTCTCCGAAGACTCAGGGAGGCTTACAATCTAAGAAGCACAAATCAATGTGCTTAGCAATAGCTGTGTTATTCAGGAGTTTTCTCTCCAAAAAATATTGAACAGCTACCCACTGACCAAACGGCTGTTAGATGAGAAGTCTGGGGCTCATTTTTTTCCCACTGGCAGAATGCACAAAAGGGGTTAAATGCTGTGCAGAAATGTATCTTTTGCAAGTGTCTGGCTGATTATGGAATCTGCTTTGGACAGTTTTTTTTTCTATTAGTGGCTTGACTTTTGTGTTTTCTCTGAGGCTTTTCCTCAGAGAAAAGAGGGGAGGGGGTACATGTGATGGATTCCTATAATACCCTGTTTTGGGCTTAATATATGCCAATATATTTAACACAATTTTCTCAGAATTTTAGTGAAAGTAGAGTCAGTATTTTTTGTCAATTTGGCACATCACTAATGAGACCTGTTTGACTTTTCTATTGGAAGTTCAGGGGAAAGACAACTTCTCAGGCTAGCTAGGCATGGGGGTAGTCATTGGTATAGGCAGCAGAGAAGGATTCCTGTGAGGACTACCACAATGGCTCCTAAGAGCCTTTAGCCAATGTAGGTTTGGGAGCCACAAGAAGAGCCCTGATAATGACTGTTTTTAGTTAGTTCTTGGAGATGCTTTATGTCGTTATGAGTTCTGAGTTCTCACTTAAATTAAGGCAACACATACCACAGAACTCTTTGAAGGCATGATTATGCTTCAAAGGGAGGTAGTCAATAGCTGCCCTGTTCTCTAGTGTCGCTTCTCAAACTTGCCTTGGTTCCCTATTGAGAGCATCCAAGGCTTGGGAGGTTGAATTTAGGGTTTTGGCCAGCATGCAGTCTATGCTATTAAGGTTACTAGAATTTTGTACTGCAAGTGCTGGCACACCCACTAATGAAACCGTCAGGGCTACATACTCAGCTTCTGTGAGTAAGGCAGTTTGGCTGTTGCAATCTGGTGTCAGAAGTGGGAGGTTCCTTTTCTGCCATCTCTGCAGGGAGGGCATTGTTAACTGTCCCTGGGTACAGGGTCCCCTGGTGGAATTTGCAGGGAGGTATGATTAGGTTTTTGACCCACAAAGTGTAAATCAGACCAGGTAGAATTTAATATGTCTGTATGTGAAAGGGATAGTCTCGGTGTGATACAAGTGAGGGCAGTATTATTTAAATTTTGACAATTGAGTGCTTGGGGGGGGCAACCTTCCATTCTGAAATATAGGGCTGCCCTAGTCCCTGTGGTGGTACATAATACAAACATGGTTCTATCTTTAGAATCGGTGCTGGGTCCCCAGTCAAAAATGATGGAGTAAGAAGGTATCACTTTGAAATTCCTAAACTTTGTAAACAGTTGAATAGCTTAGGAGAGGGGGTGTAGCTACCTCTGCGAGGCAGGTAAATAAAATATCCTTGACCAATTTTCCTCTTTTAAAAAAAAATTAGTTGTCTTTAACATCTTCCTCACTAAATAGTTCCAAACATTCCCTTTGTCCAGAAATAGGTTTGTGTTCCAATCAGACAGGTGGTTTGCAGGATAAATTATACATAGTGTTAAAACAAGGTCCCATTTTTCTGCCCACTCATCAGTCTCTGGGTTTCTTTGTAGCTTCAGAAGTGGAACCTTTTGTGTTGGGTCTGGTTCTGTGCTGTGGTCAAAGACTGCAGGTTCACCGTGTGTCCAATGTGTCCAAGTGCCATTCTCGGATACTTTCACAGCTGTCTGGGTTGTGAAGAGGATCTGGAAGGGTCTCTTCCATTTGGGTAACAGTGGTGATTTCCAGATGAATGACTTGATCCAGATCCAGTGTCCAGGCTCAAAGGGATGCAGGTTTTCCTGAGTGGCAAGGTCTGGATCAACGCAGTCTGTTTCCACAGTCTGTGGAGCTATTGGTTTAAGGCTGAGAGATATGATGATAAGACCACCTCACCTCTTTTCAGATTAAGACAGTGGGTCTAATCCCTTCAGGGTATCTGGTGGGTGACCAAAGAGCAATTCAAAAGGAAAAATGTCCAAATCTCACTAGAGCTTGGTCCTAATATGGAACAGAGCTATGGATAGAACCTGGGACCATGGTACATGTGTTTCTTGGCATGGTTTCAATTACCCAAAAGAGTCTTGAGTTCCCTGTTATTTCATTCCACCACCACCATCACCCAGATTAGCAAGAGTGTCAGAGGGGATATGAAGGTTTTAGGAGCCCCCAAGTGCCTGAAGGACATACGTGATGACTTGTGACACAAAATGTGTTCCTTTGACCATTTGTTCTGTACCAGCCTGCTACCAGCCTTGCAGAAAAGGCAACCCCTTTACAGACGGCAAGAGGCTGGAATACGTCTGCCAAATTTATTACAAAAACAAACAAGACACGAACCAAGATACTGGAGCTTTGAAACACTATCTGAGCGGTTGCTTTCAGCAAACCAGCCCTCCCCACACAAGTCCTTTATAAAGAGTTCAGGGCGTGGCTTCTCTCTCCCTCCTTCCGAAAAGCCCCATTGCCTTCCTCTGTTTACTCCTACTTGACTGCCTCCTGCGTCGGGCGTCCTTGAACAGGGCCAGCTGTGGGTCATCTTCATCCACGCTGTCAGGCTCACACAGCTGGGTCTCCACCAGGTGGGAGGGGCCTGGCTGGGGGCTCTGAGGAGCCTCAAAGCCATCATCAGCAAGTTCTTCAACACCCCCCTCCTCCCCCTCATCTGAGTCATCCAACCCAACTGCCGAACCCACAGGCTGACCCTGAATCACAACACCATTTCCAGGGCATTTGGCACTCCAAACCTGGGCACTGTGTCTTTCAATAAGTGTTGTGCTGTTTCAAGAGTGGTGACATTTACCCATTTGCTCTGGATAACTGAATAAAATTAGTTGGAACTTTTCAAAGGGGCGTTCTGCCTGTGGCCTCCCTCCCTCATGGATTGCCTTTCTGGATGAAGCATTGTTGGCTTGGCAGATCTGGCAGCACTTGGCTATTTGCACAACCTTGCTATATGCTCCAGGTGTATACAAACATGTCTGGTTGCATCTACAATAGTCTGAACCCCACAATGACTCTTAGAATGCAATTGCTGACATATGAGTTTTAGGAGCCAGTGGGAGATGATGCGACTCTCATCGGGGTCTCACCAGAGTCTTTCCTGAAAGGTTGCTTCATATTTTTCTATGCATAATTCTGCCTCTCCCATTTCTAAGAAATCTTGGTAGGGAATCTTGGTGTTTGCTTTTATTGTGGGGGAACGTGGTCTGCATATTGATTATATCTAGTGACTTGGATGTCATCCTTCTGTGGGTTTTGCAATGTACAATAGCTATGGCTGAAGGCAATTGTAATGCTTTTAATAATTTGGCAACCAAGGCAGCATGTGCAATTGGGTGTCCAGTTGAGATCAGGAATCCCTGCTGCTTCCACAGAGCCCCAGTCACATGATGTGACACAAAATGTGTTCCTTTGACCATTTGTTCTGTACCAGCCTGCTACCGGCCTTGCAGAAAAGGCAACCCCTTTACAGATGGCAAGAGGCTGGAATTCGTCTGCCAAATTTATTACAAAAACAAACAAGACACGAACCAAGATACCGGAGCTTTGAAACACTATCTGAGCGGTTGCTTTCAGCAAACCAGCCCTCCCCACACAAGTCCTTTATAAAGAGTTCAGGGCGTGGCTTCTCTCTCCCTCCTTCCGAGAAGCCCCATTGCCTTCCTCTGTTTACTCCTACTTGACTGCCTCCTGCGTCGGGCGTCCTTGAACAGGGCCAGCTGTGGGTCATCTTCATCCACGCTGTCAGGCTCACACAGCTGGGTCTCCACCAGGTGGGAGGGGCCTGGCTGGGGGCTCTGCGGAGCCTCAGAGCCATCATCAGCAAGTTCTTCAACACCCCCCTCCTCCCCCTCATCTGAGTCATCCGACCCAACGGCCAAACCCACAGGCTGACCCTGAATCACAACACTATCCCGCACCGCAGGGCCCTTCCCCCGGGTCTGCCGATCCGGATGCGGTCGAGATGGAAATTGTTCATGAAAAGCGGTCACCAACGCCGGGGCATGAATGGCGGTCGCGTCTTCCCAGGTGAAGTCCTCTGGTCCGTAACCTTTCCATTCAATCAGGTACTGGAAACGACCTTTCAGCCAACGGGAATCCCTGATGCTGGCGACCTCGTACTCGGGGGTGCTACCTCCATCACGAGGTCCTGATGGGGGAGGTTCCGCTCAGCGGAATGGACAGGCTGGTTGCTCGGGGACCAACAGAGACCGATGAAAGACTGGGTGCACGCGCAGGGAACGTGGCAGAGTTAAGCGATAGGCGACCGGATTGATGACAGCCTCGACTGGGAACGGTCCTAAATATCGGTGATCTAACTTTCTCACCGGCCGTGTTGACGGTAGGTTCCTGGTGGACAACCAGACCCGATCTCCCACCGATAGTGGAGGCGTATCCTGTCTTGACCGATCAGCAAACCTTTTGTAATCGGCCTTGGCCTTCTCTAACTGACGTCGCACCAATCGATGGCTCGCCTTTAACTCTGCCATGAAGTCGTTCGCTGCCGGCTCCGGTGAGTCCACGGGAGAAAGGGGGGAAAACCGGGGGTGATATCCCACATTGGCCAAGAACGGTGTCATCTGTGTGGAGGTGTGCTGCGAATTGTTAAATGGAAACTCAGCTATGGCCAGATAGTCCACCCAATTGTTTTGCTGCAGATTGACGTAGCAGCGCAGATATTGTTCCAGGATACCGATGACCTTCTCGGTTCCCCCGTCAGTTTGAGGATGATGCGCGGACGAGAGGCAAATCTTGATATCCAACGCATGCATCAACTCCTGCCAGAAGCGGGCTGTAAACTGGGCCCCCCTATCAGACACGACTCTATCAGGGAAGCCGTGCAGCCGAAACACCTGCTGAATGAACATACGACTAGTGGCGCGGGCTGACGGTAAGCCGCAACAGGGGATGAAGTGCGCCATCTTGGTCAGCATGTCCACCACCACATACACTGTCATAAAACCAGAGGATGGGGGTAAATCCATCAGAAAGTCCATGGACACAGCCCCCCAGGGTCTTTTGGGTGTCGGCAAGGGCTGCAGTAATCCAGGCGGGGCCCCTGTCGCTGACTTGGCCTGCCTGCATGGGATGCAGGAAGTGACATAGGACTGGACATCGTGTCAGACTCGGGGCCACCAGAAGGTACGGGAGACCAGGTTCAGGGTCTTGAACAGGCCAAAATGCCCCGCCGCCGGGTTATCGTGACACTGGCTGAGGATGAGTCCCCTGAGTGGCCCTCCCGGAACGTAGAGCCGGTCACGATAATACAAGAGTCCATCCGTGACCGTCCAAGGAGAATCTGGCCCCACCTCCTCCTTCCGCTGAGCCACCCACACCTCCTGCTGCTGTGCCTCCCGGATCCGAGCCCGTATATCAACCGGCTCCCGCACCGCAGCAAAAGACTCGACGGGGATCACTGTCCTGGGCAGAAGCTTGTCTTCCACTCGGGAATATTCAGGCTTCCTGGACAGAGCATCCGCTCTTTGATTGTGCCCGCTAGGTATATACCGAACCCGGAAGTCAAACCTCGCAAAGAAAAGAGACCACCGGATCTGGCATTGGTTCAAATTCCGAGCGGTCTGCAGGCTTTCCAAATTCTTATGGTCCGTCCGGACTTCGATTTGATGCCGCGCTCCCTCCAGATGATGCCTCCAGGCCTCGAATGCCGCTTTGATGGCCAGCAGCTCCTTCTCCCAGATTGTATAATTGCGCTCCGAAGGCTTCAGTTTTTGCGAATGGTACGCGCAAGGGAAGAGGGTACCGCTGGGCGTCGTTGCCTGGAGTAACACCGCCCCAATGGCAATGTCGGAGGCATCCGCCTCCACAACAAACGGCCGTTGCGGGTCAGGATGCTTCAAGATGGGCTCCTTCATGAAGGCTTCCTTCAAAGTCTGGAAAGCCTGTTGTTCTGGAGCGTTCCACTGGAACCAAGTCTTCTTCTGCAGGAGCCGGGTGAGGGGGGCTGTCAAGGCAGCAAACCCAGGGATGAAAGTTCGGTAATAGTTGGCGAACCCAAGAAGTCACTGAACATCCTTCACGCGACGCGGGGGTTGCCAACTCTGCAAAGACTCAACCTTACTCGGCTCCATGGCAATGCCCTCAGGAGAAATGCGGTGACCCAGGAAATCGATGGTCACCCGGTAGAACTGGCACTTCTCCAACTTGGCAAACAGCCTATGTTCTCGGAGTCACTGCAGGACCTGATGGAGATGCTGATGGTGCACCTCACGCGACGGGGAGTAGATCAGGATGTCATCCAAGTAGATCACGACAAACTGATCCAACAAATCCCGGAAAATGTCATTCATGAAATGCTGAAACACGGCGGGGGCGTTGGTCAGGCCAAACGGCATCACCGTGTACTCAAAATGTCCATAGCGAGTACCAAACGCCGTCTTCCACTCATCACCCGGCCGAACCCTGACGAGGTTGTAAGCTCCACGCAGATCCAGTTTCGTGAAGATCTCCCGGAGTCGGTCCAAGAGTTCGGGGATGAGGGGCAGCGGGTAACGGTTGTGCACCGTAATGGCGTTGAGTTTCCTATAATCGCAGCAAAGCCGCAATTCGCCCGACTTCTTTTTGACGAAGAGCACGGGTGCAGACACTGGCGAGGACGAGGGCCGGATGAAACCGTGGGCCAAATTCTTCTCCAGAAAGACCCGCAATGCAGCCAACTCGGGGTCCGACATGGAGTACAAATGCCCCACTGGAAGAGGCGCATCAGGGACTAAATCAATGGGGCAGTCATAGGGCCTGTGCGGGGGTAATTGATCCGCCTCTGTCTCGCTAAACACATCAGCAAAGTCGGACAGTTCGGGAGGCAAGGAAACCCCTGGGAAACCCTCCACCTGGCCGGCACAGATATGCCGGGAGTGGTCCACGCACTGCAAGCTTGGGAAGGTGACCAAGTTCTGTGACCAATAGATCTGTGGGTCATGCGCCCGGAGCCACGCCAGTCCCAAGACCATGGGGAAGTGCAGGTGTGAGGTGATATAGAACTGGATGGCCTCCACATGGGAACTGATGGCCATACATAATGGTTGCGTGGCGGCTGTAGGCCCAGACAGGAGCACTCGACCATCGATAGTCTCCACTAACATGGGCGGATCCACCGGGCACTGGGGAACAGCCCATTTGGCCACAAATGCTGAGTCCATAAAATTTGTGGTGGCCCCAGAGTCAATTAAGGAATGGACTGGAATCCCCTCTGGCTTGCCAGGAAGGATCAGACGTGCCTCCAATATCAGATGCCATGGAGGTCCACAGGCAGCATTGGAAAGACGTCGCTCAGTGTTGTTGTGGGACGCCTGATCTATCACACCGTCTAGATCGGGCTCGGGGCGTTTCCCGACAGAAAAGTAGGGGACTTTCTCGGGGCAGACTCGATCACTGATGCCCGCTGTTGCTTCTTTGGGCAAAAAGCAGCCAAATGTCCAGGGTCCCCACAGTAAAAACACAACCCCCCCGATCGTCATCTGTTCATTTCAGTCACCGATAGACGAGACCTGGCGGCACCTAGCTCCATTGGCTCCTCCCTTTGAACTGGGGGCTCACGCACAACAGGGGCTGCAGGGGTCTGTGGGGTGGCACGGCGACTCCTTCACTGCTGCAACCGAGCATCGATCCACAGGCAGAGATGGATCAGCCCATTCAGGTCTGAGGGAATATCCACACGGGCCAGCTCATCCAACATCTCCTCCGACAATGCATCCTGGAAGGCATCCACGAGCGCAGCCTCATTCCAGGCGGAACCCTGGCTAAGCAGCCAGAAATCGCTGATAGAGCCCTGTAGGGGGCGTTGACCCTGCCTCAGAGCTTTCAGACGTCGAGTAGCAGTCTGCGTCTTAATAGGGTCCTCATACATCAGACGCATATGATCACAAAACCCCACAAAGCTGTCCAACAATGGGCTTGGTTGAGCCAGCAGAGGCGTGCCCCAACGAGCTGCATCACCCGAAAGAAGGCTTAACACAAACCCCACCTTATCCCGGTCAGTGGGGAAATCAGCTGCTCTCACGCTGATAAAGAGCTGGCATTGTCCCAGGAAAGCAGGAAACAGTTCTGGAGTGCCTGTAAATTTATCCGGCATTGCAACTTGGCATTTTCTCCTGGGTGGGGGTGATGGTGGGGGTGCAGCATGAACCTGAGCTTGCAGTTGAGCCACCTGAGCTGCCAGCAAAGTGAGTTGCTGGGTGAGCTGGGCATTCTCAGCACGTAGCTGCTCCATAATATTAGTAAGGGGTGGGAGGCTGAAAGCAAACTGTTCTGTACCAGCCTGCTACCGGCCTTGCAGAAAAGGCAACCCCTTTACAGATGGCAAGAGGCTGGAATTCGTCTGCCAAATTTATTACAAAAACAAACAAGACACGAACCAAGATACCGGAGCTTTGAAACACTATCTGAGCGGTTGCTTTCAGCAAACCAGCCCTCCCCACACAAGTCCTTTATAAAGAGTTCAGGGCGTGGCTTCTCTCTCCCTCCTTCCGAGAAGCCCCATTGCCTTCCTCTGTTTACTCCTACTTGACTGCCTCCTGCGTCGGGCGTCCTTGAACAGGGCCAGCTGTGGGTCATCTTCATCCACGCTGTCAGGCTCACATAGCTGGGTCTCCACCAGGTGGGAGGGGCCTGGCTGGGGGCTCTGAGGAGCCTCAAAGCCATCATCAGCAAGTTCTTCAACACCCCCCTCCTCCCCCTCATCTGAGTCATCCGACCCAACTGCCGAACCCACAGGCTGACCCTGAATCACAACACCATTTCCAGGGCATTTGGCACTCCAAACCTGGGCACTGTGTCTTTCAATAAGTGTTGTGCTGTTTCAAGAGTGGTGACATTTACCCATTTGCTCTGGATAACTGAATAAAATTAGTTGGAACTTTTCAAAGGGGCGTTCTGCCTGTGGCCTCCCTCCCTCATGGATTGCCTTTCTGGATGAAGCATTGTTGGCTTGGCAGATCTGGCAGCACTTGGCTATTTGCACAACCTTGCTATATGCTCCAGGTGTATACAAACATGTCTGGTTGCATCTACAATAGTCTGAACCCCACAATGACTCTTAGAATGCAATTGCTGACATATGAGTTTTAGGAGCCAGTGGGAGATGATGCGACTCTCATCGGGGTCTCACCAGAGTCTTTCCTGAAAGGTTGCTTCATATTTTTCTATGCATAATTCTGCCTCTCCCATTTCTAAGAAATCTTGGTAGGGAATCTTGGTGTTTGCTTTTATTGTGGGGGAACGTGGTCTGCATATTGATTATATCTAGTGACTTGGATGTCATCCTTCTGTGGGTTTTGCAATGTACAATAGCTATGGCTGAAGGCAATTGTAATGCTTTTAATAATTTGGCAACCAAGGCAGCATGTGCAATTGGGTGTCCAGTTGAGATCAGGAATCCCTGCTGCTTCCACAGAGCCCCAGTCACATGGAAAACCCCAAAAGCAAATCTGGAGTCCATGTATATGTTGGTAGACCAGTCCGTCATGGCTTCTCAAACTTGAGTCAGTGCTACCAATTGGATGGCTTGGGCCATGCAATAGGGCAGTAGTGAAGAGGCCCAACATTCTCATGCAGAGAGATAACTGCTGCACTGGTGACTCAGGTCCCAAAATTCCAAGTCCGGGTTCTGTAGGGGCATATCTGTCAGCTCAGATCATGGCAGATCAGTATCAGGGACCATGTGTAGGCAGTCGTGCAGGATGATGTCCAAAATATCTGTTGACAGCAGGGTAGCTGGATGCAGGGTGGAACATCATTCAAAGGTGATGTGGTCAATGGTGACTTCATATTGTGCCTGCTGCTGCTGAGTAAATGTTTGGATTTGTCTTTTTAAAAGAATTGTGAATACATCATGGGCAACCCTTAGTGTGAGGGGGTGGCCAAGGACAATGTCCTTTGATCGCTTGATGATTTCCACCACTCATAAAGCAAGGGGTGATCCCACGGGCTACAGGGTCCAGCTAGACTAATTGGCTAGTGGCCAAATAAGTGCGGCCAAGTTCCTATGTTAATACTCCCCAAACCACTCCCTTATTTTCATGCATAAATAGTATAAAAGACTGAATAATTAGGTAAGCCCAAGCCTGGGGTTGAGGACAGCATTTGTTTTATTTTTAAAAAACCTGGTTTAGTGGTTTTGTCCATTCTACTGAGTCTGCCATCTCCTTTGTTGTTAATTGGACAAAAGACTTTGCTAATTCCCCAAATGATGGGATCGAAGGTCAGCAGAATCCCCAAACTTCCAGAAGCGCTCTGACTTGTCATTTAGTTCTGGTGGGTTTCATGCCACTATGGTTTTTACTCACCCTGGAGCTAGCTTATGGGTCTCTGGAATGATGACATAGCCCACGGGTGTCAAGCTCACCATGTCACGTGATGTGTTGTAATGTATTGCAACTTTTTTGCATTGCCGGAGCTGAGTGGGTGCAATCTTCGCATGATGCAACTGGCCCATGGGCCGGCAGTTTGACACCCCTGACATAGCCTAACTAAATCACCTCCTTCTGCAGATACTGTAGCTTAGTCAGATGATACCCCCTTTCTGCTAGACAGTGAAATAGGTGTTGGGTGTCAGCTTTACGGTCTCTTTCAGTCTCTGAGGCTAGTAATAAATCATCCACATATTGGACCAGTGGAGTTTTGTGGCAAAAAGATGGTTGACAGATCTTCCTTTAGAATTTGGGAGAAAAGAGTGGGCAATTGGGTATAACCCTGGAGAAGGTAGGTCCAAAGATATTGCTGGTCCTTCTGTGTGAAAGCAAATAGATATTGGGAGGATGAATCCATAAGGATACTTTTTTAAAGCTGCACAGAAGTCAGTTACAGTGAATATAATTGCTGTGGCTGATATTCCAGTGATAATGGTGGCTGGAATCACTGGGAATCTGGGTATTGCATATACATTGATGAGCCTGAGATCATGTATGAAGTGAAAGTGTGATGACCCAGGGCCCCGAACAGCGGCAAAGCAGTTGGCTGGCAAAAAAGCCAGTCCTTTAATCACTGCCCATGTTCCACAAAAGCTCCCACATATGCTGGCAAGAGTTCAACCAATGCACACCCACACATTCCTTTCAGCTGCCTCTGGTTAAAGGCAATTTCAATATAGCCAGAGAAGTTTACAATGTTCTCCAGGCAAGACAGATAACACAAAAACAAAACAAAGACATAAAGAGTCCTTTTAACTCTCATCTTGCCAGCTGTCTGCAAGGAGAGACTCAGAAATGTCGTCTGTGGTTGTGAAGCAGGAAACCAACTGGTCCAGAATTCAAAGTGTCTAGGTTAGACAAGAGCACAATTCACAATCTCAAGATAACATGTTTGTTCCCAGCAAATGCTCCACCCACAGCATCTCCTTAAATCTTAATCCCCAGGTGTGCCTTGTGGAGTGGGGTGGGACGCTCTCCTCCCGAGCAATTCAGCCTACTTCCATTGTTCTCTCCTCCTCTCTGCTCTCCTTGCTTTAGGATCAGGTGAGGGGGGGCTTTGCTCCTTGCCTGCATTCTGCCTTCCCTGTTCCAAACCTGAAGAGCCCTGGCCTGCCTCAGCCTGCTCTTCCTTCAGTCCTCTGAAGCCACAGGCACCTCCTCCAGGGCCTCAACAGAGAACTCCATGTCTTCCTCAGATTCAGGCTCGGATGGAGGCATGACACTATAACCCCCCTCCCACAGGACCCCCTCCCCTGGGACCATGCAGACTGGGATGGTGTGGGAACCAGGCATGAAAGTCGCAGACCAGACGAGGGGTGTGAACATCGGTGGCATCGACTCACATGAAGTCCTCAGGTCCATAGCCTTTCCACGCTATGAGGTACTGAAACCAGCCCCGCAACCGACGGGAATCCCAAATACTGTCCACTTCATACTCCACAGCTCCATGAGGGGTTGCCAGATCTACTGGTGGTGGAGCTGGCCAATGTGGATCATCAACCACTATTGGAACCAGCAATGACCTGTGGAAAACTGGGTGAATCCTCACGGTCCAGGGCAATGACAAGCAAAATGTCACAGGATTCATCATCGCTTCGACTGGAAATGGCCCCAAGTAACGGTGATCGAGTTTGTCTGATAGCTGTGCTGTGGGCAGGTGCCGCGTGGAAAGCCAAACCTGATCGCCCACAGATAATGGAAGGAAATCTCAACAATGACGGTCAGCAAATTGTTTTTAATCCTCCTTGGCTTTCTCTAGCTAGTGTCGAACTACTTGGTGCACTGCCTTCAGCTTCTGGAGGAACTTGTCCAATGCTGAAACTGGGGAATCAGATGGAGCCAACAGAAAGAGCCGTGGATGAAATCTGTAACTGGCCAAGAATGGCAACACACAAGTGGATGCATGCTGGGCGTTGTTATAGGCGATCTCCACCACAGTTTCGCCCAATTGTCCTGTTGGGTGTTGCTGAAACAGCAGAGGTACTGTTCCAAGATGGCATTCACCCTCTCTGTGCCATTGTCGGTTTTGAGATGATGAGTGGAGGACAGACATGCCAGTACCTGCAGTTCCGTGAGTAGGGTCTGCCAGAAGTGTGCCGTAAATTTCACCCCCCGATCTGACATGACTTGGTCCGGTAACCCATGCAGCTGAAATACATGGGCAATAAACAACTGGGCCATCATCCATGCTGTAGGGAGACCCACACACGGGATAAAATGATCCATTTTGGTGAGCATATCCAGCACCACCAAGACAGTTATGGCACCCTTGGTTGGGGGCAACTTGGTAATGAAGTCCAACAAAACTGCCCCCCAGGGTCTTTCTGGTGGGGGCAGTGGCTACAAGAGACCAGAGGGTACACCAGTAGCATACTTGGCCTGTCGATGAATGCTGCACGATGCCACATAACTAAACACCTCATGCTGAAGTTGTGGCCACCAAAATGTTCTGGAGACAAAGTGCAGTGTTTTAAAGACCCCGAAGTGACCCTCTGATAGACTATCATGGCATTGTTTTGGAATGATGCCACAGAGGGGGTCCCCCAGGAACATAGATGTGATCTCAGAAACGCAACAGGTCATCTGTCTAGATCCAAGGGGTCTTATCTCCCTCATCGCCAGTCAACTCATGATGTCGAGCTACCATGAACGGATCCTACCGCTGCGCCTCTCGAATTCTGCTCTGTAGGTCCACGGGCTACTCTATGGCTGCCAACTGTTCCAAGGGAATAACCATTCTGGGCATGATCTTGTCCTCCTTTCAGGTGAATTTGGGCTTCTGGGACAGTGCATCCAAACAATGCTTCCACATGCTAGGGACATAAGTCACCTGAAAGTCGAACCTTGTGAAAAACAGTGACCATCGCACCTGTCACTGTTTCAGCATTCTGACAGTCTGTAGGTGCTCTAGGTTCCAATGGTCTGTTCGAACCTTGACTTGGTGATGGGCCCCCTCTAAGTTGTGCCACCATGTCTCAAAAGCGACTTTGACCGCCAACAACTCCTTGTCCCATATCATATCATTGATTTATGCTTAGATTGTAAGCCGCCCTGAGTCTTCGGAGAAGGGCGGGATATAAATGGGATTAAAATAAAATAAAATAAATAAAATATAATTCCGTTCAGGGGCCGAATAATAGGCACATGGAACAAGGTACCCGAGGGAGCATAGGCTTGCAGAAGCACAGCCCTGATGGCCATATTCAATGCATCTGTCTCCACCATGAAGAGCCTTAAGGCGTCAGGATGCTTGAGGGTAGGCTCAGAGGTGAACATGGCCTTAATGGCATCCAAGGCCCCCTGCTCCTCAGCGCCCCAGTGGAACTTCACCCCTTTCCTTAACAGATTGGAAAGGGTAGCAGTCAGGGTCACAAAGTGAGGAATGAATGTGCGGTAATAATTCGTAAACCCCAACAGTCACTGCATGTCCTTGACTGTCATTCCTGCAGTGACTTTACTTTCTCCGGATCCATCTCCACACCCCCTGGTGAGATTTGATGGCCCAGAAAATTGATTGTGGTTTGCGCAAACTGGCACTT
Organism: Vipera berus; assembly: GCF_964194415.1. Classification (NCBI taxonomy): domain Eukaryota; kingdom Metazoa; phylum Chordata; class Lepidosauria; order Squamata; family Viperidae; genus Vipera; species Vipera berus. The sequence goes on from NC_138205.1 coordinate 106,541,941, forward strand.
CTCATGCTTGGCAAAGAAATGGTTATTCCGCAATTGCTGCAACGTGAGCTGAACATGGTTCCAATGCACTTGTTGGAGGATGAGTAGATCAGGATGTCATCAAGGTAGATGACCACAAACCTATCCAGCAGGTCCCTGAACACATCATACATAAGGTGCATGAACACTCCCGGTGCATTGGTCAAGCCAAAGTGCATAACCGTGCACTTAAATTGTCCATAACACATCCAAAAGGCCTTCTTCCATTCATCTCCTGCTCATACTCAGACTAAGTTGTAAGCTCCCCGTAAGTCCAACTTTGTAAAGATTTTGGTCTGGCGGAGTCTCTCGTTGAGTTCGGGGATGAGCGGGAGTATCAATTAAGGATTGTGATGGCATTCAATTTTCTGTAATCACAGCACTGTCTAAGCTCTCCTGACTTCTTCTTCATGAAGACCACGGGCATAGCCAACGGGGAGGTGAAAGGCCATACAAACCCCTTCCAGAGGTTTTTGTCAATGAAGTCCCTCAAGACTCCCAACTCCGGTTCCGACAGGGAGTCAATCCAGCCAACCGGCAATTTGGCATCAGGCACTAAATCAGACATGTCAAACACAAGGCCCGTGGGCCACAAATGTCCTGCCATATGATTGAATCCGGCCCGCACAACTCTCCTGGGAATTACAAAGGTCCAGCCCCCACCACCTTGGTGCTGGCCCGGCTGAGCACTTGCTCAGTAGGAGGCAAGTGCATGTGGGCTGGTGGAGCCCAGCAACATTTGCAGCTCATTAGCCCATCGACAGCTCATTGGCCAGAGCCGTCTCCTGTGGCTCCCAGGCTGCCTCCTCCCAGTTCCAAAAAAAGTGGGACTAAAAAAATTCAATCAATCAATTCAAACTGCTCACACACAAAAAAAAACCTCTCTAAGTTTGAATTGATTGGTTGAACGAACTTCTTCGGTTTGTGGGACTGCCCACAAACTTCTTTGCTTCTTTGGACTGCACGTGTAGTCAGCGGAGGAAGAAACAGGAGGACTGGAAAGGTGAGTGGGACCTTTTTCTACTTGCTGTGCAGGTGGGGGTGGACAGTCTCTGGATTCCCCAGGCCTGCCTCTTCCCTGCCCGGCAGGTCTCCCCTTGCCCTGCTCCACCACCCCTTTTCACTCACCGCGGAGCGCTGGGGTCTCCTCAGAGCTGCAGAGTGTCGCCTGGCCCAGAAATGCAGGGAAGTTGTGCCTGAGTCCAGCCAGGCTGCCACCCTCTGTGGCTCACACAGGACCAACCGGACGTGGAGGAGGCAGGAGGGTGTGAGGCAGGACGCCGGGGGGAGGACAAGAGATGCCCAGCTGGTGAGGGGGAGAGGTGCCCAGGCAGGAAGGCAGACTTGAGGTGGTCAGAGAAAGAGCCACTCTGTCTCCTCTGCCAGTTGCTGCCAAGGGCGAGCCGAGGCGCCTGGCCCAATCCTGCAACACCCCAGCCAAGATGTGCCCCCAGCAGTGGAGCTGCTCTGTCTCCTCTGCCGATTGCTGCCAAGGGCAAGCCAAGGTGCCCGGCCTGATCCTGCAGCACCCCAGCCAAGATGTGCCCCCAGGAGCGGATCCACTCCGTCTCCTCTTCTGGGCGTTCTGGCACGCGGGCTCCTGGACTGGATGCTGCTGAGGGTGAAAAAGTTAACCCGGACCAGTTTAAACGAGCTCGCTTCCCTGCACACTGAAGATGTGGAGGCAGGAGTCCTTAGGACAGGAACCGAGGAGCAGGCTTGGAGATGAAGGTAGGCCCGTCGGGCTGATCCCGTCCCACCCCACTAGTGATTTTGGGGGGGCCTCAAGGCCGAAGGGGGAAGTTGGCCCTCTGGGATCCAGGTTGAATGGCATTCTGCCTGCTTCAAGTGCACCTACCTACAAGGGTAACCCTGGTGCGATTGCTTGATTTGCTGGTGTAGTAGAGCTGAGCGCTAAAAACTGTTTTTGCCACCCTGCCTGCTCCTCAGGGGCACTGCTGCCAACTTTCTTTCAGCAGGAGTCACACTGGGGCATCCCCAGATGCTCCTTTGTTCCCCAACTGTTCCAGAGTAGGTGCCACCCTTGGCTCTGTGAACATCACAGCCCTGGGCCTTGGTGGGCTGGGAATGTGTCCAGATTTGTTTGGAGGAGAAAATGTGCTGGCCTGGGGCTGCGGAGGGTTGGGAGGGGGTGAGGCAGAATGCTGGGCAGCCCTTTGGGGCCACAAGAGTGAAGCAGCAGCCGCCCTCCTGCAATCTTGGGCAGTGCCCAAACTGGCTCCATCCCTCTGTCCTGGAGTTGCTCCCCCCTCCCCCGCATGTTCCCAGCCTGAATCACAGGTCTCCACCACTGCCTTCTCAAAAGCTGAGTTTGCTGATAAACTGAGCACACTTCAAATGGAGTTTAGACGTCGCTTTGTTGATTTTGAAAAACAGAAATTCAGTTTTGGACTGCTCAGCAATCCATTTTCAGTCGAAGTAGACAGCGCTCCTGTAAATATCCAGATGGAGCTGATAGAACTCCAATGTAATAGCACACTGAAGGGAAAGTACAATTCTGTAGGACCCGCACAGTTCACCAGGTTCATCCCTTAAACAATGCCCCAACTCCGCCTACAAGCTGCTTGAATGCTCTCCATGTTTGGGAGTACATACCTCTGTGAGCAACTTTTCTCTGTCATGAGGGTGAACAAAAGCACACACAGAAGCCAGCTCATGGATGCACACCTCCACTCTATCTTGAGAGTATCCACCACTCAAAACCTATCCCCAAACATAGATGAACTTGTAGCCAAGAAAATATGCCAAACATCCAGTTCAGACAAAATGGCATGAGAACTAAAAAGCTTCTGTTTTTCTTTGTTTTAAATGTGTTTTTGCAGATTTATTTGAAATAAATAATTCATTTGTTCATATTTGAAATTTTACTCCTTTTTGCCCCACTCTTAGACATAATACACTTCTGAACTAATATGATACAATAGTCCTACATGCAACTGGCCCTTTGAAGGCAACCATGATGCTGATGTGGTGAAAGTTTCCAGGAAGCAGTTTCCTCCAACTTCTTCTGCCTTAAAAGATCTCTGGAGAGGAGCAGAAGGTGGCAGGGAAGCTGCATAAGGGAAGGCTGCTCCAACAAGCCAGCATCCTTACCATGTATAATTAGAAATGGGGATTCCCTTTCAAGAAGGGCCACCCTCCCTCATGCAGGACTGGGAAGTGCTGCTCCCCTACCACCTCTTGCTCTCCAGAGATCTGTCAAGGCAGAAGAAGGAAAACACACACACACACACACACACACACACACACACACACACTCCAAGCTTGGAGACTAGGAGGCTATCTAAATCTGAGCTAACAAACTACCAATCATGCCTGGGCTTGGGAAGAAGGCCCTTTCCATCCTCTGTGGATAAAAGCCCCTAAACATGGAATACAGTGCATGTGCATGTGCACATGCTTGGCTGCAGAAGTTTGGGGAGGTGAAGAGCTTGTGGGGCAATGAGATGTCCCCACATCAAATTAGCCGGTGCAACTTGTTCTCTCCTGACCCAGGTATCTCAAGTCAGCTGCACTGAGTGAGCAGCATTGAGATGGCCACGCCCACCCGGCCATGCCCACTTGGCCACGCTTACCTGGCCACACCCACCCGGCCCCCCGAGGGCAACCATAATGCTGATGTGGCCCTCAATGAAATTGAGTTTGACACCCCTGCACTAAATCAACCAAGCAGTCATAAGACCAATGTGGGGGCAACTGATCCACCTCTTTTTCCCCAAACACATCAGCATAATCCCCCAAGTCTGCTGGTAGGTTCAAATCCCCATGTGTCTCCACCTTCCCTATGCAGGCATATAGGTGATGGGTGGCACACTTCTTGATGGGGAACCGCACTGCCCCAGATGACCAAATAATCTGCAGATTATGAGCCCATAACCACTCCATTCTCAGCACCACTGGAAAGTGGGAAACGGCTTCTTCCACATGTGGCCTAAAATGCATGTGAAGGGGTCTGGTTGTAGCAACCACTGAGCTGGAATGAAGGGGCCGCCCATCAATCGTCTCCACCAAGACCGGCAGTGACAACTGCTGCTGGGGAATGGACCACTGTGTGGCAAAAGCCGAGTCCATGAAATTGGAAGTAGCCACTGAGTCCACTAGGGCCTGGACCTCCACTTTTCCTTGACCAGGCACGAACACATTCACCGGTAACACAAGGTGCTTTACAGGAGTCTGTTGGGGTGGAGGTGATTGGCCCATTTCCAAGTGAGCCTGACCTACAGAGCCCTCTAGGCTGAGCCCTGCCCATTTCCCACCATGGCTTTGGGTGCCTTCACAGGACACTTGGCCTCCATATGGCCTGGACCGCCACAGTACAAGCAAAAGCCTTCACGATGGCACTGATCCTTTTCAGCTGGGGTCAGTCGAGGTCATGCAGCCCCCAACTGCAATGGCTCATCTGGAGGTGGTACCAACGGTGCCACTGTTTTGATGGGTGCGGGCAACACCTCCGTCCATCATCATGCTCATCACTGCTGGAGTCTTGCATTGATTCAGAGACAGAGGTGCATGAGCTCCTGCAAGGAGTGAGGGCATTCAGTGCATGCCAGCTCATCCAGGAGATCAGACGAAAGTCCTTCCTGAAACTGGTCCATGAGCACTGACTCATTCAACTGCAGTTCCTGACAAACCACCTGAAACACAGCAATGTAGTCTGCCAGTGATCCATGCCCTTGCCACAACTCTCTCACCTGCCGGTTTGCAGTCTGGGTCTTAACAGGGTCCTCAAACATGGCCTTTAGCTGACAGCAAAACTCTACATAATTGTCCAGCAGCTGATTGGGCTGGGTCAGCAGGGTGTTGCCCAATGTGCTGCTGTTCCTGTCAAAAGGCTTATCACAAATCCTACCTTATCCTGGTCAGTGGGGAAGTCCTCAGGTCAAAGGCTCATATACAACTGGCACTGCCCAAAGAACGATGGAAATTGGGCCTGTTAGCCATCATTTTTTTCTGGCACTGTAACAGGGCTTCTGCAGTATGGCTGAGCTGCTTGCATCTGCACCATCTGTGCAGTCAGGAGGGCCACCTGCTGTTTTAACTGATCTTTTTCTGCACGGAGCTGATCCATGGTCACCCAACTTGGTTTGGAGAAGCAATTGGGAGTGGGACAGGCTTGGACAGAGGCAAGACAGAAAGATAGGCTTGCTCTCAAAGTCAGTCCTAGGTTTTTGAACCAGAAAAGTCAGAGGAAGGGGCATTTTCACAAGATTCCATGCTCCATGTAGGCCTTGATCAGTGTCCTAATTGATTCAGTTGCCTCAGCTTCATTTTTTTTACTGGGCAATGCAGGGTAGGGGTCCTGTTTTGACCTGAATCTTGACTGGTGTAGCTCCTTTTAAGAACCCTACTTTGGTAGGATCCCATCCACACACAGAAAGGGGCAGATCCTGCAAATCTGGGTTCAGAGGGTTCAGAGGGGTTGAGGTCACCATGGCACAAGTGACCTCATTCCAGCAAAGCACATTATGTGCTTTGCTGGAATGTCTAAAGTTAATTCATCAGGGGAGCATTTTATGGTGGCTCCCAACTTGCATTGCAGGTCCCTGCCTAGCAGTGACATGGGAAAATGGGGGCAGTTAGTAAAGGAGTGGTCTAAGGCAGGGCTTTTCAACTGGTGGTACGTGTACCACTAGTGGTACTTGAGCACCTGGCTGGTGGTATGCGGCGTCACCTTCCTCTCCCCCTCCCCCCCACTTCTTCCTAGTTCACTTGCTGCCAGAAAATATGCTGCTTGGCAGAGGCTCCACCCTCCACAGGGACTTGTGCAGCAACTGGATTGACCTCTTCTCGTGCGGGATCCATGTCATCCTTCACCCCTCTTCTTACTTTACAAGCAAGCGCACGCCTGAAGGGGAGAGAGCCATCCACTCTCTTGGCAGGTAGGTGTTTGAGACAGCTCGTGTCGCAGCTCTGAGCACCAACCTGAGAACCACCCCCTCCTTCTTTCCTCCTTCTCTCTCCCTCTCTGTTGTGGTCTTCCATCTTCTTTTCCTCACCCCCTCCACAAGCTTGCAATACCCCTCATGGCCCTCACATTGCCTCCCAGGGCTCAAGACTTTTCCCCCCTCTCCTCTTCCCTAGGTGCCCGGCTTTACAGAGGGGAAAACAAAGCAGCCAGATGGCATGCACCCTCCCCAAGGCCTCATCTGCAGCAGCAGGTGGGAATCCAGGCTGACGTTTGTTTTGCTGATGCATGCCTGGCAAAGCCTCAGAACGTGGGTGTGGAGGGAAAAATGCGCCCGCCTGACTCCTTCCCATCCACTGTTTCACAGAAACCCAATCAAAACCCTGACCATAACACCAAGGCCTTCCAGTCCAGCAACTCTGAGACAGCATCAACTCAGGTACCAATTACGGTGTAACATCTCATTTAAAGATTGGTCTAAAACTTTGGTTCAGGCTATAGCAGTGCTCGTGAGGCCTAAGCTTTTGACCCATGTCCCACTTCCCTGTTCTTGGTAGCTGAATAACTGTGCACAGCTGTTAGTATTTTTATCTTGACCCAGACATATGTATCTTGTTGTTCTCCTCTGAGACAGCCATATATCACATGTAGACTCCCTTTTTCCGTTGTTTATCTGCATTAAGCATATTTCACTTCTCCATATGATGTTATGTTACCATATATCATCCCTCCCTCTGTAACACCTATATTATGACGTATGAATACCAGACAAATGTAACTGTATAAATATATGCTGGTTTGAATCCTTTGGGGTTCAGACAATTTTAATGCTTTGTTGGCAGTTTGAACCTGCGCAAATAAAATCTTTCCCACATTGAAGAGCTTGGCCTGGTCTCTGTCAATTTTTCTACTTCTACTCGGTCACCGATTCGCTGTTTCTGTTGTGATCAGCCGGGACATAGGGTGGCTGAGTGTCCAGTCCCGATGCCCCGAGCAGTCCCAAGAACTCCTGGAACATGCAGCGCTACACCCAGGAAGCCTGTGGAACGAACACGAGCAGCACATCAGCTGGTGGGCAAGATGCCTAGGGGGTTGTCCCAGATGGGGGTGGAGACACCAATGGCTGATGGACATCAACCGATGGTCTACGACAGTGCTGATGAGTCAAATGAGGATCCTATGGTGAGTGAGCCGGTGTGTCCCTTTGCAATCCCTATTGTGTTGGTGAGCCCACAGATGGGACAGAAGGGTGCATACTGGGCTTTAATTAACTCTGGTAGTACCCGCTGCCTCATTAGTAAAGTGGTGGTGTCCGAGGTGGGCATTAAGATGGAACGATTAGCCACCCCACTCAGATTTGAGCAGGTGGACGGGTCCCTCTTGGGGGGGCACCTGTTACTCATGTGACGGAGCCTATTTGGATGGAGATGGGGGAGCACTAGGAGATCCTTCATTTCCTAGCTGTGATTCTAGGGTTTACCTGGCTCGATAAATGGGGTCCAACGATTTGGTGGGAGGGAGGTTACCATCACCTACATATCAGGATAGGACCCCAGGCCCCAGTTCATGACCTCGTACGACCAGAAGGGAAAGCTGAGGGGTGGGAGTCTGTAAGACAGAGGCTGGACAGGAAGTCCAGGTCCCGCAGGTGTACTCCTATCTGGTCGACATGTTCAATGAGCAAAAATGTGACATCCTACCACCCCATCGACCAATGCATTGTGCCATTGAATTGGAGCCAGGGGTCAAATTACTCAAACCCCGTATGTATGCTATGACACCATGAGAGATGGAGGAACTGCAATGGTATATCAATCGGAACCTGGAAAGGGGTTTCATCCAACCGGCCCATTCCCAAATAGCGGCATCTGTCCTGTTGAAGGAAAAGAAGGATGGCTCCCTACGGCTATGTGTCAACTTCCAAGGCATCAATGGGGTATGTGTGGAACACCTGTACCCCCTTCCCCTGATGAAAGACCTTCTAGTCCATCTGGTGAAAGGAAGGATATTCACAAAGCTGGACCTGAGGGAGGCATACTACAGGGTGCGGATTAAGCAGTGATGAATGGAAGATGGCATTTAACTGTCCACTTGGCAGCTACCAATTCAGGGTTATGCTGTTTGGATTGCAAGGTGCTCCTGTGGTATTCATGCGGCTAATTAATGAGGTGTTTCATGAACATCTGTACCGAGGAGTACTGGTGTATTTGGATGACATCCTCATATATACCACCACTATGGAGGAACACGTCCTGGTAAGACAGGTGCTGCAAAAGTTGTTGCAGGCTCAGCTGTACGTGAAGCTACATAAGTGTGAGTTCCACAGGGCCCAGTTGGACTATTTGGGGTACAGAATATCTGAGGCAGGAGTGGAGATGGACCCCCAAGAAGGTTGAAGCCGTTCCGCAATGGCAGGCACCAAGGACTTGTCACCAACTACAAAGCTTTTTGGGGTTTGCCAATTTCTATAGGCAATTCATCCCATCTTTTGCCTCAATAGCCTTGCCCCTTACAGACCTCAGTGGCCTGAAGATGAACTGCCTGGCCTATTCAGATGATCTGGTGCTCCTGGCTGAATACCCTGCCAGGCTACAAGAGAACTGGATTGCCTGGCTGGTGTCCTCCTTGTGACCAATATGTCTTCGAACCCAGCTAAGTCCTTTGGTCTCACCATCACCAAAGGTGGAAAAGGTAAGTATATGGCCCTTTTACCAACTGTTCTGTCCTATCTTACTCCTGTCCTTGTTGCATCACAAGAAGAACCCATTTTTTATAAGTAGGCTGGAAAACCAGCCCATTTTATTTCTTATACAGTCCTGATAATTATTTCCTCAAAATAAAAACAACAGAATACTTTTCCAACAAATAATTGGTTCAAAAGCAAAACAGAGCAGGAGTTAAACAAGAATTTCAAACAAAAAGACTATGATTCCCTTGAAGTTCTTTACAAATGGTTGCCTTCAGCAACCAGCACCGCCCACACCTTCCCTTTTTATTAAGCAGCCCCAAGGCGTGGCTTATCAATGCCTTCTCCTCCTCCCTTGGAGTTGCCGTATTGTCTCCCTCTGACCTACTCTAGTTAACTGCCTTCTTTTATGAGCATCTATAATGACGTTCATCTGTGAGTCCTCAGAGTCTGACTCATCTTTCCCACACAGCTGAGTCTCAGCTGGAACACAAATGGAGGGGCCAGGCTCTTCCTCTGATTGTGAGTTTTGTAATTCATCAGAGCCTCCCTCTGACTCTGATGGCTCTCCAAACCTCCTCCTCCTCAGATTCCCTGGACTCAGCTGTTGGGAGCACAGGCTGGCATGGAATTACAACACTATCCTGCACCGCAGGGCCCTTCCCCCAGGTCTGGGATGGGAATTGGGATGGCATGGGAATTGTTCATGGAAAGCAGTCACCAAGGCCTAATGTCATTTCACAAACTCAGTGGGTAAGAACTATGATGCCCCTATATGGCAGAGAAGAAAGACTCTCAAAAACCAGGGAAAAGAGGGGCCAGCCTCAGATGATCCTCAATGAGGTAAGGATGGACACTGAGCAGCTAATTACCCTTCCACACACATCCAGCACCAATCTCTCCATGGAAGCTCTTAAAGAGAGGCAAGACAAGCCCCAAGCTTAAGGAGAGGACACACAAGGGAATTGAGGTTGTAGAGTTCATCCCATGGTCTATCTATGGCAAGGGAACTCTGATCAAAAAACCCAACACCAGCTCCTGAAAGGAACAGTGGAGGAGAAGACAACCTGCTGGTAAGTGGCACTATAATACTGTTGGTAGCTTGCATAGAAATGTTGGTGGCTTCTTCAGGGGCAAAGGAATAATGATGGCTTTATTAGATTTGGGATGCGCCAGATGTCTTGTTAGCCCTGGCATAGTGGAGAAACTCAGGTTGCATCTCAGGCAGCTAAAGACACCAATAGCATTCTCACAAATAGATCGCAGTCTGGTGGGGAGGCCCTGTGACTATCTTAATGGAACTGGTGGAGTTGAGAATGGGGCCCCACAAAGAAACCATCAGTTTCATTGTGGCTCCTGGAATGGACCACCCTATAGTATCACTTGACCACAGAAATGGAATCCCTCGATCAATTGGAAGAAAAACCCCACCCACCCAAAAGCCACAGTGAAAGAAGAACTAGATAGCCTCACATTGCTTGTTAAGAAAGGGAAAGGGAAAAGGATGGTGCCAGTCTGCAAATGGGGAGGAACCATCTGCCTTATATTAAAATAATACTGGGGTCTGGAAGAGGTTTTTAGTAAGTGAGAAGCAGATGTACTTCCACCCCACTGCCCCTCAGACTGTGCTATCAAAATAATGCCTGGGGCTACATTGCCTAAGCCTAGCCTCTATTGCATGACACTGAGAAAATTAGAAGACCTCAGAAACTTTATTGATAAAACCTAGCCAGAAGGTTCATCCAACTGGCAACATCATGCATGGCAGCCTCTGAACTGTTCAGGAGAAAGAAAGATGGCTCTGAAGATGAACCCCCAGTAAGTGGACCCATCACACCCATCACCAGGACAGTAACAACATTAGCCCCCACCATGCCCAAAGCTGTAGAAGTCAGGGCATTAATTGAGTCTGGTGTACCTGCTGCCTTATTAGCCCAATGCTAGTGGGGAACTTAGGCATACCAGTGAGGAGGCTGAAGAAACTGATTTCTTTTGGTCAGCTAGATGGGTCCATAGCAGGGCAGATGCCCACCATCTTAGTGACACTACCACTCCAACTCACCCTGGGGGACCACATAGAGATTATAACATTTGTGGTAACCCCTGGCATGGAATGCCCCATAATCCTAGGCATGGCATGGCATGCCAAATGGAACCCACAGGTAGACTGGAGAATGGCAGAGCTTAGATTTCCAAAAGGGAATCAACCAAGAGAACAACTCAGCCCCCCTCAGAGGGAATCCCTACAGAAAAAGCTACAATGGGGTGGGGAGAGAAAGAATCACCCAAAATACCAGAGGAGTATAGAGACCTGAAATATTCAACGAAGAGAGGTCTGATGAACTACCACCAGCCCACAGACTGTGCAAAAGAAATTAGACCAAGCACAAAATTTCCAAAACCTAGACTGTACTCCATGAGCCCACAGGAATTGGCAAAAATGCAGAAATTCATAGACAAGAACTTAGAAAGGGGGTTAATTCAACCAGCAAAGCCAAAGATAGCTGCGCCAGTGTTATTCCAAGAAAAAAAAAGATGGAACCCTTCGCCTCCCTGTGGACTATAGGACTTTGAACACCATAAGCAAAACCAACCTCTACCCTCATGAAGGACATGCTATCCCATCTCTTGAAGGGGAAGATTTTCACTAAATTAGAGCTAAGGGAAGCATACTATCGAATCAGAATCAAGGAAGGAGATAAATGGAAAACTGCATTTAATTGCCCCTTGGGGTGCTACCAATTTCAAGTCCTACCCTTTGGATTACAGGAGCCCTGGCTGTATTCATGCAGCTGATAAATGACATATTAAGGGAGCACCTGTACTTGTTTACCTAGACGACATCTTTATATTCACAGAGACTATGGATGAACATGTTAAATTAGTTAGAGTGGTCCTAAACAAACTGCGGGCAGCCCATCTCTATGCCAAACTGTCCAAATGTGAATTCCATAAGGAGAAAATAGACTATCTGGGATACCGCATATCCACAGAAGGCATAGAAATGGACCCTGAGAAAGTCAGATCAGTATTAGAATGGGCACCACCCTGCATGAGGAAGCAGCTGCAGAGTTTCCTGGGTTTTGCCAACTTCTATCACCAATTCATTCCCTCATTTGCCCAAATAGCTCTACCCATTATGAACTTGCTGAAAACCAGAGGGGACGGCAAACCCAAGCCAGCTTCTGAAATGGACATTAGAATGCCAAGCTGCATTTGAGAGACTGAAAAGGCTGTTCTCTGCCAAGCCCATTCTACTGCACCCCGACACCAACAAGCCCTTTGTAATTCAAGCGGATGCTAGCAATGTAGCACTGGGGGCTGTAGTGTTACAGGAAAACAATGAAGGGGTATTGCAGCCCTGCGCATATACCTCAAGAAAACTCACTGAAACTGAACAGAGGTGGGCAGTCTGGGGAAAAGATGCTTATGCGGTGAGATGGACACTTCTCATGTAGCGATACTTTCTGGAGGGGAACAAAATTACTTTCCAGGTGTGGACCGACCACAAGAACCTGGAAGCATTAAAAACACCAAGAAAACTTACCCCTAAACAGGCTCGGTGGTCGCAACATTTCCACCAGTTCAATTTCACACTAAAGCATTTACCGGGAGGGAAAAACTTCCTGGAAGATGCACTATCCAGAATACCACAGTACAATAGCACTCGACCTAGTGTAACAATAACAATCCATTCATGCCAGAAACACAACTGGCAGCATGGCTAGCTACCCGAGCACAAGCCAAACTACAAAAACCATTAGCCAGTCAAGCAGGAATTGAATTCAGAAAAGCGCTAGAAAGCAATGAATGGTTCCTAAATCACAAGAACCTGTGCACTATCACAGATGGATTACCTTTGGTGGGGGAAAAACTAGAGATTAGCGTTCATGCAGCTTTGCCATCATTCAAAATCAGCAGTCCATTTTGGATTCATGAAAACATTACACTTGGTTAAGAGGCAGTTTTGGTGCCCATCCATAAAGGAAGACATTGAAAACTATGTGGCCAGCTGCCCAATTTGTGCATCAGCAAAAAGATTACAAGGGGGGTCAGCCACTAAAATGGTCCATGGAACTAGCAATATCCATTTAGAGCAACTCTGTTCAGTTTTATTATTTTATTATATAAATAGATTTTTAGTACTTTTACTGGACTCATTTTTACCTAACTTTATTTGGATGAGATGATAGTGAAGACAAATACACAGATATGGATTTTGCCTGGAACTGATAGCTATAGGGAAAAGAAAAAAGTATCATGGTATTAACCCAGGACATCTCCCTCCTTTGAACACTGCAAAACAGCCAAGAGTTGAGGAGCATTTCACAGGAAAGAGAACTGTAAGTAAAACTAATTCTCCTTCCACCTCTAACAAATTTGAAGTGCTAGAATGGGACCTCCAAACAGAGATGGCAAAACAACAATTATTAAATCTTTCCTCATTTCTTGGGGAAGAGCAAAACGATAGCTGGTCACTGCTACAAGTAACCAACCCAAGTACCTGTTCCAAGGGAGTTGATATGAAGCCCAAAAATAATAAGATCAGAACATAGAGAGACTACCATGGAAAAATTCAATTGAGTTTATGGAAAAACAATGCCACCTCACAGCATAAACTGTTATCTCAACATTTGAGCAGCTTACACCCAGGAAACATGAATCTGAGACATTGAAAAGAGGTATTACTGTTTTTCTTCAAAAGTAAGGACCGTCTACTCCCACAAATGCCTCTGTAACTGACACAATAAAATTTCCCACTGTGGGCAAGTGTGCTAATAACGAGCAAAAAGCTAAAGAAATAGCTAAAGAACTTGTCAAAAAGCCACAGCTCTCTAAGAATAACTCATTCCCACCACCCAGTCAGACTGAAGAAGCTTCTTGGATGAAAAGCAAAACATCTTCAAGAAAAAGAAAGTCCAGTTGCCTTGTTTTAAAAAAAAGCATTTGGGACAAAGAGAAGGGAACATACAAATGTTAAAAATTCCTTGTAAGCCATCAAATTAAATCATTCATTGCAAACACAACAGAGGACCCTCAGAATTTCTATAATATTGTACAATATTGGATGTTGGAATACCAGGAGAGCAATCCTAATTTCCTTAAGTCAGCTTCTTCACTGTCAGGATGGGCAGTTTGATCTTTGTGCTAATGAATGGGTCCCAGATGCCCCAAATTGTAAGTGGATTACTACTGTCATTTGAGCAGGCTACCATCCCTTTGATGCTATTCAAGATGAGAGCATATCTAGTTTCCTTTCAAAATTTTCCTATCATAGTCTTTTATGACGAAAAGGTTAATTAGCTAATATGCTAGCTCCCAAGGTCACTGCTTCTTCCATCCTAACCTTGAGAGAGCAAGAGTGTGGGAGTTAGTCACAATCGCCACAGCTAAGCCATTTATAAACCTTGTATCTCCAAACATTGAGCCTCTCACTTTCCCCTCAGCGGATAATGGATTGCCTGAAAATGGCCCTATAAAAAATAGAAGTCTGAATCCTCCTGGGCCAGTAGAGTATCCTGCAGCTGAGGAATCATTACTTTCACTGGGATATTCCATCGGGACTCCAGCAACAAATCAGAGGATGGGCAGGGGATCCTTGCCAATCTCAGTGACACAGAGCCAGATGAAGCATGATTTAATATCTCTTTGCCCAACACCTTTGCAGAAGCTCCGCACAAGGCAAGCAATGTTAAATCATGTCAGTGTCATCCACTCTGAAGAAGACCCCCAAGAGCTGATGCAGGTCGTATATGAGGCAAGTCATCCCTTGGAGGAGGCCATAACGGTTACTGTTGACCTCTCAGCCCAATATAATAACCTCACTGTTTCTTCTTGTCAAAACCATATCTCCTGATAGACCTCAAATGACTATCCTCTTTCCCTTCTATGTTGGAATATCACTGGCTGGTCAGTCCCATCAAAGGACTAACTTTTTTTTTACTATATATCACAATTTGATGTCCTCTTCCTACAGGAAACCTCGGTCTCTTCAAAGGTGGAATTAGATGGTTACTGGGTTAACTCTAACCCAGCTATCCCAAGCAAGGCAGGTGAGAGATTTAAAGTGGTATTGTGACCCTAGTTAGCACAACTTTGCAATTCAAATGTGTCTCATTGCTTTCTCTCATAGCCATAGGTTGTGACTACCTTTCTCTCATCCAAACAGGTGGAGATTTTGCTTTTAAATACGGTATGTATATGCCCTCTCTTAATAAGAACAATCTGGTCAACAATATTTGGAAGCAATAGATAATTTTATCCTTAGTTGTTCAGACAAATATCCTACAGCTGCAATAATTATAGGTGAGAGTTTAAATGCTAGGATGGGACTAATTAATCAATTTAAGATCCATTACGAGGAAAATGTACTACAGGAACCCTTATATTCTAGAGAATTTAAACACCTAAAAGCTAACAGGGCAGGTCTATGTACAGGGCAGATGATTGCACATCTGGACCTATGTATCCTTAACAGTTCCATAAGTGGGGACCACCCAGCAGAAAACACCTATTGGGGCACAGGAAGAAAATCTACCATTGATTACTGGATCATGTGACCTTTTGAATTTTGTACAAAAGATGGAGGTAGATTTACTACTGAGAATTGACCATTATCCAGTAACTCTAATATACCACTGGAAATTTCTAAGAGCTAACTCAATCTATCCACTAAAGCTTGGTAACTATATTACCCAGGTGAGAATTAAATAGACTGAGAAAAATGCAATTGAAGTCGCCAAATGGATGCTAGCCTCAAAAACTCTAGAATTATATGCACATTTCCTGCAAAGCAAATTTCAAGGATAATATCTATATGGGTTTGAAATCTTAATTGCCAATCTAAAATCAGTTTTCACCAATGGAACACAGCCTCATTCCAGAAAGTGGGCTATAAAGAACAGAAAATGGTTTGATCAGGATTGTGTACAATTAAAGAGGACATATAATAAGGAATACAGAAAAAGTAAAAACTCTTCTTCTGGGGATCCAACTTACTATCTAAGATGTTTGAAAGCTCAATATAAGGCCCTTTTAAAAGAAAAGAAAAGTGCAGTACTGAAAGTATATTGGCATAAATTAATTTAATCAGTTAGTATGAAAGATACATCCTTTTTTGGGCATATCACTAGAAGATTGGGAAAATCCCTTCCTTCTCCAACTAACCATGTAGCAAATCACACCTGGGAGGAATACTTTAGAGCAGGGATCTTCAAACTTGGCCCTTTCATGACTTGTGGACTTCAACTTCCAGAATTCCTCAGCCAGGTCCTAGTTTGAAGATACCTGCTTTAGAGAATTGTATATGGACTCTGCCCATGAAATGAATGACAGCCAGATTAATTTGGACCCAACCCCTTACTGACCTCTAATTACATCACAAGAGGTATCCCAGCCGATTGGATCCCTTAAGGTTGATAAGGCTCCTGACTGATTGTGTTCTCCCAGAAATAACAAAAAAGAACCTTAGCTGGTGGACATCCTCTTCACATTTATAGATCAGATTGGATGTATGGGGAATGGCAACTTTTGTACTTATAAAAATGGCAGTAAGTGATCCATGTAACTACAGGTCCGTTAGTCTACTGAGCATTGTTAGCAAGTTCTATGCTAAGCACCTAAACTATAAACTTCAAGATTGAATAATCTCAGGAGGCATAATTAAAGATGTTGGAGACCAATAATTGATCATATATTGGTACCTCATCACCAATATGGCATGATTTTCCATACAAAAAGTATTTTGAAGAAATATTTACATTAAAAAAAATCCTCTCAGAGGCAGAGCCAGCTGTCAAACGGAATGGCTGTGTTGAGACGGTGCTCTGAATGAGCGTGCCAATCTCACAGCCTTTTCTCTGTTCCCGGTGGGTTTTTAAAAAGTCCCAGATCTCTCGGAGGGAGATCAGAAGGCGCCCAGCTGAGCAGTTCAGGACGGTGGTCTGAGCTGCAGAAAGCAGGAAAGCCTAGGAGAGAGCCGGGTGAAGGAGACGGCCCATTATGGTGGCCGTGAAGAAATGACAGCTGTCAGAATTAGCAATAAGTCAGCGGGACAGTGATTCAACTAACCTGGCGAAGGAAACACTCAGCGAACTCTTGTAAGTGTTCCAGATTGTGAAATCATTCCAGAGAATTTCAAAGAAGAGAAGAAAAGAGGAGAAGCCCCAGAGCGAAAGGGGAAATCACCTCCCCTGTCAGATAGCAGCAAAAAGGAGACAGGGGAAAAAAGAGATCTGACCTTAAAGCCACAGGCTCACAGGCTGTAAGGACTGGTGACCAAGGGCGGTTTCTCTTTCTGGCTTTTGCAGTAAAGCCAAGAAGAAGTTTAACATAAAACAAAATAAACTTGAAGAGTGACAGTGCGGACTGAGCTGAGAGAGCGGACATCTTGAATAAGAACTGACGACCAATTAGCATTATATGAGGGAAGAGTGATACTCATAACTTAAGAAGTGAATTAATTGCTTCAAAAAGTTTCTAAAACAAAAGAGATAAATTGTAATTGATTTGAGAGTTTAGACCAATAAGAATTAACTGAACATAACCTATTGTATGATTGAATTGGAGGAGGCTAACTAGGAACAAAAAGTTGAATGCTCAAGGAGGGTGAGAAAATTTATTTACTTGTCTCCTTGTTGAATATAATAATATTTATAACTGAATTGACTGTAAAACCTGATCTTTATTGCTAAAGAACTGAATATTGGTTACAATATTGAAGTAATTGAATGGTTATATTATTGTTACATGTTTTTATATAGAAAAATTAGGATTGTATGGAATATAAACACTTGAAATTGATTAATATTGATTATTGTGTTTTAGAAGTGTTATTGTAATAGGTTTCATATTGTGTTAGCAACAAAATATAGCATTGTTAAGATATAAGCCACTAGTGATTATACTCCTGGAAGAATAATAAATTCTGCAGGTGTGGTGGAGGGAAAGACAAAGATCGTGTATAAGTGGGAGGGTTGGTTGATGTCATTTAGAAAGATGACAAGCATCCCAAATCTTACAAGAGTTGGGACTGGAAGAAGGCAGATGACCCAAGCCTCATCGGTGGAATTAAGCCCAGCAGCGCAAAGATCCATAGAAGAGATGATGCCATGGGAGAGAGCAGGCTCACTTAAAGACATACAAGCAATACTACAATCCATGCAAGAGGTTATGTGACAAATCATGAGGATTTAAAAAAAGAAATAGGTGAAATAAGGAATGATACTGGAGAACTTAAAGAGAAGATGGGAGCAATGGACAAAAAATTTGAATGTTTCCAACAACAAATATTGAAAAATGAACAGAAATTATTAGAAATGGAGAATAGAATGAATAAGGAGGAAAGAAGAGTAGATGAAATGAATGAAAAACTCTTGCAAGCAAACAAAGAGATGGAAAAAACCATCATCCTGCTTGAAACTGAGAAAGCAGACCATTATCTACATTTCCAAAATGTGAAAGAAGAGAAGGGGGAGGACCTCCCAGAAATGATGACGGACTTGCTAGCAAGGGCCCTAGGGACAGGGAAAGAAGAGATGGCAAATGAAATGGATGAAATATACAGAATCCACACAAATTACACAAGAAGAAATAACTTACCAAAGGAGGTACATATCAGATTTGTGAAGAAGTCAATTAGGGATGAGATTTTGCACAGAACAAGGGACGACCCAATAGAATATAGAGGTAAACAACTAACTGTCCTCAAACAAGTCCCTAGGAGGGTAAGAGACCTGAGAAGGCCCTACCAACATATTACATCAAAATTAATAAGACAAAACATCAATTTTAGGTGGCTGATGCTGGAAGGAATTCTGGTGACCTGCCAAGAAAAAAGATATAGGTTAGATTCAATTGATAACGCAAAAGAGTTTTTCCAGCAGCATCTAGGGAATGAAGATGAACCAGAAGAAAGAGAGTTAAGAGAAGAGAAATATAATAGAAAGACACAAGAATCACAAGGCAAAGAAAGGGAAACGGAGAGAAGAGAAAAAATGAGAATGAACTATGACAATGATGATGAAAATAGACACAAAGAATTCAAGGAAGATAGACTGACAAGAGCAACAAGATCAAAACAGAGGCAGTAATGTAGAAATATTAACAGTATTATCATTAAATGTAAATGGACTAAACTCCCCGGCTAAGAAAAATATAATTTTGGATAAGCTCAGTAAGAAAAATTTAGATATAACAATTCTACAAGAAACACATATAAAGACTCAAGATCAGGATCTACTAAACTAATCTAAGTTAGGAATCAAATTTGTATCGCTTTCACAGCAGAAGAAAGTAGGAATTGTGATATAAGTTAAAGAAAGAATCCCAGCAAGACAAATCTATTTTTTTAATCCCATTTATATCCCACCCTTCTCCGAAGACTCAGGGCGGCTTACAATCTAAGCACAAATCAATGTGCTTAGCAATAGCCTTCATTCTATGTATATGCCTGCTTATTAGGGCTTTCAGCCCCCCCCAAGCGACATTATTACAAAGTCAGCTTATTGCCCCCAACAATCTGGGTCCTCATTTTACCTGCCTCGGAAGGATGGAAGGCTGAGTCAACCTTGAGCCTGGTGGGATGCGAACCTGCACTAATTGCAGGCAGCTGGTGTTACTTAAGGAGGCATTAGCCCACTGCTCCACCAAGGCTCTATTGAGATGAGGAAGGTAGAATACTGATTATTGAAATTTCCCTGAATAAAAAAAAAGGTCGCCCTGTTAGGAATTTATGACCCCAGTGAAAAACAAAGACAATTTTATAAGAAACTGCATAAGGTTATTGCTGATATAGAATATGAGAACATTTGTATAATTGGTGATTTTAATGCAATTATAGACAGAGAATTAGATTATAAGAGTGAGGAAGTAAGGAAACGAACCAGGAGAATATTACCCAGTACTTTTTTTAAAATGGCGGAAGAATTAAATATTCAAGATAGTTGGAGGGAGAGAAATCTGAATGAAAAGCAATTTACATACTATTCAGGGCAGCATCAATCGTGGTCCAGAATTGATATGGTCTGGACAACGAAAGAATTAAATTCAGATATTGATGACATAGTAATAGACATTAATACTTGGGCAGACCATAATCCCGTTATAATTAAATGGAAAGAACAGAAGACAACAACAAGGAGGTAGACTCTAAAAAAGGCAATCCTAAACCAAACAGAATTTAAGCATAAGATGGAGGAACAAATGGGGACATTCTTCCAGACAAATAAGAAAGAGGAGACTAGCACTCAAAATTTATGGGATACGGCCAAGGCAGTTATGAGAGGAACTGCAATTGCGTACATGGCCAACGAATATAAAAAGAAAAGGCAATATCAAAAAGTTTAGAGGAAGAACACAAAAAAATTAGAATTAGAACTACAAAACCCCCCACAATGTAGAGATCTAAAACAACAGCTAGATTTAAATAAAAATCTTTATAAAGAGGATGAAAAGATTACTGAGGAAAGAATATCACAATATCTTATGAAAGCAGACTTACCGAAGGTTCCGGAAGAATTTCAAAATATATTAAATAAAGATATAACAGCCCAGGAAATTGTAGAAGCTATTAAAAAACAAAAAAGTAATAAAACACCTGGCCCTGATGGATTACCATCCGAAATATATAAAAACCTCCAAGAACATTTGGTCCCAACCCTATTGGACATATTTAACGAGGTACTAAATACAGCAAAAACTCTAAACTCATGGAAAGAAGCAATCATCTCACTAATTCCTAAAGAAAACTCTGATTTGACTTGCATTAAAAACTATAGGCCCATTTCTTTACTGAACACGGATTACAAGATTTTCACAACTATAATGGCAGAAAGATTAAAAAAATATTTAGCTGAATTTATCCATACTGACCAAAATGGCTTCTTGCCTAAAAGACAAATTAGACATAATGTCAGGATCATACTAGATATCTTAGCGACAATCAAGATGAATATATTTCCAAAATTACTCTTTTTATTCCAATGGGTACCAATTAAATTAGGTAAGGATTTTTTTGCAAATTTAAACAGAATCACATCCAAATTTATCTGGCAAGGTAGAAAACCAAGAATTAAATTAAAATTATTACAGGATGCAAAGGAAACAGGAGGGCTCCGCCTCCCAAATTGGAAAAAATATTATCAAGCAGCAATAGCGGTATGGATAAAGGATTGGATACACTTAAGGAACAGAAGACTACTAGCATTAGAAGGTCATGACATGCAAATTGGGTGGCATGCTATAATGTGGGACGGAAAATATAAGGTTCATCAGTACTTCCAGAATCCTTATATTAAAGGTAAAGGTTCCCCCGCACATGCGTGCTAGTTGTTTCCGACTCTAGGGGCCAGTGCTCATCTCCGTTTCAAAGCCGAAGAGCCAGCGTTTGTCCAAGGACGTCTCCGTGGTCATGTGGCCGGCATGACTAGACGCCAAAGGCGCATTGAACGCTGTTACCTTCCCACCGTAGTGGTCCCTATTTTTCTACTTGCACGGGCACTATTAGATGTGTGGATAACAATTTAAAAAAATAATTATATAGAAATCCCCAATTGGCTATCCATATTAGAGATATTCATGCACCCCAAATTCATAAATTTAGGAAGAGTAATCACATATAAAGATCTCTTAGACAAAAATGGAGATCTGAAAACAAGAAAAAGACTATTAGAAGATGGTATAGAGTTAGAATGGTGGGCATACTTATAAATATAGTCACGATATAGAAAAGACAAAATAGAACCAGGGATAAAATTAGAGCATACACAATTAGATAAAATTCTTCTAGGAACAGAAGACCAAATGATAAAAAAGATATATCAATATCTATTACAACAAGATTTGTTAGAAGAACAGGTAAAAGAAACAATGTTAACCTGGAGTAAAAATTTTGATTACAGTATTGACCTAGAAAATTGGCAATCACTATGGGATAGAAACAGGAGGTTAACGCTAGACACCTCCTATAAAGAGAATCTGTACACGATGTTTTATAGATGGCACCTTCCCCCTACAAGGTTAGCAAAAATAGATTAAAAAATCTCACCGATGGCACCGGATAAAAAATTGGTTGGAAGAAATATTAGTACAAAAGATTGATTTAAAACCAGAAACCTTCTTATTAGGGATTATTAATGATAAACTCAGCAAAGCATCTTTCTGCTTATTATATTATTATATATTAACCGCAGCAAGATTGGTATACACCCAAAAATGGAAAAGAAAGGAAACACCCACTGAAGAAGAAATAATACATAAAATTTTATCCTGTGTTGAAATGGTCAGGTTAACCCTAGAGATTAAAAATAAAACTGAAACAGAGTATTATGAAATTTGGCAAAATTTGTACGATTGTTTAGAGATAAGGAGGATCGCTGAGATGACTATTGTTTGATTAGTTGATAAAGTAAGGACTTCTTATTAGCACCTATATCAGGACACGACTGAAAGATATGTAAATATAACACTGACAACTGAAAGACAGTTTACCAAAAAATTTACAGATATTATATGTACAGTTTGTTATACTCTGTCCTGTCATAGAATGTATTTTAAGTTTTTGTTTTTCATTTCTGTAACATAAGGTAATACTAATAGTAGTGTTGTAGCCAGGGAAGTTGAATCATGTCCACTTTTGTTTTTAAAGGTACATTTAATAAAATTTTCAGAAAATAAAATAAAATAAAAGATATCCTCTCTTTTTGTGCCCTTCCCTGACTTTAAACAGGCCTTTGCTTCAATATCTGGGATAAATTAAAAGATACTACTATTGATAAACACCTCCTCTATCTCATACAAAACTGTATTCTAAGTCTACCTTAAAAGTAAAAGTGAGGGACTTTATCTGGCTCAATAAGCAAACAAAGAGGAGTACATCAATTCCCTTATTGATCTTTTGCATAACCCAGACTTCCATCCTCCTGACTTAGCACAATACCAATGCTGTCAATACCACTATTATTTCACAAACTCCTATTGGACTCAAGAAAGCTATTTCAGTAACATTAAAATACTGTAGACCAGGGGTCTTCAAACTTGGCCCTTTTATGATTTGTGGAGTTCAACTCCCAAAATTCCTCAGCCAGGCACACTGGCTGAGGAATTCTGGGAGTTGATGTCCAGAAGTCATAAAAGGGCCAAGTTTGAAGACCCCTGCTGTAAACTTTCAATTTCCATAAATCAAACATCCTAGTTTTTGCTAAAAGAGCTATTCAATACTCTTGAAGAGTAGAAGGACACAATCTAGAACAGGTCAATGTATTTAAGTACCTTGGTATGATTTTCCATACAAAAGGTATTTGGAAGGCACATCTGGACCACATGACGCAATCAGCCCTTAGGGCAGGGGTGTCAAACTGCCAGCCCGCAGGCCAGACGCGTTGCCAGAAAACCGCGCCCACCCCATTGCCGGCAATGGAAAAAAAGGTCCAATATGTTGCACGACATCATGTGACGTCACGAGTTTGACATGTCTGCCTTAGGGCCTCACATGCTATCAAACACCTTTTTTTACACAGGCAGAGGACAATTAGTCCTTGAAGCTTTAAAACTCTTTAACACTAAAACAGTGATTCAAATTTTCTACAGGGCACGAGCAGGAAATTGTTGGAGGAAAGAATCTTTAGAAACCATACAAACAAAGTTCCTGCAGTCCATTTTAGCTGCACCTAGTGGGACATCAAATGCCCAGCTGAGGACTGAGACACAAATGCCTCAAATTCAGGTAAGGGCTTGGAAGATGATGAAAATAATTTACTGGTTGAAAATTCAGTTCTTCCCAGAGGGCTTGACTCTTTAGTGTTGATAAATAACTTTGCCTCTCTCTGCAAACAGGTGATAGAGATGTTACAACAACACCTTGCAAACATATTCCCAATGGTCCACCAGAGAAAAAGAAGAGACCAATATGTTGTCCAGGTAGATAACTATATTCTGGTCTTAAAGTTCCTGGAACACATAGTGCATGAAGTGCATGAACACCACAGGTGCATTCAATGTGGCCATATTGGATCCAGAAAACAGTGTTCCACTTGTCTCCTTCTCTAGGTGCACCAGGTTGTTCTCTCCCTCCAAGTCCAGTTTTGTGAATATTGGCTTGACACAATATCTCAAGTAGTTCTGAGATCAAGGGAAGGGGATAGCAGTTCATGACCATTATTTCATTGAGTTTGCAGTAATCACAGCATAGTTGCAATTCCCTGGATTTCTTCTTGACAAATTAGATAGGGCAACTAAGGGCAAGCTGGAAGGCCTGATGAACCCCATCTATACATTTTTGGTATAAAGTCCCAGAGGGCTGCTATTTAAATTCCAACAGAGAATAAATACATCCCATAGGCAGCTTTGCATTGGGGACTAAATCAGTGGGACAATCATATGGATATGAACTGGCAGCTGATCTGCTTCCATTTCCTTGAACATGTCTTTATAATCTGCAATTATAAAAAAAAGGTATGGGGGTTCATGTCTGCCAAACAAGCATGAAGTCTATAAGTTTGGCACTTGGGGACTCCCAAAGTTGATCATCCCTGATGACCAAATGATGTGTGGTTAATGAACTTGTAGCCATTCCAGTTCCAATACTAATGGAAAGTGAGGAGCAGCCACCATATAAAACTCCATCTGCTCCACATGATTGCCTAAATGCAAGAGATAGGTGCTGAAGCCATGGCCCCTGACCCTGAATGAAGTGACCATGTATCAATCATTTCCACAAGCAGGAATGTGGAATGTCCCACTATGAAATTTGTGGTAGCCCTCAAATCCACTATTTGAAATCCACCATTTGAAAATCTCCTTGTATCCTGGAATTGTCAGGATACCATCAAGTACCTGTCCTAAGTGACTCAGGATTGCTGAGCCTGGCCTGCCACTAAGTGAGCCCAACCTATTAAGCTCTCTAAGCTAGACTCCTGGTGTTTCCTGCAAGCTTAATCTTAGCCTTGGTAAGACATGTAGCAGTCAAATGACATGACTCCCATGGTACAGGCAGGGGCCCTCTCAATGCCAGAGTTCTTTTTCTGCCTGCATAAAATGTAGCTAACCAACTCCAATTTGCATGGGCTTCTCATGAGTCAGCATCAACTCCCAGACTGCTGCTGGACTGGTGACTCTGCCATATGCCTCCTGGCTCTTCTTTACTGGAGATGGCCATCTGTGCAAAGACACAGGTGCATCAACTCCTGAAGAGTTTGAGGGCATTCCATCCTTGTCAACTCATCCAACAGTTCCATTGAGAACCCCTCCTATAACTGGTTGATAAAGGCCTCCTTATTCCATTTCAGATGCTGCCTCACCATGCAAAAGTTTCTAATGTATTCAGCAACTGGCCACCACCCCATTTCAACTTTTGCAGAGGCCTGTTCATAGTTTAGCCTTTCCTCAAAGATGCATTTTCGCTATGCAAAGAACCCCATGAAGTCAATAAATAATTGACTGGGTTGAGTGAGAAATGGGGTGGCCAACCTGGTTGCAGGCTAGTCACGAATCCCACCTTGTCCCTGATAATCTGAAAGTCTTCTGGTTGTAAGCTCATGCACAGCTGACACTGCCCAAAAAATAATGGCAACTGCACAAGCTTCCAAAATTATGAGGCACAGAAAATGAGCATTTGCATCATGATTGAGCTGGCCTGGAGACTTGCAACTGTGCCAGCTGCGATGAGAGAAGGGCAACAAGTATATTTATTTCACACAGCCAATCCCATTGTCATTCCCCAGGCCCCAATTCCATATGTGAAATTTTTTAAAGTCCATTCCAAGCAACCTGGATGTGATGAAACAATTATAGTCTCTTCTATGCCTAAGACACAGGAGCAACACTGGCAGAACAAAGCCCCCCATGATGCTTGGGGTTCAAGACATGGCCAAGGCAAATGAGCTTTCAATGGATTCAAGGCATGACAAAGACAATATGATTCCAGCAGTTTCTCTTTTTTTAAATGTGCTTTCAAACTGCTAGGTTGGCAGAAGCTGGGATGAGTAACAGGAGCTCACTCTGTTACGTGGCACTCAGGATTTGACCCGCCAAACTGCTGACCTTCTGATCGACAAGCTCAGCATCCTAACCTACTGAGCCACCGCGTCCCTCTTGAGCCACTGCATCCCTCAAAGACAATACGATTCCAGCAGTTTCAAAGAATGACAAAGGTAACAAAACTCCAGCAGGTTCAAGGCACAACAAAGATAACTTGACTTCAGCAGGTTCAAGCCAAGTCAAGAGCATTCACAGATGGATAGATTCTGAATGGTTATCTCCAACAATCATCAGGCTCCAAGTGCTGAGGTAAATAGACACCTAGGAGGGGCAAGGCTGTGTCCTTACAAGCATCCTTGCCAACCTCTGTTGTGCCTCCCTGCTCTGTGCAACCTGGGATCTGGCTGCCTTCATTGATTAGCATGCAACTGACCCTCTTCTCCAGTCCAGGTGCACTAGCTGGTTGGCTGAAACTGTGTCTCACCTCTGTCCTGAGCAGCCAGCTGTTCATCTAACCACTTTCTCTTGGATTCCCATGACATTCCCACCATTGCTTTGCCTCAGTCATCCAATTCTGCCACAGAATCTTCCATATCCCCCTGATGCTCCCTACAGATGTCCCTGGGGCTGGCTCTTCCTCATTGTCTGACATGGTGCTGTTGTGATTCAGGGTCAGCCTGTGGGTTCGGCAGTTGGGTCGGATGACTCAGAGGAGGAGGGGGGGGTGTTGAAGAGCTTGCTGAGGGGGTTGGACAGCTTGATGAGAGCCCTCAGCCAGGCCCCTCTCACCTGGTCACGACGCAGACCCAGCTGTGTGAGCCTGACAGCGTGGATGAAGATGACCCACAGCTGGCCCTGTTCAAGGATGCCCAACGCAGGAAGCAGTCAATCAGAAGTAAACAGAGGAAGGCAATGGGGCTCCTCGGAAGGAGGCAGAGAGAAGCCACGACCTGAACTGTATTTAAGGGGGAATGCGTGGGAGAGCTGGTTTGCTGAAGGCAACTGCTTGAAAAGCTCCTGTTTCTTGGTTTGTGTCTTGTTCTATTTGTTTTTGTAGCAATAAATTTGGCAGGCGTAATTCCAGCCTCTTGCCTTCTTGTAAAAGGGGTTGTCCCTGCCTTTTCTGCAGGGCCGGTAGCAGGCTGGTACAGAACAGGTGCTTAAGGGAGTCATAACATGCAGTCATCAGGGGAAATAGAGTTAACAGGAAACTAAAAACCCTGTTGATAAACATATAGCCCAAAGTTCTGCCCATTCCACTTGAGGACTAGACCTAAGAAAGGTATGGGAATCTCACCATATGAATTGGTGTTTGAAAGACTCCCAATGTTATAAAAAGTCTAGTTACAGTATGGAACCGTAGAAAGCTTTCCGATTGGCATATGAAGAAATAAACAGTTTGTAATTTGCTAGCTGCATGAAATCCCTAGACTTGTTTTAATCTACTAGAATCCACACAACTCATTTTCAGCCTATCATCTAATGACTGCTATAGAAACAAATTAAATTTAACTTAAAGGTGGAGTAAGTATTTTTGAGGACAAATATATCTCAGTTACAATGAAGGCAGTGCTTCTCCGGCCTATCAGAGTACAACAGGAATTATATAATTGCATCCTAAACATTGATGCCTTGCGGTGAACACCTTTACTCCTTTTAGTAGTAATGTTCCTCAAAATAGCTCTTTAATGCTAATGAATACTTTCCTGAAAAAGCCTTCATGCATCATTTAGCTGCATGTTCTATACATAAAAATGTTCATTAAAATTTTATTTTCAATGCTTTGAAATATTGAGCTGTGGAAAAGACATTAACAAAGTTACAGTATTGTGAGAGCAAGAATTTTATTTCCTTAGAAGAACTTCAAATATAAAAAATACAGGATTGAAAATGGAGGATAAGCAATTAAAAGTAAACAGAATCAAACAGAAAAAATGAGAACTGAAAATACGTGCCTTGATGTATATGTTTGTACATGCACACATAGTATGTACATCCACTCATCCACAGACATAAATTATATGCATTAGGAAAAAGTTGTTAAGGCAGCTAAGAAATGATAACCAAACTTTCATCTTTATCCTAGTTGTAGGGTTCTTCAAAGCCTTTTATTCTTTTTTTTTATTGAAAAGTTTTAGCATACAGTTTATCTTTAACAGTCCCCCCTCCCCCTCCCCTCTCCCTCCCTCCCTCCCCCTCCCCTCTCCCTCCCTCCCTCCCCCTCCCCCCGACTTCCCAGAGCTAAATACAAGGTATAGGAAAAAAAAGAACAATCATAAACAACCATATACTAACAACCATAAATTCTAAAATCCATCACTCTCTAGCTTATATAGGATAATACAAACCTTAATAATATTAAATATATATAGAAAAGAAAAAAGAAAAAAAAAGGAGATAAAGAAAGAAAAAGAGAAGGAAGACTTATTCAAATGCTACATAAAACTTCTTAACCCTATATTTGTTCTGGATGTACTCAACCCATTTTCTCCATTCCATAATATAACGTTCTTGCGAGTGATCTTTCAAGTAAGCCGAAATCTTTGCCATCTCTGCCAGGTCGGAAACCTTTAAAGTCCATTCTTCTATAGTCGGCAATTCCTCTTTCTTCCAATACTGACCTATTAAAAGTCTTGCTGCCGTGATTAAATTCAACATCAGCTTAGTGTCCACAACCGTAACATCTGTGATTATTCCCAACAAGAAGAGTTGCGGACAAAACTTTATCCTTTGCTTGAAAATCTTCTGCATATTCCACCAAATTTTTATCCAGAAGGCCTTAACCTTTTTACAAGTCCACCATACATGAAAATATGTTGCATCTTCATCACCACACCTCCAACATTTTGGTTGATAATTCGGATACATACTTGCAAGCTTTTTGGGATCTAAATGCCATCTATAAAACATTTTATAAAAGTTCGCTCTTAGATTTTGAGCTTGTGTAAATTTTACATTCCTCACCCAAATCTTTTCCCACGTGTCCATTGTAATAACTTCTTGAATATTTTGGGCCCATTTTATCATACAATCCTTAACAAGTTCTGTTTCTGAGTCAATCTCTATCAATGCAAGATATATCCGTTTAATATGTGCTGGACCCTGATTTCTGATTTGCTTTATCAGATTTTCATCAGTCATTGTAAAACCATTTTTCTGATCTTCTTTCCACCTGGCCCGTAGCTGAGTATATTGAAACCAATTCTGAACAATCTTCTCATCTCGCAAGAGACTATATGGTTTCAAACACCAGACATTTCTTTCCAAGCTTAGAATCTCCTTGTACGTAGTCACATCATGTTTGAAACCAGCATGTATATTTTCTATTGTGTGTTTTGGAATTGCCCACAATGGTATCTTACAGTCTAGCTTATGTCTGTACTTCTTCCAAACTCTCAGCAATGCCTGTCTTAAAATATGCACTCTAAACACATTATCTACCTTCTTATCATACAACAAATATGCATGCCAACCAAACAACAAGTCGTGGCCCTCAAGATTTAATAATCTCTCTTGTGTCAAATTAATCCAATCACTTATACCTACTAACGCAGCAGCTTCATAATATAATTTAAGATTAGGCATTTTAAGACCACCTCTTTCACGAGTATCCTGCATGATCTTAAGTTTAACTCGTGGCCTTTTCCCTGCCCAAACAAATTTATTGATACCTCTCTGCCATTCCTCCAAGTTAGAATCTTTCTTAAGAATCGGTATCATTTGAAATAAAAATAAGAATTTAGGCAGGACGTTCATTTTTACTGCTGCGATTCGCCCCAACAAAGACAATTGCAATTTTTCCCAACTCTCCATTTCTTTTTGGATTTTTCCCCATAATTTTTCGTAATTATTTTTATATAATTTTGTATTAGAGGGCGACAAAAGCACCCCCAAATATTTGACCCTTTTAACAATCTCAAATCCAGTTAACCCTTCTAAAAGGGCCTTTTGCGATGCTGTCATGTTTTTGGCCAAGATTTTAGTTTTTTGTACATTAACTTTAAATCCAGAAACCTTCCCATATTGCATTATTATCTCCATCAGGTCCACAACAGAGCTCTCCGGCTGGGTCACTGTAACAACCAGATCATCTGCAAACGCTCTCAATCTATAATCCTGATCTCCAATCCGTATACCCTTAATTCTTTCCGAATTTCGTATTTTTACCAATAATATCTCCAATGTTAACACAAATAACAAAGGCGATAGCGGGCACCCTTGCCTTGTGCCCTTCTCAATACTACATACTTCTGACAAACTATTGTTAACTATTATTCGAGCTGTTTGTTTCTGATATAATGCCCTAATTGGTTGCAAAAATTTATCCCCAAAATTCATTTTATCTAAAACTTTCATCAAAAATTGCCAATTCAATTGATCAAAAGCTTTTTCAGCATCTAAAAAAATTAGCGCCGCAGGGATCTGGTTGTTTCTTTCCAAAAATTCCAACACATCAACTATATGCCTCACGTTATTTTTCATTTGCCTACCACTAATAAACCCAGTTTGATCCCCATGAATCACCCCTTGCAGAACCCTCATCAATCTATTAGCCAGCACCTTGGCAAATATCTTGTAGTCTGTATTTAATAATGATATCGGTCTATAGTTTTTTACTTGAGTAGCATCTTGGTCTTCCTTCGGAATCAGAGAGATAAAAGCAGTTCTCCAAGATGGAGGCACCTTTCCCCCTCTCTGGATTGTCTGGAACAATTCCTTTAACGGTTTAACCATCTCTAATTGTAAATTTTTGTAGTAGGCCGCAGTCAAACCATCTGTACCTGGCACTTTGTCGACCTTCAACTCCTTAATTGCTGTAAATATTTCTTCTTCTGTAATCAGTTGATTAATCTCCTCTTTTTGTACTTGCGTAAGAACCGGGATGCTAGCATTCTCCAGATATTCATCAATGTCTTTTTCATTAATCTTCTCCTTAGCATATAATTTAGAATAAAAATCCACAAAGGCTTCCTTAATAAAGTCCTGTTGGAACACTACCTTCCCCTTATGTTCAATTTTGTCTATGTTAGCAGCCCTCTGCTTTTTCCTTAGTCTATAAGCTAGCCATCTACCTGGCTTATTAGCATTGCAAAAAGTATTATGCCTGGCAAACCTCAAGTTGGTTGCCACTTGATCAGCCATTAATTTATCAAATTGTCCTCTTAATAGCTTGATAGCCTCCTTAATCTTCACATCCAATGGGTTCAAAATCAAAGCATTCTCTTTTTCCTTAATTTCATTCTCCAGTTCTTTCCTTCTAGCTTCCAAAGTACGTCTATATTTGTTATTCATATATATCAACACTCCTCTCATATAGGCCTTGCTAGCATCCCAAACCATATCCATAGAAGTATCCTTATTCATATTAATTTCAAAAAAGTCCTTCATTCGCTGTTTACACTCTTCCACATTTTTCTGGTTTCTAAACAAATTCTCATTTACGCGCCACGAGCGCCTATCTCTGTTGTCCTTATTAATCTCTAACCATACTGGGCTATGGTCAGAAATAGCTCTTGCACAAATCTTTACCTTCTTAATCCTAGAAAAAAATCATTAGTCAGCAAAATAAAGTCAATCCTAGAAAAAGATTGATGTCTATCAGAAAAAAAAGTATAATCCTTTTCATGCGGGTGTGTGTCACGCCAAATGTCTCGCAATTCCAGATCATCCTTCATTTCAAAAAAAGACTTAGGCAGTCTGGCATGACACGGAATACGCTTAAAAAAACCAGCCTTATCCATCTGTACGTCCAAAACGCCATTCCAATCCCCCATAAAAATAAACGATTTGTAATCCAACTGAGTAAGCTTTGTATGAAGTAAGCTAAAAAAGTCAGCCTGTTGTTGTTGTTGATTAGGAGCATACAGTCCAACTAAAAGCGTTTTTTTGCCTTCTAGCAACAAATCTATCATTACGTATCTTCCATGCTTATCTACTTCAATTAAGTCCGCTGTTATAGCACTTTTAACATAAACAACCACTCCATTTTTCTTATTCATTGCAGAGGCAACAAATTGCGTACCCAATCTTGAATTCAGTAAAAACTTTTGGTCCATAGCCCTAATATGCGTTTCTTGCAAGCATATAACATCAGTCTTAAATTGTTTTAAATATTGAAAAACTTTCTTTCTCTTCTGAGGCGAATTTAATCCATTAACATTCCAAGTTAAAAATTTAGTCGCCATCCTTATCGCCCCGAAGCTTCTGGAGCACCTCTTCAATGGCCCTGTCTCCTTTGGGCCGCGCTCCTCCCACTGCCTCGCTGTAAGTGCACTTTGAAAGTTCCATAAACTTCTGCTGGTCTTGTTCTTTTATTTGTTTTGCTCTTTTTAAAGCAGCACGCGTCACCCTTAGCTCTCCAACATCAGCCAACAAAGTTGTAATTTGATCCCCTCCAGCACCATCCTCCTCTGTCTGACCATCTTCAGCCTCATGAGGTTTTTCTTCACCAAATCCCTTTGCCGCTTCCAGAAGTGATAGTGGGGTTGCTTTTAAAACATTATTGTAGAAATCACGCGCCTGTGCCACAGTAACCAGACGGTATCTTTTACCTTCATACATCGCCACCAGCCCAACTGGAATTTCCCATCTGAACCTTATATCACGTTGCTTAAGTTCCTGCACAAGAAATGCAAAGTCCTTTCTTCTCCTTAAAATCTTTGGAGGAATTTCCTTTAAAACCAAAACTTCTTGGTCAGCAACCACTACTTTAGTATCATAGGCAGCTTGTATAACTTCATCTCTGATTTCTCTTTTTGTAAAATAAACCACCACATCTCTAGGTAACTTCCTCTGTCTGGCAATCCATGAGTTAACACGAAAAACTTTATCCATACATCCCTTTATTTCAGATGCCGGCTGACCCAATACTGCTTCCAGGGCTTCAGAAATCAGCTGCTTTAAGTCTTCTTTAATATTTTCTTTTAAGCCTCTGATTCTAACAGCATACTGCATCTGGTGAAACTGAACAAGGCTTAACTCTCTGTCCATTTTGTCTCTTAAGTCTTCATTCTCCAATACCTTTACTTCTAGTACAGCATTTTTTTGAGTCAAATCTTCCACTTTTTCTTCCAAACCTTGCACACATTCAGCCACACTTTCCACTGTAGACAAAATGTCTACCCTCATCGCACTAAATTTCTCTTCCATCCTCTCTTCTATTCTCTCCTCCATTTTTGCCAATTTATCACCCAATGTTTCTAAAATTACCTGGGCATGCTTTTCAAGGGCATCTTGTAAATCCTTCGATGTCAATGCAGCAGGAGGAAGCAAGGCTTGCAATGATGTCTGTTGCACCGGAGAAGTTCCAGCACTCCGAAGAGTTTTTGAGGGAGGTTTAGCCGCCATCTTTTACTTTCACTTGTGACGCACTTTCACTTTAAGTTGAAAAAGTCCATTAAGCTCGAGAGTAAAAATAAAGATCCTCTTCACCTTTTCCTCTTGTACCGCTCTGCCTGCTCCTTTTATTCCAGAGTCTTTCCTTCTGGCAGGGGTGGTCGCAAACGCCTGGCTCTGCTCCAAGAAATCCAGAGCAGAGACGCTGACCAGCTGGGAGCAACCCAGGCTACGGGGGAGTTCGATCCTTCAGCCGTCCAAGCTTTAAACTCAGGCGGCCCCAGAGAACTCGACCCCTACCTGGGGCCTCACCCCCTCCTCTTCTCCCGAGGAGGGGGCTTCAAATTCACCCGAACAGCTGATCGGCGCTGTTTCGGGTGAAAACTACACAGCTGAGCCGCGGGCAGCCCGAAAAGGCTGTCTCCGGCGCTGCGGCGCCACCGGAAGTCAAAGCCTTTTATTCTTGTGCTACTTTTTTCAGACACAGCAATTTTCCTATACTTTTAAGTTATTCCGGCAATCCAGACATAGACACTTTAATTCTCCAGTATTTGGTTTGAATATTGTCAAATTCAGAGATAGACGAACTAACATGATACCAAAATGAGGCAAAGGAAGGAAGACAAAGTAGAGGAATGTTGCATTTTATCTACTTTGCCCAAATGTTCTGTAATTCCAATGATGTTTATGTGTTTGCTTCTTAGTGAAATAAAATGTGCTAAGACATTTTTTTCTGTTAAAGGGCATGCATGGTTGGTTTCAGAAGCAGCAGTTGCAGCTCCAGAACACGGAAAATTATGCCATTATGTATCATGAAATTAGTTACCATGAGAACAAAACATTGTCATCACCAACTGAATCCTCCAAATCTACCTGCTAATATAAACTAAGATAAGCTAATCAGAATGAAGCAGAAGGCTATGTTAATTACAAAACAAATTATCTACCATGCCAGTCCAGTAATGAAAAATGCATTGCATTAGATAAAGAATAACTCTTAGAAAGTTAAATGGACTCTGCATTAAAGTTAGACAAACTAAGAAATCATTTTAGTTGCACATGGTTGCAAAGAACCCATTATATTAATGAAACTTCGGATTTTATTTTTAAGTCCTTGTCATTCAGGGGCTGGGATTTGTAAGAGTAATAGTTCAAACTATTTGTAAGCCATATTGATGCCTAAATTAAAATCTTCTATGAATCGGGCTTGATTCCTAGTAATTCTCTATGGACATATCCATGCAGTTTTCTTGGTAATAATATAGAAGAGGTCTGGCGTTGCCTGTTCCCAGGATATCTGTTGATTTTTCTCTTCTATTTTACAGCCCTGGAATTATTGTAGAAGAAGAGGCAGAGGCTGAAGTGGAGTCAAGAAAAGGAGGTGGAATCAAGGAATCAGTCTGGAATTATTACAGTGATCCAAATCCGGCCTCCTTTGAATTCTGTTGACTCTTGTTTAGCACCAGTTTCATGCTAATGATTGGTTGACTAGATTTTTCTGTATACTGTAGGTGTAAGCAATAAATCTTCTTAATTGGAATTTAATGTGTGATCCTGATTCCACATATCTGACAATTATCTGGTACTCTCACATCATACCCAACCTTGTTTAGTTTCTGCATCTAAATAAGATCTACCAGGTGCAATCATCTGCTGATTTAACTAGAGCTCTTCCTGATCTAATTCTGTAATCTTTAATTTAGGCTACATTAAATTAACAATTATTAATTTGTTATTAATTGCATTATTTCATCAAAGTACTGGGACATCCAAGTGACAACAAAAATACATATTGTTAACACTATAGTTTTCCAAATTTTAATGCATATCTTGAAACTGAACTATTAAAAATTGAGTGAAGGAAAAATTTACACCTTAGAATTGTGTTGAGGATAAGATTGGAATTAAAAACAAATCAATTAGTAATAGGGGAAATACAACCAGACTATTTAGGGAAAATCATAATAATAAAACAAAAATTTAAATCTTCTGAACCAATAAAGAGAAGGCAAGATTAACCAGACTTTTATACTTGGAAAAATCAAAGGTAAATGAAAATACCTCCCTCCAACACTAGAAGGAGAAGATTGTATTATTAGTCTATGGTGGCAGAAGATTAGGAAGAGTCTGGCATCGTCTTTTCTAATTAGCAAAATTTATTAAAAGGCATAAACTTTTATGAGCTGTGGCTCACTTCACTGGTTGCATCTTATGAAATACATACAGATATTGTAAAGAAATGCCTCTCTACCAAAAGCTATACTTATTAGGTAAGCTTTGAGAATTCAATTACATTCTTCAATTAATGGTATCTTTCTCTCTGCAATTCTACTTTCCACTTCATCAAAGAACAAAGATTTAGTTTACTAAATCAATTTTAACCTCCATTAATTTCAATATTGCCTCTCTCTGACACTTAGTTTCTCTTTTTATCTGAGATTTTGGAGCTTGTACTGATCAGTCCTTCTTATAAGATATCTTACCAATTTATGGATTATGGGACTGTTTCTTTCATCAGCAAGTATATTAAGGCAGTTTCTCTTTGACGCTTTTGATACCCCGAGTAGTCCTTGAGACATACAATCAGTGCTTTTTTTGTAAAACAAAAAGGTGCCGGAACTCACACAAGTCATACAACCCACCTTGCCTACCCTACAAGGTTCCATCCAAAAAAGGTGCCGGAACTCCGTTCTGAGCGTTCTATGACAAAAAAAGTCCTGCATACAATTGCAATGGTGCCTGCCTCTTATGGTCACATATCATGATGGCCATTAAGTGAAGCATCTCACTTAACAATTCCTCCATCCTGCTCTCCCCAAAGCAATTGTTAAATGAACTTGCAAGTTGTTAAGTGGAGCATGGTTTGCCTCAGGGGTGAAGGAGGCCCTTGGAGGCCTAGTATAGATCCAGCCCCACCTGCCCTGGTCCTCCCAAGGCCTCCCTCTCTCCTATGGCAGCAGCAATATTTACAGCTACCAAAATTAAATAATGTGAATTGCACATTATTCAGAGACTTTTGAAAGACTATACAGATATGTTAACAAAGCAGAAGGGGTCACTTCATCTCTTTTAGGCATGGTATGTTTTCATAGCCACTGCTATGTTTTCAGTGGCTGAACTGCATTGTAATGTCATCACCATTTCCATGTGACCATAGACAAATTATTTTGCTGCCTTAACAAGGTTTGCACAGCTCTGTTCTGATAGGGGTACACTTGAGGAACTCATGGTAGCATAGCAGAAAGCAATTAATGATGCTAGTGTCTGGGTAAGATCTGTTTAACTTGTAAATACTTTATTCCTTTTATATTTTAAATTTTATGTCATATAATGTGTCTTATTTTCATTGTGACACTTCTGACATGAATAACAAACGAACAACAGTAAAGACCTTGAATAAGTGATAAGATTTTAATGGATACTTTTAAGTGGCAAAATCAGCTTTATGGTTCACTCTACTTTAGAAACAGAAAAAAAAATTCTGCAAATGTTTTCTCATAAAATATCCCCTGGTAGTAAAGAGCCATCTCTATTCTGATAATCTTTAACTCTACTGGCTAAAAATTATAAGGTCAGCAAATGTGAAAATTACTAAATTAAGAAATCCCTACAGTTTATTATTCATATTTGCTATTAGAATACATGAGCTTCTCTGATAGGTGATATCTGGAATGACATATAATTCATAATGAAAGCTGAGAAAACTCACAAATATGAACTGAAATATTGCAGAGAATAATATCAAAAAAATGGAAGAAAAACACATCAAGTTCTGATTGTTTTTCTTTCTTCCTCTTTGCTAATCTTACCTTCAACTATATTTGTTTACTTTTTAAATGACAAATTCAAAACATTATTAGGCTTTTGGGGAGAAAAACTATTCAATAAGGAATGCAGCAGAATGAATAAAGCAGGAATTGGTCTCTGTCAGATCCTTGCAGCTTAAAATAATGACACAGGGTTTGGTACACATTTATTTGTAGTACCCAAGATTAGCTTCTAAAGGAAGTGATTTTCTACTAGGCTGGGAAAGCTAAGAAAATAATCTCTATAACTAAGACTATGTTGCTCTCCTAGCTACATAATAAAAGTTTTAGTATGGTTTATTCCATTCTCCAACATATATTGTCCTTACAATGGAAATAGAAGAGCCTAGTCATTGAGAATCTTCATAGATGATACTGATTTGAGTTGTATCTAAAAATTGTTTGGTTTAGCTTTTAGTAAGATTCAAGACATCCTTAGTTTCTTTAATATGGTTTTCCTTTTTTCCTGTTCTGCTAATAGAAAAGCTACTTTTTATTCCTGGTGTATCAAATCTTATTTAAGAGGAATCCATTTTATCAGAACAACTGCTCTAGGCGCCAAATTACTTCTTGTTTTGTATACTGAAAAAAAATCACTTTGATTAAAGTTTACTTTCATTTTAAAAAAAAATCAATATACTATTTTTGCTTTACAGAGTGATTGCATTGATACAATCAACAACCTTCCTTGAAATGAAGATGATTTAACTTAAGTAGGTTTAGCCTCTGCTTGATTATAATCACTATTAGAATCCCTCCTAGCCAATTATGAATTGGTTTTGAAGTTTCGGGGGGGGGGGAATACTAGAATACTAATATAGTGTACAGTCGTAGAAAAGAATCCCTACAGTTTAATATTCATATTTGCTATTAAAGTATATAGTAATAATGATGATAGTAAAAGTCAGGTACATTTTTTTAGTTCTTAACAAATATTTCCCTGACTTCTACTTTTGATATACATACATCAGCATCTATAAACTGCATTAGCCAAGAAGTAATCAGATAAAGGACAGATATTAGAGAAAACACAAGATTATTTCTAAACCATAAAAAAGGCTTGGGAAGTTACTTTATGGCTGACCACATTATGCCATAATAAAACTTTTTAATCACCATTTTTCATTCCATCCCTTTTCCTAGTCTGTTCTTGGCTTACAAGTTCCCAGCACCTTTGTTTTTGTAGTCTCCAAAGCACTCCTGCAATTTAGGAGTAAAATTTTTGATTATTTCTTCTGTGAACGTTTTTATACTGTGAACAAATAAAAGTATACACTGTAACCACCTCCAATCCTACAACACCTGCTCTAAGTAAGACTTAATTGAAAACCTGAATGATCTTGGATAGTGCTCTATTGCAGTGTCATCAATTCCAGCAGTAACAAACCTGTTGCTTCTCTCCCAGATAAGGCCCTGACTATTGAAAATTAACTGTAATTCTCCCACCTCTCTCCTCACCTCTCCAGATTTCCTCTCTTCTTCTCTCCCGTTTTGTCTACCACCTAGCATCTCAACTTCACAAAGGATGTTTCACTAAAGCAGTGTTAGCATAGCATTTGTGTGATGTCTGAATTGAACCTCTTAACTCTCCCCACCTGCCATTTTCAATTTATTATTTATTTATTTTTATTTATTTTAATCCCATTTATATCCCGCCCTTCTCCGAAGACTCAGGGCGGCTTACAATTTAAGCACAAACCAATGTGCTTAGCAATAGCCTTCATTCTATGTATATGCCTGCTTATTAGGGCTTTCGCCCCCCCCCAAGCGGCATTATTACAAAGTCAGCTTATTGCCCCCAACAACAATTATAAATCTTCCAAGGTGCAAAGAGGTCCAGGCAGTTATTTTTTTCTGTAGCAATAACATGTAACTTCCAACTGTGTAATGGAAATAAACCTACGATAAATAACTTACATCCAGCCTAGCTCATTTGCATCGTCTCCAGCACCTACAAGTCATTCTTAAGAGTATGGAAAAGCTTGTGAAAGCTCCAGCAAGCCTTCAGTTCTTGATGTTATCATGGAAAATATATCAAAAATCCTGGAGCACTTTTAATGGTTAAAGAGGCAGCTTTTAAAATATTACTTTGTTATACACAGCCTCTTTGAGAGAAAGGAGAAAAAAAGTGGCAGGACCATAAACCTAAAGGCATGCTGACTAGGAAGACATTTCTTTTTTTTTTTTAGGCAGCCAGCATGAACGAGTTCTAGCTGGGTCTTTTTAACTCTTAAATTGGTATGAATTTCTGATAGAAAAGGAGGCACAAAAGCATATTATTTCTCATAAGCCAATCATGTAGCCAAAGGACGTTTTCTGGTCTCAGCATCAGAAAATAAAATATCTGGTTTTTTTGGCAGAATAAGACAGTAAGACAGTAAGACATCCGGCAGAGAATATAGAAGACTCTATTAGGACTCAGCCATGTTATTTCTGTCTGGGTGAACACATTAGATGAAATGCTTAACACGACAAATTTATTTTTATTTTTTATTTTATTTATTTATTTTTAATTCCATTTATATCCCGCCCTTCTCCGAAGACTCAGGGCGGCTTACAAGCTTAGCAGTAGCCTTCATTCTATATATATGCCTGCTTATTAGGGCTTTCACACACATCCCAAGCGGCATTATTACAAAGTGAGCTTAATTGCCCCCAACAATCTGGGTCCTCATTTTACCTACCTTGGAAGGATGCAAGGCTGAGTCAACCTTGATTAAATAAATGTTTTTTTTTATTGAAAAGTTTTAAAATACATTTTGTCTTTAACAATCCCCCCTCCCCCTCCCCTACCTATCCCTCCCTACCCCTCCCCCCTTTCCCCCCTCCCCCCTCCCCCCCGACTTCCCAGAGCTAAGTACAGGGTATAAAAACAAAAAAAAACAATCATAAGCATCCATTTGCTACCAATAATAAATTCTTAAATCTATCACTCTCTAGCTCATATAAGATAACTACAAACAATACTAATATTTCATATAGGGGAAAAAAGAAAATAGAAAGGAAGACCTATTCAAATGCTAAGTGAAACTTTTTAGTCCCATATTTGTTCTGGATATATTCAATCCATTTTTTCCACTCCATAATATAACGTTCTTGCGAGTAATCTTTCAAATAAGCCGAGATCTTTGCCATTTCTGCCAGGTCAGAAACCTTTAAAGTCCATTCTTCTATAGTCGGCAATTCCTCCTTCTTCCAATATTGACCTATTAAAAGTCTTGCTGCTGTAATTAAATTCAACATCAACTTAGTGTCCACAACAGTAGCATCTGTAATTATGCCCAACAAAAACAATTGGGGACAAAACTTTATCCTTTGCTTGAAGATCTTCTGCATATTCCACCAAATTTTTATCCAAAAAGCCTTGACCTTTTTACAGGTCCACCATATGTGAAAATATGTTGCATCTTCGCCACCACACCTCCAGCATTTTGGCTGATAATTCGGATACATACTTGCAAGCTTTTTAGGATCTAAATGCCATCTATAAAACATTTTATAAAAGTTCTCTCTTAGATTTTGAGCTTGTGTAAATTTTACATTCCTCACCCAGATCTTTTCCCACGTGTCCATTGTAATAACTTCTTGGATATTCTGGGCCCATTTTATCATACAGTCTTTAACAAGTTCTGTTTCTGAGTCAATTTCTATCAATGCAAGATATATCCGTTTGATATGTGCTGGCCCCTGATTTCTAATTTGCTTTATCAAATTTTCATCAGTCATTGCAAAACCAATTTTCTGATCTTCTTTCCACCTGGCCCGTAACTGAGTATATT
Organism: Vipera berus; assembly: GCF_964194415.1. NCBI lineage: Eukaryota > Metazoa > Chordata > Lepidosauria > Squamata > Viperidae > Vipera > Vipera berus. The sequence goes on from NC_138205.1 coordinate 106,582,465, forward strand.
GAAACCAAGTTTGAACAATCTTCTCATCTCGCAAGAGGTTGTATGGCTTCAAACACCAAACATTTCTTTCCAAGCTTAAAATCTCCTTATACATAGTCACATCATGTTTGAAGCCAACATTTATGTTTTCTATTGCATGCTTTGGGATTGCCCACAACGGCATCTTGTAATCTAACTTATGTCTATACTTCTTCCAAACTCTCAACAATGCCTGTCTTAAAATATGCACTTTAAACACATTATCTACCTTCTTATCATACAACAAATATGCATGCCAGCCAAATAACAAGTCATGGCCCTCAAGATTTAATAATCTCTCTTGTGTCAAATTAATCCAATCACTTATTCCTGCTAACGCAGCAGCTTCATAATATAATTTAAGATTGGGCATTTTAAGACCACCTCTTTCACGAGTATCCTGCATAATCTTAAATTTAACACGTGGCCTTTTCCCTGCCCAAACAAATTTATTGATACCCCGTTGCCATTCTTCCAAATTAGAATCTTTCTTAAGAACCGGTATCATTTGAAATAAGAATAAAAATTTAGGCAGGACATTCATTTTCACTGCTGCGATTCTTCCCAACAAAGACAATTGCAATTTTTCCCAACTCTCCATTTCTTTTTGAATTTTTCCCCATAATTTTTCATAGTTATTTTTATATAACTTAGTATTAGAGGGTGACAAAAACACCCCCAAATATTTGACCCTTTTAGCAATCTCAAATCCAGTTAATCCTTCTAAAAGAGCCTTTTGCGATACTGTCATATTTTTGGCCAGAATTTTAGTTTTTTGTGCAGTAACTTTAAATCCAGAAACCCTCCCATATTGCATTATTATCTCCATCAGGTCCACAACAGAGTTTTCTGGCTGGGTCACTGTAACAACCAGATCGTCTGCAAACGCCCTCAATCTATAATCCTGATCTCTAATTTGTATACCCTTAATTCTTTCCAAATTCCGTATTTTAACTAGTAATATCTCCAATGTTAACACAAATAGTAAAGGCGATAACGGACACCCTTGCCTTGTGCCCTTCTCAATATTACATGCTTCAGTCAAACTATTGTTAACTATTATTCGGGCAGTTTGTTTTTGATATAATGCCCTAATTGGTTGCAAAAATTTATCCCCAAAATTCATTTTATCTAAAACTTTCATCAGAAATTGCCAATTCAACTGATCAAAAGCTTTTTCAGCATCTAAAAAAATTAGCGCCGCAGAAATCTGGTTGTTCCTTTCCAAAAACTCTAACACATCAACTATATGCCTCACATTATTCTTCATTTGCCTACCACTAATAAACCCAGTTTGATCCCCATGAATCACCTGTTGCAGAACCCTCATCAATCTATTAGCCAATACCTTAGCAAATATCTTATAATCTGTATTTAAAAGTGATATCGGTCTATAGTTTTTTACTTGAGTAGCATCTTGATCTTCCTTCGGAATCAAAGAGATAAAAGCAGTTCTCCAAGATGGAGGCACCTTTCCCCCTCTCTGAATTGTCTGAAACAGTTCCTTTAACGGTTTTATCAACTCCATTTGTAAATTTTTGTAGTAAACCGCAGTCAAACCATCCGTACCTGGCGCCTTATCCATCTTCAATTCCTTAATTGCTATTAAAATTTCTTCTTCTGTTATCAATTGATTAATCTCCTCTTTTTGTGCTTGCGTAAGAACCGGGATGCTAGCATTCTCCAAATATACATCAATGTCTTTTTCATTAATCTTCTCCTTAGCGTATAATTTAGAATAAAAATCCACAAAGGCTTCCTTAATAAGATCCTGTTGAAACACAACCTTTCCCTTATGTTCAATTTTGTCTATATTAGAAGCCCTTTGCTTTTTCCTTAGTCTGTAAGCTAGCCATCTGCCTGGCTTGTTAGCATTGCAAAAAGTATTATGCCTGGCAAACTGCAAGTTGATTAAATAAATGTTGACAAGATTAGTTTATGACATGATCCAGGTAGCATGTCTGGCCTTAGGACTGATCAAGAAGGCCAGTGTCCCCCTTCTCTACTTCATAATGCATGAAAGAGAAAACAGAATTGAAATCTAAGCTGTGTTTGAGAGAAAATGTATTTCTTCCAAATCCATACACAGCAGTGGCAGAGGGTCCAAAAGGAAAAACAAATACACCAAAAGACTATCTGTACATTCTGCCAGGTTGAAAATAGTAGTTGTTTTTTGTTGGTTATATAAAAACTAGTCAAAAATTAAATGTAAGAATGACTTAGTTAATTATCCCAAACTAGCTGCCTTTCAGATGTCTCTGAGTTTAACACCCACCAGCATGTCAAATGTTGGTATTTATGAAGTGGAATAAAAGCTGTAGTATAAGGGTGTAATTTCCTTATTGGGCCTCTTACAATGATGTAAATTGGAGTCTTTCTCAAATTTCAATCCATTTCATCTAGTAAATGTGGAAAACCTGAAAAAAATTAATTGCAACATCATTTTGAAATTTGTAACATAAAGACTTGCATTAATTATCATCATTCATGAAACTTGTGTTCATTGCTGACATTTAAATTTCAGTCATAGATTATCATTATTAACTTTGTTATTAACTATTAATATTATTAACTTTAATATTAATTTTTAATATTAACTTCTATCTCTGGAATATTTTTGATGTTCATATAAAAATAATTTATATTCAGAATAATATCCATTATGCTGGGAAGAGGAAAACATAGCATCTGTTGTTGGAAGCTCCCTTTAAAGACTGAATTCAATTTTTAACTAGCTTTTTGCTTTCATCACATTTTATAAAATTTTACTTTTGTCTTTTTTTACTCTCCTGCTGGAAATTTTTAAAACTTATTATTTTTACTGGGGACTAGTGTTTTTATCATTTTCCATAGGGAAAAGGAAGAAGAGCCAGCATTCACATTCTCCTTCTCAGATTTCACTTAAGCCTACCAGATGACTCAAAGTTGATAGATTCCTAAAAAATAAACAGCAACTTGTCAGAAGTAACCAAATCTCTTTAATATTTTCTATTAGCCTCTCAAACAAATACAACCCCCTGGAATGGGATTTATAAATGGAAGTAGAGAGTTTCCACCTCTTCGATCATTTTGCCTCTATCTCTGAAGAATTTCAGGGTAGCAGTGGATAGCACCCATTAGTCCAGTTTCTGCAAGGCCTATACATCAAGGGGATGAGGACTTAAAAAAAATGCTACTGATTCTATAAGCAGACAATGTCTAGTGACAGCATAAACAATATTGTCAATTTTCAAGTTCTTGATTACTGTTAACAACAAAGTGGACACTCTAAAAGAATATTTCCCTAAGACTAAACACAGTCATCCCAATGTTATCTAATTTGAAACTTAAAAATAGAGTAAACAACAGGATGAGATCAATGTCTACATTCAAAGGAGCATGTAAAGCGAATTCCCCCCACCAAAGGAAGACGTGACTTTTTTGGCAGCACGGCAGTAGCTCGCAGCGGCCACTGCAGATCCAAAGTGGTGCTATCTTTTTTATGTTGTAGCTGTCTCACACAACATATGGATGTCGGAGCAACTGGTGTTTACGTGTACCATCGCCAGACACTATGGAAACTCAGAAACAACTCCAACAACTTCAACAACATTATTACTGAAGATTTGCAGAGGAAGCTGCGTAACCTCGGCTTGTTCCAAAGCCCAGGCCTTCAGACCTCAGCATCACCAGAAGCTGACAGATGGAGGAGGGGGCATTGGAAGCAGTGCGAGAGGAAGCGGAAGCGCGGAAAACGAGCGGGGGTAAATGCTAGGTTAAAGGCTAACTTTAGTCGGCCTGCTTTACCATCTATCCTGCTAGCAAATGTTTGTTCCCTGGACAATAAATTAGATTATATCAGACTCCATCAAGCTACACGGCGTGAGTACAGACATTGCTGTTTCTTTGTTTTCACGGAGACATGGCTGAGTGATAGAATTCCGGATGCTACTATTCAGTTGGATGGGTTAGCCGCATTTTGTGCCGATAGGAATGAAGCTCTGTGTGGTAAGACCCATGGTGGTGGACTGTGTGTTTACATCAACACAGAATGGTGTATAAACTCTGTCCTCATTTCCACCTACTGCTCACTGCTTGTGGAGTTTATGGTTGTGAGATGTAGACCTTTTTATCTACCCAGAGAATTTACCACTGCTTTTATACTCGGAGTGTATATTCCACCTAGCACTAATGCTAAGGAAGCACTCTATGTACTTTACCAGACTTTCAACGAACTGCAGAACATACACCCTGATGGATTATTTATTGTTGCCGGAGATTTTAATCATGCAAATCTCAGAACTGTGCTTCCTAAATTTCATCAAAACGTGGACTTTGCAACCAGAGGGGAAAACATGCTGGATGTTGTTTATACAAACTTCTTGGGTGCATATTGGGCGAAGCCCCGCCCCCACCTCGGTTATTCAGACCACATCTCTGTTATGCTAATTCCAGCATACAGACCACTCATCAGGCATTCAAGGCTAGTACGGAAGCAGGTGAGGACCTGGCCAGCAGAAGCATCTCTGCTCTTCAGGACTGCTTTGAATGCACTGACTGGGATATGTTTAGGGAGGCTGCAACCAATGGTGACTCCATTGACTTGGAGGAGTATACATTGTCAGTGACCAGCTATATCAGCAAGTGCATTGATGATGTTACAGTCTCCAGGAAAATTATTTTACACCCCAATCAGCAGCCTGGATAACTGGAGAGGTGCGTGCTCTACTAAAAACTCGAGACTCTGCATTCAGGGCAGGTGATAAAGCAGCCCTAAGAATAGCGAGAACCAAATTGTCCCGGGCCATCAGAGGAGCAAAGCGTGCACATGCCCAGAGCATCCACCAATACTTCACGGACAGTGGCGACACACGGCATATGTGGCAGGGCATCCAAGCCATCACTAATTACAGAATATTACCATCTGCCTGTGAGAGCAATGGCTCACTTCCAGATGTGTTGAACAGTTTCTATGCCCGTTTTGAAGCACAGAACAAAATGACAGCAAGGAAGACCACACCTCTTTCCAATGACCAGATACTTTGTCTCTCCACTGCTGATGTGAGGAAAGCCCTAAGTAGAGTCAACCCACGGAAAGCTGCAGGACCAGACAATATTTCTGACAGAGTGCTCAGAGGATGTGCAGACCAACTGGCAGATGTTTTCACCGACATCTTTAACATTTCTCTGAGCACCACTGTTGTCCCAAAGTGCTTCAAGACAACGATCATCGTTCCTGTGCTGAAGAAACCATCTGTGTCTTGCCTCAATGACTACCATCCCATTGCACTTACTCCCATCATCATGAAGTGCTTCGAGAGGCTCATCATGAGGCACATAAAGACCCTGCTGCCCATAACATTGGATCCACTGCAGTTTGCATACCGCTCAAATCATTCCACCGATGATGCCATCTCTACTACACTCCACCTAGCTCTCACTCATCTAGAAAACAAGGACTCATACGTATGTATGCTGTTCATAGACTTTAGTTCAGCATTCAACACTATTATTCCCCAACACCTGATGGGGAAGCTGGCCCTGTTGGGCCTGAACACCTCCCTCTGTAACTGGATCCTGGACTTTTTGACTGGAAGACCTCAGTCAGTCCAGATCACGAATAACATTTCTAACACCATCATACTGAACACTGGGGCCCCTCAGGGCTGTGTGCTCCGTCCCCTGTTGTTCACCCTGCTGACACACGACTGTGTAGCAATGCACAGTTCGAACCACATCATTAAGTTCGCTGATGACACGACCGTGGTGGGTCTCATCAGCAAGAATGATGAGTCAGCATATAGAGAGGAGGTGGAGAAGCTAATAGACTGGTGCAAAGCCAACAACCTGTCTCTGAATGTAGACAAAACAAAAGAGATGGTTGTTGACTTCAGGAGGACAAAATACGACCATTCTCTGCTGAACATCGATGGCTTCTTCATGGAGATCGTAAGAAGCACCAAATTTCTTGGTGTTCACTTGGCGGAGAATCTCACTTGGTCCCTCATCACCTGTTCCATAACAAGGAAGGCCCACCAGCATCTTTACTTTCTGAGGAAACTGAGGAAGTCACAGCTTCCACCACATATCCTCACAATCTTCTACAAAGGGACTATTGAGAGCACCCTGAGCAGTTGCATTACTGCCTGGTTTGGAAACTGCACCGTTTTGGATCGCAAAACCCTACAGCAAATAGTGAGGTTGGCAGAGAAGTTCATCGGGGTTGCTCTTCCCTCTGTCATGGATATTTACATCACACGTTGCATCCATAAAGCCAGAAACATTGTGGCTGATTACACACACCCCTCATACACACTCTTCACTCTTTTGCCATCTGGAAAGAGGTACAGGAGCATTTGGGCTCGGACATCCAGATTGTGTAACAGTTTCTTCCTACAAGCCATTAGAATTCTCAACACGAAGAAACTGGAGCTATAAATACTTGTATTTGTAGTTTTTTTAAGTTTTTAGTTTAGAGTTATGTGTAGTTTGTGTTCTGTTCTTCTTTTGATTCATGTCGTCTGATGTAGCACCTTGGTCCTGGGGAAATGTTGTTTCATTTCACTGTGTACTGTACTGTATATTGTTGAAATGACAATAAAGTCATCTACTACTACTGCTGCTGCTGCTGCTGCTGCTGCTGCTGCTGCTGCTGCTGCTGCTGCTGGATAAAAGGCATGCAGATCATAACTGTTTTGTTGTTGTTGTTAGCTGCGAAGTCGTGTCCGACCCATTGCGACCCTATGGACAACGTTCCTCCAGGCCTTCCTGTCCTCTACCATCTTCTGGAGTTACTTACAGCCAAATCAGATCACTCTACAAATCCAAAATACTAAATAGAGGAAAATGGGGATGCGGAAATGCAGTCACTCTCTCCCTCAGCCAGCTTCTCCCCTCCAAAAAGCAACTGATGGATTTGCAAAAGGTTGAATGGCTTTCATGCTGGAGAGATCCTAAAGGCATCCTTCTGTCTCTCAGACATTCTATTAATGCCAGCAGGCTTGTTGTTGTTGTTTTTGCACAAATTTCAGATCTTTCAATCGCATGTGCTTCTTGCAGAGTGAGTTACCCCCTAATATTCACACAAAACATGACAGAGTTGTTTTCAGACATTGAAGCACATGTGAGTGAGGATAGTGATCATCAACCAATCACAGTCCATTTCCAAGGCAGATCTGATACTAAGTTATACATGCCTCATGATAAGAGAATATTAGCTAATCTTAAAGTGAGGCAGACAGAGAGTTTAATTGAGCCAAGGTTGATACCAAGGTATCATCTATATTTCTGAACTCAGAACAAGCCTAGACTTGGAGAAGCTGAATTTTCTCCTTTATCTAAGATTTAGATAAAATCCTGACCCAGTATGCTTATTTCTGTCATTCACTGAGAATTTTTTTAATAGGTCAATTTCCTACAAGAAACCCTTAGCAAATAAATTCAAATTGGTTTGATTCTGACTGTTTATGCAAGAAAAGTAGAGAAGGAAATTGGCTATGGGACACCCTACCTCAAAGAAACCACACTAAAATGATAAAACTTTGTTGTGACTACAAATTAAAAAGTCTTCTATACCAGAGGTCACTAACTTTTCTCGGTTGGCGAACTAGAGGAAAAGGGAGGGGGATGCATTTTACATGGACATGTGTGGGCACATGCACGGGGCTGTGAGCACATGCATGACACAAATGAGTCGGGGCTAGTACCCACATGATACCCACTACCCTGTCCCATTCTTGCATGGTACAGCACCCCGTTTCTGATTTCGCACCCTGAAGCGTATCATCATCCTGTTTTTGCACCCCGAGATACACTGGCAACCTATTTTCGCGCACCATGGCTGCAGCACGAGCACAAGTGGGGTGTGTGTGCTGGCCAGTCTGTCCCATGGCCCAGTGGCCAGCAAGCCATGCCCCACTACCAGGCCATGGCCCACAGGTTAGGGACCCCTGTCCTATACAATTAAAATATGGTCATTGTAATGGATTTTAGATTTTATAGTGGGTAGTATATGGTTGCTTATGATTGCCTTTTTATAGATATATACCTTGTATTTAGCTCTGGGAAGTCGGGGGGGGGGGGAGGGGGGGATGGAGGGAGGGGAGGAGGGAGGGAGGTTGGGGGGAGGTAGGGGGGGGAGTAGGGAGGGGGAAGGTGGGTTTTTTAAAGGAAAATTGTATTTTAAAACTTTTCAATAAAAAAAAAATATGGTCAGACCTGGAAGTTTCAGAGGAAGGGACAAATTCAATTTTTTTCTAGAATATTGTACAAACTTTATTAAAGGAATATAAATTCCAATTCAATGTTCCTATTCCATCCCCAATTTAAGAGGATTTTTATGCAAATCTATTTTGTAATCCTAATCAGGGCATCTGTCTTTGCTTGCCTGCAACTGCCACAGCTATGACAGGAGAGATGGCTGTGTGGCTGACTGGCATATCCAGCACATCTGACTGGCCAGATTTTGTACCTCCTCCCCTCACCACTGCCATTGCCTGCTGCTTGGAGGGCCAGCCCAGTGGTTGCAATGCTTGGACCCACCTGTGCTATGTGAGCTGCAGAGGCCCAGCTGCCTCTTGCGGATGGGGGGTACCCATCATTGCCCTTTGCTGGGGCCGTCATGCATGGGGCAGCAGGCAGAAGGTTTGTCTTGCATATGCGGCAGAGCTGGAGAATGAGGTTGAATGTCAGGGGCCAAGTGCACAGGGCTGCAGTGCGGCATCACCCCTGCCCTGCCACCTGCCTCGTTTCACCTCACCTTGCTAGCACATGCACAAGAGGCACCAAGTGCACGGTGCCCAACAGTGTCCTGCAGCAGCCCGCTTGCTCCATTCCAGCCATGGCATCTGCAAAGACAGAAGGTGGGATGGAGCAGGTGCATCCTGTAGACCCAACCCAACCCCTCTGCCTCCACCTGCTGCCAGTGCTGCCAATGAGCCTGCTACTTGGAGGGATGCCTGGTAGTCACAATGGGCTGCAGAGGCCAAGAGTACCTGTGCAGATGCCAGGGCATGTCTGGCTGGACTTGGGTGGGCTAGGGTGATGGAGGCCAATCCCTCAAAATCTCTGGGGTGGTCCCAAGGGCCAAACCTGGGCCCATCTTGGGCCAGATCCAGCTGGCAGGCCTTGTATTTGACATGTATGCTCCACACAAATACTAATTTGAAAGTCCATATAGGTGTGCAATAGTTTTCTAATTAAGAGTGTACTGCCCATAATAGTGTCAAATAGGGTTATATCCTAGCCCCAATGTTTTTAATCACTGTGTCAGTGGTATACCAGGATTCCTGTATGCTGCACTCATATGCAAAAGTTCCAGGATAAATTTATTAGTATCTTATTATATGCTGATTATTTTTATTTAGCATATGGCATCTACAAAGGTCATACAATCATTGCTATACAAATACAAGTTAAATAAAACATCAGCGAATATGCATATACGTATACATATACAAATACGTACACATACGTATGTAAAAAGATTTGTGACTATATGAGATGAAATATTAAATTAATATAAAGCCATATAAATCACCATAAAATGGCACCATAGAATTGCTATGCAATAGATATTATAATTCAATAAAGAAGCTAACTATCTAACCGTTTCTGATGTAGCTTTGATATCATCCCAGGTGCCTTGAAATTTCTTGAGGAAACATTTTTGAACTATATGTGTTATTATTTGTTCCAGCGCACCCCAATCACATTGCAGACTCTCAGCCATTCCCTACTTAATGAGCTTTGCTTTAGTGCTGGTATGGTGTGTCCCGATTCTATTCAGGTGGCTCCATATTTTTTGGGACAACTGCATTCCTGGAGATGAAGTGTAGATCACCTCCATGATTTTTAGCAAAGCAGCTAAAAATCTCCACATATGGTGACTGAACTGGATATTGTGTTCCTCAGGGTCAAAAACTACAAAGGCAAAAATTAAGATTATATTTTGATGACATGTTTCCAATGGAATGTTCCTAAACAGGCCTGAGAAGACTGCTGCAAAAGCTAATACCTACAATACTCTTCTTCTTTAAACATCAATAAATCTAAAGTGGTAGTATTTAGCAAAAAAAAGCATGAAATATAACTGGTAGATAAATGTAGACAAGAAAATTCTTTTATCCATTTAGGAGTGCTTTTTACCAATACTAATTCATAGTTAAATCATCTTAAATGAAATTCCGCAAGGGCTGAGATAAGTACTAAAAGATTATACAAAATATTTAACTACAATTACACAAGTACCTTGACCCCTATACTGAAAGGTTTCAGGGCAAAAATAGTTCCAATGCTTGGTACAGAATTGTGGAGCCTTAATAAAATTACCAATTCAGACTCATTTTTTAAAGATGCATATTGGGACCTGATAAGAATTCATCTGTTCCTTACAAAGTCATTTATAATTAAAGTTTTCACATTATAGCAGAGGTTCAATTGATAGACTTCCCAAAATATGCTTAACAAAAAAGGTAATTATGGCTCAGTCCAACTGCTGGATCAGCCATCTTTTTGAAATTATTTCATAACATGGGTTTTTTACTCAGCATCTACTCTCAATAACTTCTCAGACAAGGGAAATATTTAAATAGAGTCATAGAAATTAGTGCTGAAGCTGACATAGAATTATTGGCTAAAAATAGATCCTTAAGTTAGGCTTAAATACTTAAGCTTAAACAGACCCCCATCTGGCTTAAATACATTATCCCTATTGGAAAGAAACAGATCACTGGGATGCAAACTACAGATTATCATATTTTCTTTTGGGCTTAAATGCATATATTGTATACAGAACTGCTAAGCTTATAACTAGTCCTACGAATCTGATAAATTGAACAAATTAGGTTCATTTATGTAGTTACACACCCCATGTATCACCACATATATTTTAATCACTGTATTTCTTCCTATCATTTTATTCTAGAATTAGAGCATGTATTTTATTTTATTTTATTTTATTTTATTATTTTATTTTATTATTTTATTGATAAGGTTGCAAGACTAATCAGTTAATAAACTACTACCTTTGACTGTCAGCATTTTGAGAAAGAGGGTAATTCAGGCAATCCATGAATGCTATGAAAGTGACCAGACTAACAAATCAAAGTGATATTGTAAGAGAGGAGGCTACCAATAAAATGGCCAGCACCTATGCTGCTGTTGTCCTGTCTCTTTAAGCTCTCTTTCCTTAGCCAGCACAGCAACATTGGCTATAAAAGCTGTGCTAAAGAACAGCTGGGCTGATGAGGTGTATTTGTTTGTGGAAGTAAGGCAGCCTGAAGCAGCCTAAAACAGCTAGAAAGAAATAATATTCTTTTGCAGTATTCACAGAGTAGGAGTAATAGGACTTCCAAGGAATAATAGTTGAAGTAGCAGTAATAGTAGAAACAATAGGGAAGAGTGAAAGAGTAATGAGTAGTGTGGAAGTAATATCCTGTGAATGCTTGTGTGCATTGTCTAAGAATCTAGGTTGGGTTGGCTCTTTTGTGTTTTGAAACCACTGAATTGTGTATACTTAAATTGTGACAAAATGGTAGGATGGGATACCCAAAACAAGGTGGGATATCCAATATAGGTCAAGGTGATTTAAGACTCAAAGAGTTCAGTAAAAATGCAATGAAAAGCTTTGGTTTTAAAAGGGCTGCAAAAGGAAAAGAGTTTGGCTGTTTGAAAGGAGTTCAGACTTTGCAGAAATTAATCAGCATGCTGGTTGCAGAAGCTAGACCACTTAGTAGAGCCTAATCCAAACAAACATAGAAAAAGGTAGAAGGACAGATTCTCCCCTAGAAGAGGCTACTTTGGAAGACCCAAATAACCACCCCAGACTTGTAAGTAAAGCCACAGCAAAAGGTGGCTAAAATGGGGCTAGGCCCAGATACTTAGAGCAATATCATTGCAGAATTGATAAGGCAAAGGAAGCAAAATGGCTTTGGAAAGAGAAAGAGGTAAGATAGGCTGGAATGGGAAAGGAATGAAAGTGGGGGAAGAAGAGAAGTGTTTAGCAGGAGGATGGACCTACTTAAAGGGATACAGTCATCAGAAGGGGTACACTCAACTCTAAAGTTTTTGGAATGTGTAGAGAGTGTAGATGGCCCAAAAGACATAAAAATGCTCAAGTTGTCAGAGAAATAAGATATAGAAGCCTATTTTACCAAGTTCAAAAGAGCGGCTACCTCTTAGAAATAACTTGAGAGTAAATGAATAGCCAGACTAGTCCCATGTTCAATGGGAAAGGCTTTGAAAACTTACAGCAGTCTTTCAATAAGAGAAGTAGTGAGTTACTCTCATGTCAAAAAGATAATGATACAATGTCACTTCCTATAGTTTTAAGCAGAGGTTTAGGAACTACACCTACAATAAGCATAAAGGGATGCGTGATTGTGGGCAAGGTTGGCAGAAAATGGTTGAGCTAAATGAAAGAAGCAAAGAAAAATGGTAGAGGAGCAAGAGGAGAGGCTTAGAACAGTTTCTACATGTACTCCCTAGCAAATTAAGGTTTTGGATGCAAGAACACATTGTGTCAAAGGGTAGATGAAATTACTGAAGTTTACATGGCAGCGAAATAGTTGGAGCACACTAGAAAGGAAGATGCAGAAAAAAAGAAGAAAACAGCAAAGCTCGTTTCAGAAAGTAAGGGACCAGAAGAAAGGTAAAAAGAGTAAAGAAGCCTTAGGTCCTCCACAAACCAAAGGAAGGTATTGGGAAGTCAGAGAGACCCATAGTTGTTACAACTCTGGGAAAACTCTGGCCTTTTATTAAAAAAGCCAGAGAAAAAGGAATGACTGCAATAGTGCAAGTGTACCTGGGAAGAAAAAGTTAGTGGGTTCATTGCAAGAGGCTTAGTAGATACTGAGAGGAGACAAACCTTGATATTTCCTCATTTAGTAAAAAGGAAGCATCTATGGGAAAGAGTTTCTTATAAATGTGTTTGGGCAGACTGAGATGGTTGCATTGGTTAAAGTCAAAGTACAAGCATGGAGAAAAGAATAAGTTATGGTGGTAAGAATTAGACCTAACTTGCCATGTAAACTAGTAATTGAAACATATTTTCTATTCACTGAAGATTCAAGAAAAGGACTCAGGGCTAAGATAGGTGGAGTAACTACAAAGGCTCACTATAAGGAAAAGACACTGAGTGGAGCAGAAGCAGGAAGAAAGGAATTTTGGGTTCTTCCTAGTCATCGTGATTTAATAGAAGTGAGATGTCATAGAAATGAGAATGCTTTATGAAAGGCCAGTAAGGCTAAGGGTGAACCCATAAGATTGCCACTCCTAAATGGTAAATTGGCCTAGGACCCCTGAGAAAGAAAGACCCCCATCTTGGTTAGCAGCAGAAAAGGAAGAAGACAAGGAAACAAAACCTAGATTCCAAGAAAAAGAAACAGGTGTTCTGAACCAGCCCTCTTCTCGCACCCCTAATCAAAAGAAGAGTCTGGAAAGCGTCCAAGGCTAAAAGGCTTCTGCCAAGATTTAATTACGCAGTTAACAAAAACACAAGAGCTTGTCTTCTCAAGCGGAAAAGGTTGCTTTCAGCAACCAGCCCCTCCCCAAACACTTCTTTTATAGAGAGCTCAGGGCGTGGTCTCCCTGTGCCTCCTCCCGAGGAGTCCCATAGTCTTTCTTTGTTTGTCCCTGCTCGTCTGCCTCCTGCGTCGGGCGTCCTTGAACAGGGCCAGCTGTGGGTCATCATCCTCCGCACTCTCAGGCTCACACAGCTGAGAAGAGGTCCCCGGCTGAGGGCTCTGCAAAGCCTCCAAATCATCATCATCAGCCGGTTCGTTTCCCTCCTCCCCCACATCTGAGTCCTCCGATACATCGGAGCCGGCTGTCGGACCCACAGGCTGGCCCTGAGTCACAACACTATCCCGCACCGCAGGGCCCTTCCCCCGGGTCTGCCGATCCGGATGCGGTCGGGATGGGAACTGTTCGTGAAAAGCAGTCACCAACGCAGGGGCATGAACGGCGGTCGCGTCTTCCCATGTGAAGTCCTCCGGCCCGTACCCTTTCCACTCGATCAGGTACTGGAAGCGACCTTTCAGCCAGCGGGAATCCCTGATGCTGGCGACCTCGTACTCGGGGGTGCTGTCTCCATCACGAGTTCCTGATGGTGGAGGTTCCGCCTGGCGAAGTGGACAGGCCGGTCGTTCGGGGACCAGCAAGGACCGATGGAAGACGGGGTGCACGCGCAGGGAACGTGGCAGAGTTAAACGATAGGCGACCGGGTTGATGACGGCCTCGACTGGGAACGGTCCAAGGTAACGGTGGTCCAGCTTCCTCGCCGGCCGAGTGGATGGCAGGTTCCTGGTGGACAGCCAGACCCGATCCCCCACCGATAGTGGAGGCGTATCCCTTCTCGACCGATCGGCGAACCTCTTGTAGTCGGCCTTGGCCTTCTCCAGCTGCCGTCGCACCAACCGATGGATTGCCTGTAACTCCGCCATGAATTCGTTCGCTGCCGGCTCCGGTGAGTCCACGGGAGAAAGAGGGAAAAACCGGGGGTGATAACCCACGTTGGCCAAGAACGGTGTCATCTGCGTGGAGGTGTGCTGCGAGTTGTTAAAGGCAAACTCGGCTATGGCCAAGTAGTCCACCCAATTGTCCTGCTGCAGGTTAACGTAGCAGCGCAGATACTGCTCTAAAATGCCGATGACCTTCTCGGTACCCCCGTCGGTCTGAGGATGATGCGCGGACGAGAGGCAAACCTTAATGTCCAACGCCCGCATCAACTCCTGCCAGAAGCGGGCTGTAAACTGGGCCCCCCTATCGGAGACGACTCTATCGGGAAGGCCGTGCAGCCGGAACACCTGTTGGATGAACATGCGACTAGTGGCGCGAGCTGACGGTAAGCCGCGACAGGGGATGAAGTGCGCCATCTTGGTCAACATGTCCACCACCACAAACACTGTCGTGAAGCCGGAGGATGGGGGTAGATCCGTCAGAAAGTCCATGGACACAGCCCCCCAGGGTCTCTTGGGCGTTGGCAAAGGCTGCAGTAAACCAGGCGGGGCCCCTGTCGCTGACTTGGCCTGCCTGCATGGGACGCAGGAGGTGACATAAGACTGGACATCGTGTCGGACTCGGGGCCACCAGAAGGTACGGGAGACCAGGTTCAGAGTCTTGAACAGGCCAAAATGCCCCGCAGCCGGGTTATCATGACATTGGCTGAGGACGAGTCCCCTGAGTGGCCCTCCTGGAACATAGAGCCGGTCACGATAATACAGGAGTCCATCCGTGACCGACCAAGGCGAATCTGGCCCCACCTCTTCCTTCCGCTGAGCCACCCACGCCTCCTGCTGCTGCGCCTCCCGGATCCGAGCCCGTATATCCACCGGCTCCCGCACCGCAGCAAAAGACTCGACGGGGATCACGGTCCTGGGCGGAAGCTTGTCTTCCAATCGGGTGTACTCGGGCTTCCTGGACAGAGCATCCGCTCTCTGGTTGTGCCCGCTTGGTATGTACCGCACCCGGAAGTCAAACCTCGCAAAGAAGAGGGACCACCGGATCTGGCGTTGGTTCAAATTCCGAGCGGTCTGCAGGCTTTCCAGATTCTTGTGGTCCGTCCGGACCTCGATCTGATGCCGCGCCCCCTCCAGATGATGCCTCCAAGCCTCGAACGCTGCCTTGATGGCCAGCAGCTCCTTCTCCCAGATGGTATAGTTGCGCTCCGAGGGGTTCAATTTCCGAGAGTGATACGCGCAAGGGAAAAGGGTACCGTTGGGCGTCGCTGCCTGGAGTAACACGGCCCCAATGGCAATGTCGGAGGCGTCCGCCTCCACGACAAACGGCCGTTGCGGGTCAGGATGCTTCAAGATGGGCTCCTTCATGAAGGCGTCCTTCAAAGCTTGGAACGCCTGTTGTTCGGGGGCGTTCCACTGGAACCGAGTCTTCTTCTGCAGGAGCCGGGTAAGGGGGGCTGTCAAGGCAGCAAAGCCAGGGATGAATGTTCGATAGTAGTTGGCAAATCCAAGAAGTCGCTGAACATCCTTCACGCGACGCGGGGGTTGCCAACTCTGCAACGACTCAACTTTACTCGGTTCCATGGCGATGCCCTCAGGAGAAATGCGGTGACCCAAGAAATCAATGGTCACCTGGTAGAACTGGCACTTCTCCAACTTGGCAAACAGCCGATGTTTCCGGAGGCGCTGCAGGACCTGACGGAGATGCTGATGATGCGCTTCACGCGACGGGGAGTAAATCAGGATGTCGTCCAGGTAAATCACAACAAACTGGTCCAACAGATCCCGAAAGATGTCGTTCATAAAATGCTGAAACACAGCGGGGGCGTTGGTCAGGCCAAACGGCATCACCGTGTACTCGAAATGTCCATAGCGAGTACCAAACGCCGTCTTCCACTCATCACCCGGCCGAACCCTGACGAGGTTGTAAGCTCCACGCAGGTCCAGTTTCGTGAAGATCTTAGCCTCCCGGAGTCGGTCCAAGAGCTCGGGGATGAGGGGCAGCGGGTAGCGGTTACGCACCGTGATGGCATTGAGTTTCCGGTAGTCACAGCAAAGTCGTAACTCGCCCGACTTCTTTTTGACGAAGAGCACGGGCGCAGACACTGGTGAGGACGAGGGCCGGATGAAACCACGAGCCAAGTTCTTTGTCAGGAAGTCCCGCAATGCAGCCAACTCGGGCTCCGACATGGAGTACAAACGCCCCACTGGGAGAGGCGCATCAGGGACTAGGTCAATGGAGCAGTCGTAGGGCCTGTGCGGGGGTAATTGGTCCGCCTCTGACTCACTGAACACGTCAGCAAAGTCGGACAGTTCGGGAGGCAAGGAAACCCCTGGGGAACCCTCCACCTGGCCGGCACAGATATGGCGGGTGTGGTCCACGCACTGCAAACTTGGGAAGGTGACCAAGTTCTGAGACCAATAGATCTGTGGATCATGCGCCCGGAGCCACGCCAGTCCCAAGACCACGGGGAAGTGCAGATCCGAAGTGACGTAAAACTGAATGGCCTCCACATGGGTACTGATGGCCATACACACGGGTTGCGTGGCGGCCGTGATAGGCCCGGACAGGAGCACTCGACCATCGATGGTCTCCACAAGCATGGGCGGATCCACCGGACACTGGGGAACAGCCCATTTGGCCACAAAGGCCGAATCCATAAAGTTAGTGGTAGCCCCAGAGTCAATTAAGGCATGGACCGGAATCCCCTCTGGCTTGCCAGGAAGGATCAGTCGTGCCTCCAAAATCAAATGCCGTGGAGGTTCACAGGCACCGTCGGAACGGCGTCGCTCGGCGTGATCGTTGTGGGTCGCCCGATCTTTCACACCGTCTAGATCGGGCTCGGGCCGTTTCCCGATAGCCAAGCAGGGGACTTTCTCGGGGCAGGCTTGGTCACTGACGCCCGCTGACGCTTCTTCGGGCAAGAAGCAGCCAAATGTCCAGGGTCCCCACAGTAAAAACACAACCCCTCCAATCGTCGTCTGTCCATTTCCGTCACCGATAGACGGGACCTGGCGGCACCCAGCTCCATTGGCTCCTCCCTCTGGACTGGGGGCTCACGCACAACAGGGGCGGCAGGGGTCTGTGGGGTGGCATGGCGACTCTTACGCTGCTGCAGCCGGGCATCGATCCGCAGACAAAGATGGATCAGCCCATTCAGGTCTGAGGGAATGTCCACGCGGGCCAGCTCATCCAACATCTCCTCTGACAAGCCATCCTGAAAGGCATCCACGAGCGCAGCCTCATTCCAGGCGGAATCCTGGCTAAGCAGCCGGAAATCGCTGATATAGGCCTGTAGGGGGCGCTGACCCTGCCTCAAAGCTTTCAGACGTCGGGTGGCGGTCTGCGCCTTAATCGGGTCCTCGTACATGAGGCGCATATGGTCACAAAACCCCCCAAAGTTATCCAACAAAGGGCTAGGCTGTGCCAACAGAGGCGTGCCCCAACGAGCTGCATCTCCCGACAGAAGGCTCAACACGAATCCCACCTTATCTCGGTCAGTGGGGAAATCAGCTGCTCTCACGCTGATATAAAGCTGGCATTGTCCCAGGAAGGCAGGAAACAGTTCTGGTTTACCAGCAAATTTATCCGGCATAGCTATCTGACATTTCCTCCTGGGTGGGGGGGCAGCATGTACCTGAGCCTGCAGTTGTGCCACCTGAGTGGCCAGCAAGGTGAGTTGCTGGTTGAGCTGGGCATTCTCGGCAAGAAGCTGCTCCATCGTAGTATTAAGGGGTGGGTGGCTGAAAGCAAACTGTTCTGAACCAGCCCTCTTCTCGCACCCCTAATCAAAAGAAGAGTCTGGAAAGCGTCCAAGGCTAAAAGGCTTCTGCCAAGATTTAATTACGCAGTTAACAAAAACACAAGAGCTTGTCTTCTCAAGCGGAAAAGGTTGCTTTCAGCAACCAGCCCCTCCCCAAACACTTCTTTTATAGAGAGCTCAGGGCGTGGTCTCCCTGTGCCTCCTCCCGAGGAGTCCCATAGTCTTTCTTTGTTTGTCCCTGCTCGTCTGCCTCCTGCGTCGGGCGTCCTTGAACAGGGCCAGCTGTGGGTCATCATCCTCCGCACTCTCAGGCTCACACAGCTGAGAAGAGGTCCCCGGCTGAGGGCTCTGCAAAGCCTCCAAATCATCATCATCAGCCGGTTCGTTTCCCTCCTCCCCCACATCTGAGTCCTCCGATACATCGGAGCCGGCTGTCGGACCCACAGGCTGGCCCTGAGTCACAACAACAGGCTGCGCTATTGAATAAAGCTTTATCCCTATATGTGCAAAGAAATTGAATAGATAGTAGTTCCTCAGGGATATCGCAAAACATTATTTGGGTTAGCCCATGAAAATCTGTGGTCTGGATATATGAGTAGGGATAGGAGGATAGGACCCCTTGCAGAAGTTTGGATAGATTTGAATAGATAGATTCTATTTGCCAGGGATCTGTGGAGGAATGGCCAGCTAGTATAGATCCTATCTTTGATATCAGTTGGTAAAGCCAAAAGGGGAATATTGACAAGGTTCCTCAGTACCTTTAGTTCTTATTCCTTTTCTAAAATAGACATGAATATAGTAAGGCCAATAAGTAACAGTTCCATTAAAGAATGTGACTGCAGAGTCCCCACATAATAAAGAACTGGGCCAGTTAACTATGAAATTGAATTTGGGAGAGAAAAAATAATAATCTACCATGTCAACCTGCTAAGGAAATGACACAATAGAGCTGAACATAGGATGGCTTTGCTGGTACTGAAGGGAAAGACTTTCACAATTGTTGGATCAAGTTTCTCCCATGGAAAAATACATAGCAATTTGGACTTAAGAGACAGCCAAAAGAGATAGGAAAAATATTAGAGGACTACACATACAGCACCATCTCTTGACCCACTAGTTTACCCATAAAATCCTCTGTTCCTCATTGGTGTTGACCTTCCATAGGTGAAAATGCCACTTGTGCTCCTAACTCCTTTGCATTCTTACCTAACTTTTTATAGTCACTTGATATTTTTGTGCTCCTTTTGTTGTATCATTTGTACCAACATGAGAGAAGAGAAAAGCATAATAATCAGTGGGCTTGATTATTTGGGGTAAGCCTCTTGTCACATCTTTGATCTTTGCACCTGAGAGGAAAAAACATACCTTCCCTAATAGGTTGTCTGATCTATAAATCTGTTCTTCTAAGAAGTGAGTCACTAATCACCAGAACATGCCTTTTTCTCTTTGGGTAACTCAGCAGACTCCTCCATAGTCTGAGCTACTTTTCTTCTTGCCAATGATGGAGACCCTACTACAGATGTTTGCACATTTTCTTCCTTGGGAAGGATATGAAATTGATTGTTCAGTTCCAGTGACAGGAATACCACCTTCTTCTTCCTCCTTCCTCCTCCATTCTTCTTTCCTCTTAGTGACATGCTGTCATTGGTCGTCTTCTAAGGCTTTGTTTTTCCTTGTAGTTATTTCTTCCTTGTTTTCCCCAGCTGACAAGCTCAGATCTTTAACCACTGAGCCATTGTGCCCCTCTGCCCCCAAATAAATAGTGCAATGTCTCAATTACTTGATTTACTAATACTTATCAGCCATCTTGTGTGTGCCTCTTTTCCAGGAGTAACTATAACTTGTTTACCAGCCAAAATGAATGAGGACTTAAGGGGAAGTGACACTGTACATAAAACATATATCTCCAAACTCTAGAAACCAGTTCATGGGATTAGAAATAGGAATTGCCCAGATTATGCTTCATTTAATATAAATAAGAATATACCGTTATATTGATATCCCCCCCATCCTATGTAATATTATGAATCAGTTCACAACAATAAACATAATTAAATTGTCTAAATCTGTGAGGTTCCAAAAAAAAGGAAAAATGCACAGAGTTAGTTCTAACCAGTTTCCTTTATTGTTTCTCACCTATAGGCAGAAATCTTGTCAAACGAAACAACAATTTGCATTATTAAAAAAGTACTTTGAGAACCTTTATGGAGAAGTTTTCTTGACTCTCTTTGGGTCTTAATTGCATAGAACCAATTAATTTTAAAAAGTCCCTCCAGAATCTGGCTGTAAACTGCACCCTCCCTATCAGAAATTATTTGCTTTGGTCCACCGTGTAGTCTGTAAATATGCTTAAGGAACAATTTAGCCAATTTCTGGGCAGAAGGGAGACCTGAGCAGGCAATAAAATGAACCTGCTTTGAAAATAGATCAATCACAGTCCATATTACTGTATTTCCTCTATTCTCAGGTAATTTGACAATAAAATCCATAGCAATCTCTTCCCATGGTTGGGAAGGATCCCCAACAGGCTACAATAGCCCAGGAGGTTTTCCTGGGATTCTTTTCATGGTAGCACAGCTGCACAGCTTTTTACATAGTTCTCTACATCCTTCTTTAAGCCTGGCCACCAAAATTGCCTCCGGATTAAGTGTAGTGTCTTTAGGTAACCAAAATGATGAGCTTGTTTGACATCATGACTGCATTGGAGCACTTGGAGTCTGAGTGATTTAGGTAAATATAATTTTTCCCCTTTCCAAGCTAGGCCATCCCTATGGGTAATGGTGGCTTGATTGTTCTTGAACCATTGGTCAATAATCAATTCTTGCTTTAATTTCTTTGTCAAAGGATAATCAGAGTTAAGAGCCTTTGCAGATTGGTGACTCTGGGAAGTTATTTGAGAAATAACTTGAGGTGGGGGCATAATAGAATCTATGACTTGTTCATGTTGGCTTTATTGGGGTAATCTGGAGATGGCATCAGCTAAGAAATTCTTTCCACCCTGTTTGTATTTCAGGGTGAAATTAAAATGATTAAAATATTGTGCCCAGTGTATTTGTTTAGGAGACAGTTTACGGGGAGTTCTCAATGCCTCTAAATCAGTCCATACTTCAAAAGGCATCTTGCTCTCTTCCAGGAAATGATGCCATGTTAGCAAAGCCCATCTAATAACAAAGGCTTCCTTCTCCTAAATGGCCCACCTCTGCTCTGTGTCGGTGAGCTTTTTTGAAGTGTAAGCACAGGGCTGCAAAACCCCCTCATGATTCTTTTATAGGAGTACTGCCCCCACAGCCACATCGCTAGCATCAGCTTGAATTACAAATTACTCTTCAGGATGGAGGTGTTTTAGAATTGGTTCAGCAGCAAATAGTCTTTTTAAATTCAAAAGCAGTTTAGCATTCTAATGACTAGTGCAGAGGCTGACCTTGATGCAGTTTTTCCCCATCTTTCAATAGTTCCGTAAGAAGCAAAACAATTTCAACAAATGAAGGGATGAACTGACTATAGAAATTAGCAAATCCCAGGAAGCTTTGGAGTTGTTTCCAAGTCTTTGGGGGCTGCCATTCTCTTATAGCTTTCATCTTAGTTGGATCCATTTTGATGTCTTCATTGGAAATTTTATAGCCCAGATAATCTAAACATGTCTGATGAAATTCACATTTTGAGAGTTTGGCATGGAGCTTAGCGTTGAGCAGGTTTTTTTAGTACCTCTCGCACTAAGCTTATATACTCTGCCATAGTCTCTGTATAGATTAAGATGTCATTAAGATACACCAAAACCCCTTTGTATAAATGTTTGTGTAGCACCTGGTTAATCAGTTGCATGAACATGGCAGGAGCTCCTTATATTCCAAAGGGCATAACTTTAAACTGATAGCCACCTAGAGGGCTGTTGAAAGCAGTTTTCTATTCATCACTTTCTCTTATCCTCACATGGTAGTATGCCTCTCTTAGGTCTAATTTGGTAAAAATTTGCCCCTTTGCCAGATGGGCTAACAAGTCCTTCATTAAAGGAAGGGGGTACATATTCTCCACACTCACCGCCTTGGGACCTTTAAAGTCCACACAGAGCCTAAGCGACCCATCTTTTTTCTCTTTAAACAGCACCAGGGCAGCTACTTGTGATTTGGCAGGCTCAATGAAACCTTTGGATAAATTCTTGTCGATGCACTGCTGTAATTCTTCCACCTCAAGGAGAGTCATGGCATACATCTTCAGCTTTGGCAACTTGGCTCCTAACAAAATCTCAAAATCTCAATGGGATAGTCATTTGTTCTATGGGGTGGCAGGATGTCACATTCCACCTCACTAAACACCTCTGCCAACTCTCAGTATTTTCTGGAAATGAGAGGCTCTCCTGGCAGGGGAATTGTCACTATTTTTATTGTTTCGGATGGAACTTCACTCCCTGGTAAAAATCCATTTTATTCTCTTTTTGTACTGTTTTAACTGCCCTGTGAACCGCCCTGAGTCCTTTGGGAATAGGGCGGTATATAAATGCAACTAATAAATAAATAAATAAATATGAAGGGTTTCCACTTGTCCAACCAAGCTGAACCTAGAATCACCGCTTCAGTCATTTTTGAAGCTACCACAAATCTAATGAATTCCTAATGCTCTCCCACTTCTAGCCACACCGGCTCCATTAGATGAGTTATTAGAGTTCTGCCCCTTAAAGATCCGTCTGTCTATTCAAATTTCATGTGGTTGGAGAGTTGCCTCACCCTGATGTCTAACTTTAGGACAGTTGGGAGGTTGATTAGACATCATGAACACCCTGAGTCCACCAACACTCGTAAATCCATTTGAGCGCCTGTCTTAGGGACTATAAATTTGGCAGAGGGGGAAAAAGGTGGAATAGGTTGACTTACCATTGGGTCATTCTCCCCCTCATCATCACTTTCATATAAAGCAGGTGTGATGGCAGTTTCAGCTGAGGCCTTGACCTTCTCTTGAGTGGGTGAGGTGACTTGGGTAATTTGTTCTTGAGAATCCAATTTGATTTCTCTCTGGTAGAAGGCTGGCTTTCATTTCTCTTTTCTGGTAGAGCTGAGATGCTTTTCTGCTAAGAAAAAGGAACGGGGCAAGATGCTGCCCAATGGCCCGGCTGGCCACATCTAAAACACTTGATCGGCAGTCCCAAAGATGATTTTGGAGGTTCAGTCATCCCAGTTTTTTTTTTAAAAAAATTATTGAATATACAGTTAAAGCAGTTGCTGGGGTTCTTTGGGCAGGTGGCCATCTCATCTGATCTGGTCTTGGTCCAGGAATCGGCAGATTTTGTAGCTGGTTAGCTCAATGACTAATTTCACTGCCACACAATACACTCCTGATGTTGATCAGGAATTCCTTGGTAGACACAAGCCTGGAATAAATTGGGGTCCAGGCCATTCTTGAAATGGTGGACCAGGGGCCATTCTGGCCACCACTCAATTCTGCCCACCACTCTCCAGAATTCATGCACATATTCCTTCGCTGGTCTGCCTCCTTGCTTTATTTTGCGAATGTCCTTCTCAGCTTGCAAAGCTATGGACTCACTTCTCGAATCTGGTTCTTAACCCTTGGATGAATAGATTGTAGTCCCATAGCTCACTGTGCAGGCTGTTCAGCCATTCCGATACCTCCCCCTCTAGATTTGCCGCTATCATGTCAACTATAGTGGCAGGGTCCAGGTAAGTATTGGCATTTCTGTTCATGTAGAAGTGCACTTGGTTCAGTTAACTTCTCGGGGCCTCCATCAAACATGGGTTTGAAAAGAGGTGCTGGTATGGGTTGCTGCCTATCTAAAAGAGCATGCAGCCATGCATACTGTTGCATTAGATCTCCTTGGATTCCCCCTGCCCAATCAACCCTCAGCAAGGGGTCTGGACTGGTATGGTGACAGTGATGGTGATCAGGACTAGCCTGGTATCAATAATGATCTGGACTAGCCCAACGTGGATACTTGTCAGGGCTCTCAGGATATCAGTGACAATCAGGGCTTGTCCTGTGCTGATGGCGATCAGGGCTAACATGACACGCGTACTGGTCAGGGCTCGCATAGTGTTGGCACCATTCAGGGCTAACATACCGTTCTTGAAGGTCACGGCTGTCATGATATCAATGGCAGTCAGAGCTCAGTGGCTGATGATAATGATTGGGGCTAGCACACTGCTGATAACTGTCAGTGTCCTTACTGGTCCCTGGTCTCTTCCAGCTGAACACAGACTAACAGGCGATTGGCAAATAGGAACATTGCAACAGATACTTTAATGGTTCGCAAACAAAGTTAGCGCTGGGAGTGTTTTCCTCCCAGTGCATTAAATACTTTCCCCTGTGATGACCCAGGGCCCCGAACAGAGACAAGCAGTCAGCTAGCAAAGAAACAGTTCTTTAATCACTGCCCAAGTTCTCCAAAAGCTCCCACAGAAGCTGGCAAGAGTTCAAGCAATGCACACACAGGCAAGACAGATAACACAAAAACAGAATTTAAAGTCCTTTTAACTCTCGGCTTGCCTGCAGTCTGTAAGAAAAGACTCAGAAATGTCTTCTGTGGCTGTGAAGCAGGAAACCGACCAGTCTAGATGTCAAAGTGATCAGGTTAGACAAGACCACATTTCCAGATAACACATTTGTTCCTGGCAAATGCCCCACCCCACCCCACAGCATCTCCTTGGTCCCCAGGTGTGCCTTGTGAAGTGGGCCGGGATGCTCTCCTCCTGAGCAATTGAGCCTGCCTCCATTGTTCTCTCCTCCTCTCTGCTCTTCTTGCTCTAGGATCAGATGGGGGGGCTTGTTCCTTGCCTGCACTGTGCCTTTCCTGTTGCAAACCTGAAGGGCCCTGGCCTGCCTCAGCCTGCTCTTCCCTACAGTCCTCTGAAGCCACAGACACATCCTCAACAAAGCACTCCATGTCAGGCTCGGACAGAGGCATGACACTCCCCCTGTGGCTCCACCCTTCCCCTCACAGCAGATCAGCATCCAGTGATCGTCTGTAAAAGCACCCAGATTCCCCTCCCACCTGCCTTCCTAGCATCCTTGCTCAGCATTAGTCCATGGCTCGGCATTAGTCCTCTGCCTCAGTGAGTCTGTATGTTCAATCAGCTGATCAGTGGGCCAGCAGGCCTCCCAGCTGTTCGGCTGTGTCACAGCCATTCAGAACCTGCCCTGAGCTTCTCAGCTGCTCAGCGGCATCGGGAGGCAGCCCCGTTGGGCTCCCAGGGCTTGGCGGTGCTGCAGCTGTGTGGAGGCCATCTTGGGCTGATCAGCTGCTTGGCAGTAGCGAGAATGGGCCACCAAACCTCCTAGCTGCTCGACGGCATTGGGAGGTGGCCCTGTTGGTTTCCCAGGGCTTGGCAGTGGTGCGGCTGTGTGGAGGTTGTCCTGGACATCCAGCTGGTTGGCAGTGACATAAACAGGATATCCCGCCCACTGTACTAAATATGACGGGCCTTGTTACCTCTCCTCTGGGCCTACAGGAGGCATCCCCCACCAGTTTTAACAGGCTACAATGAAACACCAGCTGTATCTTCCCCAGAAACCAGGGCAGTTGTAGCCATATGGTCACTGGGTTAATGACCTGTGTGAGCCAGAAGGACCCCAGGTACTTGGGAACCTAACTTTCTGCAGGGCACACTCAGCCATAGGTATTTTGTTGAAAGATACACCTGGTTGCCCACCTGGAGAGGTTTTTATGAACTTCGTTTCTTGTTGACCTGTGCTTTTGTGCTTTCCTCCACCCTTTTTATATTACCCCACACCCCCTGATGTATGTTATCCACTCTTGTGGCTGCAGGGCGAAGGGTCCCCTTGGCTGTACTCGAGGATTGGGACGAAGTCCAGGCTATGCACCACCCTAAAGGGGGCAAACCTGGTGCTACTGTGCACTGTGCTTTTGTACGCCACTTCCACAAATGGCAGGAGGTCGACCCAATCTGTCTGCTGGTATGAGATATAACTCTTAGGTATCACTCCACCATTGCGTTTGTGTGTTCTGCCACTCCATTGGTGCTGGGATGATAGGCTGAACTGAGGCCCTGAGATGACCCAATGGACCGGATAATTGTTTGCCAAAACCGGGCCGTGAACTGCACCCCCCCAATCCAAAATGATCCGCCGGGGTACCTCATGTGAGCTATACACATGTTGAATAAAGAGGTTGGCCAGCTTCCAGGCCAATGGCAACCCCTTACAGGGGACGAAGTGGGCCTGTTTGGAGAAAATGTCTATAATGGTCCAGATCACGGTGTAACCATGACTCTCCAGCAGCTCCACAACAAAGTCCATCCTGATGTCCTTCCATGGTTGGGTCGGGTCTGCTACCAACTGTAACAACCCTACCTGCTTCCCTGTTCAGTGCTTTGTGGTGGCACAAACATGGCAACCCTGGACTTAGGCCTCTGTCTGCTTTCATGTGCAGCCACCAGAATTGATGCCGCACCAGGTGGAGGGTCTTAAGAAAGCCAAACTGTCCTGCTTGTTTTGCATCATGGCACCGCTCTAATACCCCTTCCCGTAGGGCCTGGTAGATGTACAGCTTACTGCCTTTCCATGCTAGACCATCCCTTCATGTCAATAGGCCTGAATGTTCCTGTACCCAGAGGTCATCCTCAACTGCCTTGTGCATTCCTGGGGCATGTCGACTGCAGGTTGTGCGGTACCGCTTGCACTGCTGCTTGCCTGAAGGGGGCATGATTGCTTGTACTATTTCCTCCTGCTTGCTATCATATTGAGGCATCAGCAAGGAAGTTCTCCCCCCCGGTACATACCTCAACCGGAAATGGAAACATTGGAAGTGCTGTACCCAATGGACGTGTTTAGGGACAGGCGTCTCAGTGACTGCAGCACCTTTAGGTTCTTATGGTCCGTCCAGACCTCAAACGGCTCTGCTGCTCCCTCCAGTAGGTGTTGCCATGTGGACAACGCCCACTGCACTGCAAACACCTCATTCTCCCAAACGGCCCAGACCCTCTCAGTCACAGTCAGTTTCCATGATTATATAGGCACATGGCTGTAATGCCCCCTGACTATTCTTTTGCAGTAAGACTGCCCCCAACATGATGTCACTAGCATCAGCCTGTACCACGAATGGCATGTCAGGGTTTGGGTGAAGCAAGACCAGCTCCCTTGTGAACAGGGCCTTTAAGTCTTCAAAGGCTTTTTGGCATGCCATGGTCCACACCAATGACTGACTGGGCCATGGCTTCATCATGGCATGTCACGTGCAGAGTAGGTCTGTCAGGGGCAGAGCTACCACTGTGAACGAAGGGATGAATTGCCTGTAAAAGTTGGCAAAACCCAGGAAGCTCTGCAGTTGACAGGTTTGGGGCACTTGCCATTCCAACATGGCCTTAACCTTGTTAGGGTCCATTTCCACACCTACCTCTGATATCCTGTAGCCCAGGTAGTCCAGTTGGGTTTGGTGGAAGTTGCACAGAGAGTTTAATGAACAGGTGCACCTTCAATAACTTCACCAGGATCTGTCTCATCAACCGAACATGCTATTCCAGGGTAGCAGTGTATATTAGAATGTCACCAGGTAAACAAGCACCCCATGGTACAGGTGTTTGTGCAGCACTTTGTTGATGAGTTGCCTAAATACCGTGGGGGCCCCCTGCAACCCAAACAACATCACCCTAAACTGGTAGCTACCAAGCGGGCAGTTGAAGGCCATCTTCCATTCATCCCCTCATTTTATGCGGACCCTGTAATATGCCTCCCATAAATCCAGTTTGGTGAACACCTTCCCCTTCACCAGATGGGCCAACAGGTCTTTCATGAGAGGCAGTGGGTACATATTCTCCACACAAACCCCATTGATGCCACGGAAGTCGATGCACAACCTCAAAGAGCCATCTTTCTTCTCTTTGAACAGAATGGGAGCTGCTATCCGTGAATGAGCTGGCTAATAAAGCCCCTCATTAGGTTCTGATCTATGTATCTACACAGCTCCTCCATCTCCCGGGGAGCTATGGAGTACATTCAGGGTTTGGTCAGTTTAGCACCAGGCACAATGTCAATGGCACAGTCGGTTGGCTGGTGAGGGGACAGGATATTGCTTTTTTATTCACTGAATACTTCAGTGAGGTCAGCTTACACAGCTGGATAGGAAACCTTCCCCTCCGCACTCTCCTGGCTTGCATTTGCCACCCCACTCCCTGTTCCACCATCTATCTCTTTCCTGGTTTGGTGGCTGGGGACTGACCCCAATCCATAACTTTCAGTATCCCCCTTCCCACCAAATAGTAGGGCCCCACTTATCCAACCATGCCAGCCCTAGGATCACTGACTCAGTCATGGAAGGGACAATGATAAATTGAAGGACCTCCCTGTTCTAGTCGGACAGGTTCCGTTACGTGGGTAGCGGTACCTCCCTGCCCCAGAAGGGATCCATCCACTTGTTCTAATCTAATAGGGGTGGTGTCGAGCCCCACGGGCCCGACGCTCACCAGCACTGCGGGCTCGACAGTCTTCGGCGCCCACCACCTGCTCCGGCACTCACCGCCTGCTCCTGCTCACCATCTGTTCCGACGTCCTTGGCGAGGCCCGGCTGCAGCGGCGACGGCGGCCTGCTAGACGCTGCGCTGGGCCCATGTCCACCACCAGCCTTCCTCCCCACAGAGGCCGTGAACGGTCCACCTCTGACCTGGGGACCCACCCTGAGCCTGGGACTAGCCAATCAGAACTGGGGTGGGTCTGACCTGGATGGCTGTAGCTTTTAGCACTGCATCCTATTCTGTTCATCTGTAAAAGCGCCCAGATTCCCCTCCTGCCTGCCTTTCTAGTGTCCTTGTTTGCTTGTTAGTCCATGGCTCAGCATTAGTCCTCTGCCTCGATGAGTCTGTATGTTCAATGAGCTGATCAATAGGCCAGCCGGCCTCCTGGCTGTTCGAGTGTGTCAAAGCCATTCAGAACCCACCCTGGGCTGCTCAGCTGCTCAGCGGCATTGGGAGGTGGCCCCATTGAACTCCTGGAGCTTGGTGGTGCTGTGGCTAAGTGGAGGCCATCCTGGGCTGATCAGCTGCTCAGCGGTAGCAAGAACGGGCCGTCAAATCTTCCAGCTGATCAGCAGCATCGGGAGGCAGCCCTGTTGGTTTCCTGGGGCTTGGCAGTGCTGCAGCTGCTTGAAGGCTGTCCTGGATGTCCAGCTGGTTGACAAAAACACAAACGGGCCAACAGACCTCCCAGCTGGCTTTCTCTGCCAGGTCTGCCAGTGGAGCTGCTCTGCATGTGCTGTGTTTTCCCCCCCCCATGGGATGTTGAGCCCACAGGGCTTGACAATAACATTATTATGACCCAGGTTACATAGCCTCTTTCTTCATGACCTGTTGTTATGACCCAGGTTGCATAGACTCTTTCTTCATGACTTGTTGTTATGACCCAGGTCGCATAGACTCTTTCTTCATGACTTGTTGTTATAACCCAGGTCGCATAGGCAGATGTGGGCTTCAATAAGTCCTTTATTACCCTGCTAATAAATGGCCCTACGACAACCACTTTATATGGTAGAAACTTAATCTGAAGTCAAAGAAGCTAAGTTTACAAAAGCCAGGGAAGTGCATGCCAAACAACAATTGTTTCTAATGAAGACACCCTGGCCTGATCTGGTTAAATCAGCCCAAGCCAGGTGTTCCTTTTGAGGAGGGGAAGGGCAGCCTCCTTGTGCGAAGCCTCACAGATCTCCTCTGAACTTCCCTCCACTCCACTGTCTGTGCCCTCAGATCAGATGAGGGAGGCAGCTGTTCATCATCAGAGGGAAATCTGTTGCCTTTCCTCGCCACTGTCTATTTGCAGTCTGTCAGTGTCCTTACCAGTCCTGGTCCCCACAGAAGACAATTGATGGTTGACATTCCTGTTTTTGCTGGCAAAACAGGAATGGTCTGACCAGCATTTAATTACAGCAAACAAAGTCAGCGCTGGGAGTGGTTTTTTCCCCAGTGCCTTACATACAGTCCTTTCCCTCAGCCCCACCCACCATCCAGCTAGCCATCATCCGGTGCATAACCTAGAAAAGCTGTAATGCAGGCCTTTAGCTCTCCTTTCCAGTCTGCTGTCTCAGTCCTTGCTGCCAGCTGTCAAATCTGCACTGATCAGCTGTTTGTCAGCTGCATGGCTGTTCAGCTGTTCAGCGGCTCCATAGGGCAGATAGGACTGTCCCCAGCTTCTCCCCAGGTGTCTTCCCTGCTACCAGCCTCTGTTGGAGCTTCCTGCTGCCACCAGCTGTCCAGCAGCTGAGTTCAGGGGGCATTTTGGCATTCAGTGTCATCCCTGTTCCAGCACTGAGCCAGGGAACTGCCCAGCTGTTTGGCAGTGTCGCTGGCTTCCGCTGGCTTCCCCAAGGATCGCTGCCTCCCTTCCCCCTCCCTTAACTGGCTTGACAGGCAGCTCCCTCTACCAGGGCTCCACCTGGAAGGCAACGAGAAACATGTGATCAATCACCCACTGTGACAAACGTCTCAGCTGACCCCCCTCCCAGCTTACTGGGACATTGTCAGTGGAACTTCCTCACCAATCCTCCCCTGCAGTTGTGAGTGCAGGCAGCTCCCTGTCCAGTCAAATACTTTCCCCGATGCCAGAGGGGCCTGGGGCAGCACTGTCCTCAGCCCATGGCCTTTCCAGACATTTCAGGACAAACATGCTATCCCTGTCAGATGGCCCTGGTTCCAATTCCTTCTCCTTTGAACTGGAATCCAACAGAGCCATGACACTTGTTACTCTTCAGGATTTGTGCAGAAGCAAATAGATATTCTTGCAGACTTTCTGCTTTAGATTTTTGGTTGTCCAGTTTGTTCTGCTGGACAAAGTCCCACTTCTCTGCAGCTCACAGTGAATAACTCCATGCACTCCCAGCAGCCTCTGGTGCTATGCAAATGCAACCAGAGACCAAGTTTCAACCAATTCAGATAGAAACCTTTTGCTATGAAACCCTCACTTTTCTAACTCTTTATGGTGTCATTCATTGTTTTCTTATATTGCTCCCTACTTCCCATTATGGCTTGCTGATGATATCGACTGGATTAGAACATATGGTAAAGCCAGTCCACAGGTAAAATTGGAAGTAAAATGAGTGAGAATTGTGTCCCTACTGTGTCCTGAAGGTATTAAGTGTTTCTTGGTGATGTCATAGACTGACATAGCAGTTCATTGACCAGTGGAAGCCACACCCTTCCAGAGGCCCCACATGGATTTTGTTCTCCAATGCCACTCCATCTACCCTCCACACTTTATTTGATCTCTCAGACCAGAGAGAGAGAGCTCTGTTTAATACCGGTAGTTCAATTCTCAAATCATAGAAAATGTGGCTTACAAGCCCCTTGCAGTCTTTTTACGGGATATTGATTTTCCCCAAAATCACCCTACCAAAATTTAATCCCATTTTTTTTTTAAATTAAACAAAACAAGCTGTGTGGATCCACTAAGCTTCAGTTTCCATTACCAATTGAATTTGAACAGTTCGATTAATTCAGTTCAAAACATCAGATCAACTGGAAAATCAATCTGTTTTAAATAATCTATTCATTCACATCAATCTGAATTGACAGTTCAGTTAAGGACTTGATAAAATAAAGTATATCTATGCCCTGAAGCATCAAATCTTTAAAACAAATCAAATGGGTATATTAGATCAATCCCTGATTATTTGAGTGGAAGAAATGATCAAATTTTAATCACCTTTAAATTAAAGCATCAAAGTTTTGCATGGACCCACAAAATATATGTCTACTTTTTTACTTCTTGAAAGATCTAGATTTCCAAGAAAGAGGTAAAAAAACATAGTCCCACTCCCTTCAATGACCTCTTCCTCACACTCCCTGTAAGCATTTAGAACACAGAAAAAAAATGTTACTATGGCTCAGAAAAGATACTGGCTCATTCTAAAAAACTGGTTTTAGGATCATCCAAGTTTGAACACTTTAAATATTAATGCATTTATTATCCTATAAGTTTTTCTGGATCACAATCCATCAGAACTGGTTCCCAGAGCCTGATCCACAAAAATGTTATAATACATTAGTTTTTATAGTGCTTTAAGTCTCTGCAATTTTTACTACAAAAGTCTAACAAAAAAATCTTTATTCATATGGACTGAGTATTTTGGAAAATTATTCTAACAGAATGAAATTGCTGACCATCTGATATGTTTTTGAAACACATTAAGTCTAATTAAAAAAGAAGTATTTGGTTTGTTTTCATATAAACAAGAATCAGTAATTCTGATCTGTAATTTTGTTCAAGGCAAGCTGGCAAGTAAAAATGGTGCTGTCTATATAGTGACTCATCATGAAGTCAATCTGAGCTGATTTTGCTCAATTGAATGAAGCACATGTTTCACATTTGGTTCTTCAGAGAACTCTCCTTTGATCTGTTCAGTTTCACCTGCCTTGATTCATTTCATGTCAAATAATGCTTGACAGCACAATGCCTGATCAATTGGAATTTGTAAACTGATGCTTCATTTGCCGCATTCTTGCATTGCCCAATTTCAACTAGTTCATCTGGGCAGTAAATTTTAACACACTGCATTCTAAAAAAAATCCCCTCAAAACTGACTTTCTATTCTGTTGTTGCAAATTTGCAGTAATTTATACCATCATTCCATTTCTGATATATGTACCCAACTACAAAATAGTCCAATAGTGTCTATGACTTGTTCTATGTTTCTAGTTGCTCCTCTCATCTTCCTACTGAGGTTGATAATTGAGGGGAAGATTTTTAATTTCACATATTCTAGAAAATAAACTGAACAAATATAGATTGAACACTGTTGTATAAATAATGTGGTTGAATATACAAATTTGTGGATTGCTAAGATTAAGCTTATTGTATATCGGGTTCTAAAGCGTAGTGAAAACACCAGGCAGATGAGTACAATTGAACATTTGCTTTATAGGCAATCATATCTTTACTGAGGGGTTAGGGTGTACATGCACTCTTTATATACCTTCATACAACCAATCAGATTGAACCCAACATTCCCGCCACTTTGGCTTCTGCCAGAACTGTTAGAGTTCAATAGAAGTGCAGAGGAACTGTTAGTTCCCATATACATGTGAATAGATGTTTTCCCAAACCTCAATACATAACACCCCTTCCCCTTTTAAGGAACAGACAGTATAATAACATTACAGATTTATATCTTTCACTCCCAACTCCCAATACATGGTTGAATGATTGACCCCAATCAAGGCTATATACTCCTATAACCCATATTCAAGAATTATAAAACTCACTCTCAACCACCAACATTTGATTCTGAGTGATTGACCCCACTCAAGGTAATATCCTTATAACCCATTTTCAGGGATTATATGCTTGCTTCAACCCTCCAATATTTAGTTTGAGTGATTGACCCCACTCAAGGTAGTAGTTTTCAACGCGACCTTCTTGGACGTGCAAAGTAAGGGTTGCTGCCAGTAAGATTAAAGACAGACCTTTTTTTTGCTGTTCTGCCAGTAGACCTGTACTACCAAGTAGTACATAATGACCCAGTATGTGTCTATGAATAGACCTTCTCCTGTAAGTCCCCTTACAGTATGCAATGCACATGCAAATTAACAAAATCCAAAAAAAGAGAGGCATGCCTTCCCACTTGGTGATTCATTACATACTTCTTTCTCTTAATTGACCACATAATCAGCGAGGTGTGCAGGTGGCCTATGAGGCCATGAGGAACGTCTTTGTGGTTCCCTCACTTTTTAGTCTACCAGCTTATTAGGCATGCCATGAGCGTCTGTGTTCTCCTCAGCTGGAGACTCCGAAGAATTGCTCTCGCTGGCCCTGTCCGGTAGGCCCACCCCAGAGTCAGATCTTGTAGCATGGTGGTCACTGAAGATTGGCTGATCCGACTGATCAGGGGTTCCTTGCTGCATCTCTGTGCCCTCTTGGTCCTCCTCAGACTCGAACTCAACTGTGTGCTGAAAGCGCTGGTAGGGAGAATAAGAGCTAGCCTGTGTGCCAGCTTGAGAACTATGGGAGGGACTGTTACCCTCACACTCACTTAGTGACCATTCTGGAAATCATTTCCTTAGCTGATCCACATGCCATCTTACCAGACGCCCTCCCTCCATCCCTACTGTGTAAGATAGGGGCCCTGATTTGTCAACTACCTTCCCAGGAACCCACAAGTGTCTTGGTCCATAGTTCCTGGCCCAGACCATGTCACCAGGTTGTAGCCCCCTTGGGGGTTTCGGTTGAGCAGCATCTGATGCCACTCTGTCAGGGTGAAGTCTGTCCAGTTTGGTGATGAGGCGTCTGCCCCATTGGAGTTCCGCAGGGCTCTTCCCTGTGGCTGTACAAGGTGTAGAGTGTTGACAAAGTAAGAAGTCCGCTAACCTGTGGTGCCAGTCGCCGGTAATGATGTGCTTGAGTGCATCTTTGGTCGTTCTCACCATTCGTTCTGCTTGCCCGTTGGACGATGGGTGGAAGGGCGCAGATGTGGCGTGTCAGATCATGTTTGCTCTGAGGAAGGCCTGGAACTCAACAGCGGTAAATTGAGCCCCATTATCTGAGACTATGACATCAGGAAGCCCATGTGTGGCAAAAAGTTTCCTCAGCACCTGGATTGTTCTGGCCGAAGTCATACTAGAGACTGGAACAACTTCCAGCCATTTCAAGTGGCTATCTACTATAATTAAAAGAGCTGTCCTTGAAATGGACCAGCGTAATCGATATGGACCCTGGACCAGGGTGTGTGTGTTGCCTCCCATTTGTGGACAGGTGCCTGAGGCATTTCAGGTCTAGACCTTTGGCAAATATAGCATCCATGTACCTGCTCCTCAAGAGCCTTGTCTAACCCAGGCCACCAGAGGTAACTTCTGGCTGGCGCTTTCATACGTACTATGCCAGGGTGTCCATCATGTAGGGACTGCAGTACCTTGTCCCTTAATACTGTACTGGCGGTATGATGACCCTGTTTCCCCACAACAGGCATCCTTTATGAGCAGATAGCTCATGTCTCCTTTGAAAATAAGCTTGAAACTCAGGCCCTGGGCTTCTGTCTTGGCATCCTGTGAATACCCAAGACAGGACTCTGCTCAGAATCTTATCCGTAGCAGTCTCAGCAGTGATGTCCCCTGCATGGAGGGGAAATTCAGGCAACTCTTGTATGGACAGTATTTGTGCAGCAGGGGCCGGATCAGGATCAATACTAGCTAAGGGTAGCCCTTTTAGGACATCAGCACGGCCCATTTCTTTTCCAGGCTTGTGAACCATCTTAAAGGTATAGGCAGACAAGAATATGGACCATCTAAGCATCCTTGGTGAAAGAATGTGAGGAGTCTGTTTGTCAGTTGTGAACAAGCCTAAGAGAGGCTTATGATCAGTATACACAGTAAAATTCCTACCATACAGGTAATCATGGAATTTTTTGACCCTGTTCTGTTCCAGCCTATGACCGGCCCTGTTGGAATGTCAGGGACAACTCCTTTTTTATATTCAATAGGATGGAATTAAGCCAACCAAATTTATTTGAAAAAACTAAACAAAACAGTTCAAAACAGAGTTAAACAAATACAGACCGAGACTATATCAGAAGCTCTTCAAACGGTTACCTTCAGCAACCAGCACTTCCCACACATTCCCCTTTTAAACAGCAGTCTCAAGGCGTGGCTTCTCTTTGCCTTCTCCCGAGGTGCCTCATTGCTTTTCTTTGTTTACTTCTGCTTGTCTGTCTCCTGCTTCGAGCGTCCCTGCACAAAGCCAGCTGTGGATCGTCTTCTTCCAATCTTTCAGGCTCACACAGCTGGGTCTGAGGAGGAACAAGACAGGAGGGGCCTGGCTGAGAGCTCTGCAGTGCATCAGAACTTTCCTCTGCAACCAAAGGCTCTCCAAACCCCTCCTCCTCCTCCTCTTCAGAATTGTCCGACTCAGCTGCTGAAACCACAGGCTGACGCTGAATCACAACAGACCCCAGCTACTATGGCCAAGGCTTCCTTATCTATCTGTGTGTAATTCCTTTCAGCCCTTGATAGGGTTCTTGAGTAATAAGCAATGGGAACTTGCTTCCCATTTTCCTCCAAGTGACTTAATACAGCTCCCACTTCATAGGGAGAAGCATCACAAGCGATGCAGACAGTCTTGGATTCAATATAGTGGGTGACAGTTGATTTGTCAGATAACAGGCCCTTAAGGTCTTGGAAACTTTTCTCATGCAAACTGGTCCACTTCCATGCAACATTTTTTATCTAGCAGCCTATGTAGTGGCTCAGCTATAGCAGCCTTGTTAGGTAAGAATGTGTGGTAGAAATTTAATAAGCCTAGAATATCTGCCTTAATTTTAGGGCTGGGGGCCATTTTAATTGCCTTAACCTTTGACTCTGTGGAGTGGATTCCACTGGCATCAATTCGGAATCCCAGAAACTCTGTAGAAGTAACTCCAATGCTACATTTGTCTCTTTTTAGCTTGAGACCTGCGGAGCAAAGCCTATTTAATACAGCTCTGAGTCTATTTGCTAAAACTTTTTCTGTCTCACCCACGATTAGAACATCATCAAAATACGGGCAGATGCCTGGAATACCCTTGAAGGTTCGTTCCATTATCTCCTGAAATATTCCAGGTGCCACACTTACGCCAAATTGTAGACGGTTGACTGTGAATGCTCCCTTGTGTGTTACTATGGTCTGAGCTGCTGCTGTAGCCTCGCTAACAGGCAGCTGCTGGTACACCTGTGCCAAATCGAGTTTTGCAAAAATGGTGCCGCCCTGCAGAGAAGCAAGCACATGGCTGACCATGGGAACCGGGTAAGCATGCTGATTAAGGGCCTTATTAAGGGTACACTTATAATCTGCACAGATGCGGATTTCCCCATTAGATTTGAGTGGGGGACTATAGGGGTCTCCCATTCCCCCCCTTAGACAGGCTGCAGCACCCCGTTCTACTAATTTCTCCAATTCCACTTCAATCTTATGTTTTAGTGTGAATGGGACTCTTCTGGGTTTAATCCTAATTGGCAAAACGTTCGGGTCCAATTTAAATGAAATGGGGGGCCCAGTGTACATTCCTAGCTTTGAATCAAATACGTCTGTAAATTCTTCACAGACAGATTCGATGTTAACCCCATGAGTTTGATTTATGCCAGTAATTGTGATCCCTAATGCTTCAAACCAGTCTAAACCTACTAAACTAGTTCTTTGGCCTTCGACCACAACGACATCCAGGTGCCCATGAAACTTTTTGAATTTTACAGATAGGGTGGCCTCCCCCTTAGTTTTAACCTGGGCATTCTGAAAATCAGTCAGCAAGATACTAGAGGGCCTCAATTTTACCCACTGTTTACTGCGGCCAGAAACAAATGTAAAGGTCTCGTACGATATAATCAAAACTGCAGACCCAGTGTCTAGCTCCATCTTACTTTTTTGAATTTTTTTTATTTAATGACTTTTGTTTATCAATATATAAAATACAAAAAAAAATCAAAATAGGAAATTAAGGGAAGGAAAAAGAGAGGGAAGAAATAAAAAAAAGCATTGACTTCCGACTCTTTTTAGCACAATACAAGATAACATTCCAGCCTCAACTTTTTACTTTTACACATTAGTATATAAATAGCCATTTCTATAACAAATCTATCTAACCAAAGTCAGTTTCATTTTTTTATCACAAGCACAAAATCTAGAAGTGATATCCAAGTAAAAACATATTTAAATATATTCTTCTCTTTGCATAAAACAATCAATTTAACCAATTCTGCTTTATCTTCTTCTTTTTATTTATTTATTTTTTATTCTTTACATACATATGTTAATTTTCCAAACAACATGCAAGCTGAGTTCATAATCCATTAATACATATACAAATTCTACTCTTTGGTTCTCTTTTCCAACTATTTATAAAATAAATTCCAGCTTTCATAATATTCTGTTTCTTCTTTGTCTTTTAGTCTCATGGTTAATCTGTCCATCTCTGCGCATTCCAATATCTTCTTTATGAGCTCTTCTTCTGACGGTACTTGTTCATTTTTCCAGCATTGTGCATAGCTTATTCTTGCTGCAGTTATAATATGTAAAACCAAGTATATATTTTGTTTATTAGTCTTTTCTGGTACTATACCTAATAAAAAAAAATCAGGATTAAATGCTACATGTTCTCCTAATATTTTTTCTAGCCAAGCATGTATTTTTTCCAATACGCTTTCACTTTATCACATGTCCACCAAATATGATAATATGTACCTAGAGTATGTTTACATTTCCAACATTTCTCTGATACATTTTTAAATATTTTTGCTAATCTAGCTGGAGGTAAATGCCATCTATAAAACATTTTATACAGATTTTCTTTGTATGCAGTTGACATTGTCAATTTGTAATTTCTCTCCCATAATTTTTGCCATTCTTCTAACTCTATATTATAGCCAAAGTTTTCCGCCCATCTTATCATTGTCCCTTTAATTTGTTCACTTTCCATCTCTAAAGTTAACAGAAAATTATACAATTTTTAATTAATTTCTCATCAGAAGTTAATATCTTATCAAACACATTTTGTTATTTATAAAATCCATAATTTTTCATATCTTTTTCATATCTATTTTGCATTTGTAAGCGTACCCACCATGACATGTTGATACCCTGATGTTCCAGTTCTTGTTTTGATTTTAATGTCCCATCAATATTTAAGATGTATTTATATGTCCATGTTTTTTCAAAATCTAACAAGTTTACATGTGAAAAAGCTTCAATTGTTGATAACCACCCTGGAATTTTTACATATATTTTCATTTTGATTTTTCCCCATACTGTTATCAAAGCATTTCTAATACAATGGTTTTGAAAATATCTATGAATTTTGTTTTTCCCATACCACAAAAACGTGTAAATCATGTCCCTCCAAGCATAACAACCTTTTATTCCTAAGCATTATCCATTCTTTCACCCATGTCAATACAGATGCTTGATAATACAAAGTCCACTCAAGTAAACCAAAAGCCCCATTTTCTTTAGTATCTTGAAAAGTTTTCCTCTTTATTCTAGCTTTTTTTCCCTGCCATACAAACTTTAAAACTAAAAAGTCCAACTCTTTAAAAAAAATCCCCCAAGTTTTATCGGGATTGTCTGAAACAAAAATAAAATCTTAGGCAATATATTCATTTTAATTGTAGCTATCCTTCCCTGTTGTTGTTGTTGTTAGCTGTGAAGTCGTGTCCGACCCATCGCAACCCTATGGACAACATTCCTTAAGTTTGTAAGCTAACTATCTTCCTGGCTTATTGGTATTTTCAAAAAAATTCTGCTTCGCTCTTTTTATCTGTTCTGCCATTTTTTCTGAATCTAACAAATTTAATTTATGTTTTATCATATCCATATCTCTTTTTAAAGTCTTTTTTTTTGCGGATTCTTTTGCAATTCTAATTCTAACTTTCCAAATTCTTTTCTTAGTAATACGTATTGCTGTTTTCTCTGTTTTTCCTTGCCATATATGATATAGCTATACCTCTAAAGTATGCTTTAGCTGTATCCCATAGATTTTGTGTCTTAGTATCTTCTTTTTTGTTTTGTTTTTTAAAAAAAACTTCCATTTCTTTTTTTGTTAACTCTATAAATTCTTTTTCTTTTAATATGGAACAATTTAAAATCCATCTTGGCCTATTTTGTATTCTTTCCAAGTCATTTTCAAAGGGTTATGGTCTGCCCATGTACCTATTTCTATTTCAGTGTCCTGCACATTCATTCTCAAATTAGCGGTCATCCAAATCATATCAATTCTTGACCAGGATTTCTGGCTATTTGAGTAAAAAGTATATTGTAATTTTTGTGGATTTATTTCCATCCAAATATCTTGAATTCCAATTTCCTCCGCCATATCAAAAAATGTTTTAGGTAGTCTTCCTCTACCATTATTCTTTGTTTTGTTACTTTTACAATCAATTTTTCCATCTGTTATTGCATTAAAGTCTCCTAATAAACAAATATTTTGATACTCCATTTCTATTATTTTTCTATGTAGGTTTTTATGAAAATTTTCTTGATTGCTATTCGGTGCATATATTGCCACTAATAATATTTGTTTTTGATGCAGATAAATCTCAACCATTAATATTCTTCCTTCTTCATCTGAATATACCATTTTTGAATTTATTGTCTCTTTAATATATAGAGCTACTCCTCTTTTTTCCTGTTGTGCCAATGTATAATAAAGTTTTTCAATTTTTGGATATTCCAATAGTTTATAATGTTGTGCTTTTATATGTGTTTCTTGTAAACAAATTATATCCAAATTCAGTTTCCATAGTTTCCTAAAAATCTTGTTTCTTTTAATTGGAGAGTTCAGTCCATTTATGTTTACTGAAAAGATTCCACTTTCTTTATCCATTTCTGTTTACTTATATTTCGATCTAACCGATCTAGTAGTCCTTTGTTCTCTAGCAGGTCTTTCATCTTCCCCCTTTTGAAGACCTTCCTCTTTCTGTTCTTTTGTTTGTGCAGTTGCTCCTTGGGTCTTCTCCTCTGTTTGTTTCTGTTCTTTACTCTCCGCTTGACCTCTTTTTACTCCTTCATCCAAAATTGACCTATTCTTCTCTTCAAAGTGTTCTGCTTTCCAAATTGAGTCAGGTCTATATCTTGTATTGTTCCAGTTTATTAAGATGCCTTCTGGCATCAGCCATCTACAATTTATGCCATTAGCCATCAGTTTCATAGTCAAAAAATGGTACTGTCTTTGTGAATCTCTAGCTCTCTTAGGTACCTGTTTTAAGACCACAATTTCTTTATTTTTATATTGTATTGGTTCATCTCTTACTTTCCGCAGTACTTCATCTCTTGTTGTCTTCCTTACAAACCGTACATGTACTTCTCTTGGTAACTTATTTCTTCTTGCATAACTTGAATTGAAACGGAATATCCCATCAAGTTCAAGTTGGATTTCCACTCTATCTGCTTTCAGAGCCTCCTCCAG
The DNA here is from genome assembly GCF_964194415.1 of Vipera berus. Taxonomy (NCBI): domain Eukaryota; kingdom Metazoa; phylum Chordata; class Lepidosauria; order Squamata; family Viperidae; genus Vipera; species Vipera berus. The sequence goes on from NC_138205.1 coordinate 106,623,546, forward strand.
GATATCAATAATCACCTCTTCTATGTTTTCCGCTCTATCTTCAGAGATATTTTGGAACCTCAAATAATGTTCCGCATTTGCCATCTCCAAAATCTTAATTTCATTGTCTAATTTTTCATTTTCTTGCAATAAAATTTCTATCTTTTTGTCATTATCACCTGTTTTTTCTTCAATCTTATATATCTTCTGTTGGTTTTGTAATATCATTTGATTTTGAGTTTCCAATTTTCCCTTTATATCCATCATTTCTTCATTTAACTTCTCCAGTGTTGCTTGTGTAATTTTATGATTTTCTTGTGTCTCCAAGCAATGTTTTTCCACCGTCTCTTGATTCTTTAACATACGATCCTGAAGAAATTTTAATGAGGTCTGTGTTTCACTTTGAGCTGTGGTCTTTTCCCTTTGCAACATAGCTTCAATAGATCCCTGTATTGTAGGACTGGATTGACTAACTGAGGGTGCAGAAGAGGTTTTTTTTGTAAGTCTAGTAATATTAGATGAAGTCATTTTGAAGTTTACAGTCTATAGCCAAAACAGTGTCTGTTTAAATTTAGTCAAATTCAACAAAAGTAGCTTTAAGTCTCAGTCTCATAACAAAGCAACTTTATCTTACTGCAGCTGTTCTTTCCAAGATCAAATTTCAATCAACAAAGGGTATTACAAAAATTTCGTTCTCTTTTTTTTCACCACTAGATGTCCTCCTTGGCTTATTTAACAAAGAACCTCTTCTTCCCCCATGTAATTATTCATCTCTCATAAATCTTCTGGGGGTCTTTGCCTTCCAGCTCTTTCCACTCAGGGGTTCAACATTTATAATCCTCTAAGAGAAGGAAAGGAAACATTCTGCTCACCCAGTTTTAACACGCAGTTGGAATTCTTCTGATTTATGATTCTCTGCTCCCGGTTGGAGACATCTATGGCTGAAGGTAGAAAACAGCCTTTTTATCTTCATTTTCCAGAGGGTTCTACAGTTCACTCTGATTGGGTGCCCCCTGATCTGAGCTCCTGAAATATCCCTCCTCCTTCATTGCCTCTCCAAGGCAACTTTCCGATCCTTTAAGGGTCGCTAGATGAAGAAAAAATCAAGCTGGAAAGCCGAGCACTGACTTTTCCAACTTGTTTCAATGCTGCCAAACAGGAAGTCTAGGTCCATCTTACAAGGAATACCTTGAAGATGAATTTCAAGTCTTAACTTAGGTTTTAAGGGGTGGTGGGCCCCGGTCCGGCAGATAGCCCTTTGGCTCTCACAAAAACCCACACTGGTCAGGCTCTGAGCCTCGGTACCTCTCCTTGGCAAATTTCCCGGTTGTTGCTTGTGTTGGCTGTCTCTGAAATGGCTTCGGCAGACTGTCGCGATGTGCCCCGTTTGTCTGCAGGCCCGACACGTGGCCGACTGGAACTTGCAGTTCACATGTGCATGGTTGCCGCTGTAACCCCCGCATCTAGAGAAAAAAACGGCCTTATGGTTGTTCTCTCTGTGCTTGAGTCCTCGTTCTCGTGGCTCTGTTCTCTTTCGAATCTTGTCAACTTCTGTTTCCTCTTCAACTGCATTCTCGCTGTAAGTAGCGGCCTCGTGGTGAATTGTTTCTTCAGGCTTACTGGGTTTGGATGTCTGTACCACCTGGACCGTGGCTCCGGCTGCTTTGACGGCCATAATTTCATCTTGCGCATCCTGAAGGGTTAGATTGGGCCTAACGAATAGTGTTTGTTGCAATGCCTTGTCTCGAAGGCCACACACAAGCCGGTCTTGAAGACGCTCGTCTAGGTTGTAAAACCTGCAGAGGCGAGCGGCCTGGTGTAAGGCCGCGATGAACTCTGATGCAGTTTCCCCAGGGCATTGCACTCTTTGATCGAATCTGAAGCTCCAGGCCATCTCCGACATCCTGGGTTTGAAGTGTGCGTTCAGCTTCTGTTTGAGATCGGCGAATGAAATGGATTCAATCTGTGTCAGGTCGAATAGACTTTCGGCCAGGTCAAATATTGCAGGCCCGCTTATGCAGAGTAGAGTCGCCGCTTTTAGGCCATCTTCTGTGATCTGGTTCGCCCGTAAGTAATTTTCTATTTGCCCAAGGTGCGACAGCCACTGCTCAGGGTGGCGGATGTTGAATTCACGGGGCTGGCCAACTTTTGGCATCTTCTTTCTTCTGAGCTTGGATCCTGCTCCACAGGCTCAGATGGGTGATTCTGAGCAGATGGCCACTAGCGTGCTGATCTAGCCGGCCCATAGAGAGGGGGGAAAGATGCCTCTTTCCTCCAACACGTAAGCCATCCCCTCGTGACTTCAGCTCTATGGCAAAGCAGGATCCCATCTTTGTCGCCACTATTGTATATCGGGTTCTGAAGCGTAGTGAAGACACCAGGCAGATGAGTACAAATGAACAGTTTCTTTATAGGCAATCATATCTTTACTGAGGTGTTAGGGTGTACATGCACTCTTTATATACCTTCATACAACCAATCAGACTGAACCCAACATTCCCACCACTTTGGCTTCCGCCAGAACTGTTAGAGTTCAATAGAAGTGCAGGGGAACTGTTAGTTCCCAGTATACATGTGAATAGATGTTTTCCCAAACCTCAATACATAACAAAGCTGATGGGAATCACTTAGCAGTTTGCCCAGATAGATGGTATTTGCTTATGTACAACATACTAAAGATTTTCACACATTTACATAATCTAATATACATAAGGATGTTATATACATAAGCATAAATGAATACTTTAAACAATACTTTCTTCCACAGTATGATAGAGAAGGGCATTAAAACTTATGGGCTTGCCTCTATGCAACCCTTAAAAGCCTTGAATATGACCTTTACAGTTGTGTTCAGAAATTGCCACCAAACAGGATATTTTAAGTGTGTAGAATGGGGAATTATTAAAGGATTTGAAGATTAATCATTGTAACTGCATTTAATCAGGGATGTGCAAAACTCTGTAGTCAAGCATTTGACAGAATGTTCCGTTTATCTCCTTAATGGCATTAATCCTATCATTCCCTGAAATGTCTTTTATTTTGTTTTCTGGAAGTGATTTTTCAAGAACAGGAAGGAATTTGCAGTGTACTGCACTTGGTCTAATTCCAAAACAGGAAGAAAATAGAATGTTCCAGAAATATTGAAACCTTAACTCTAATTTATTATGTGACTAAGCCTGTGGCATTTTATGAGTCTATAATTAATTTAACATAATTACTTAAAATAAATAACATTTGGCTTTTATTTTAATTCCACCAATTTCTTTTTCTTTTGATCCTGCCTAGGTCTTGACATCTAAAAGTTTCACTTATTATCCATATCAACACATTTTGGACTAATTTCATTTTCTAGCCTATCTTCAAAGTCTACCCAACAAAAAAAAAAAGTAAGTTTCCCCTGTCCAGTCATGTCTGTCTCTAGGGTACAGTGCTTATCTCCATTTTTTTAACCAAGGGAGCTAGCGTTATCCAATGACACTTCCATGGTGATGTGTTCAATATAACAATATGCCACAACACACGAAATGCTTTAACCTTCCCACTCAAGTGATATCTAGTGATCTATTTGCATTTGCCTGCTTTTGTACTGCTAAGGTTGCAGGAGCTGGGCAAATAACAGGAGCTTACCCTGTCTTGTGGCACTCGTGTCTTGAACCTGGGCTTTCCAGCTGACAAGTGCAGCTTCTTTAACCACTGAGTCATCATCCCTCCCGCCTACAAATAGTAAATGAAGTAATTAAAACATTGCACTAACACTTGTTATTACCTACATCATGTTGTATTCTCTTCCCAGAGTAACTATAACTTGTTTATCAGCCAAAATGAGTGAGATCTTAAGGGGAAGTGGCACTGTACATAACACATATATCTCCAAACTGTAGAAACCAATTCATGTAATTAGCAACAAGGATTGCTCAGAGTATGCTTCATTTAATATAAATAAGAATCTACTGCTATATTTATATTTATATGTTTATATTTATTAAATTTTTATACCACCCTTCTCCCGAAGGACTCAGGGCGGTGTACAGGGCAATAAATATAAAAATGAGGTACAAAAGTTAAAAAACAATTAAATATTATGCCCGAATATAAACAGTAATTAAAAGCCATATTAAAACCCCAACCCTAACCCATCAAACCAGGTCAGATTGCTCGAATAAATAAGTTTTTAGATCCCGCCGGAAGGAGCGAAGGTCGGGGGCCATCCGGAGCTCGACCGGCAAGCGGTTCCACAGGTCTGGTGCACCCACAGAGAATGCCCTCCCCCTAGGGGCCACCAATCGACATTCTTTGATTGGAGGCACCCTGAGGAGGCCCTCTCTGTGGGAGCGCACTGGACGGAGGGAAGTTGACGCCGGCCGCAGGTGTTGCCATAGGTAATCCGGACCCATGCCATATAGGGCTTTGTAAGTCATGGACTTTGATATACTCTCCATTTTATGTAATGTTAGATATCGGTTCACAACAGTAAACATAATTAAATTGTCTAAACCAGGAAACACATTCAGTTAGTTCTAACCAATTTATTATTCCTCACCTATAGGCAGAAATCTTATGAAACTAAGCAACTAGCATTATTAAAGTAATACTCCGATAACTTTTATGGAGGAGCTATCTTGACCTTCTTTGGTTGTAAATCATGAGTGATAGGCATATGTGGCTTTTTCACATGGTTTTGTCAAATCTCAATTCATGATAATCCATGCTTTTTGGAGTGTATAAATGGACTTCAATCCCTGTAAAAAGCCCAGTCCTAAGTACATCTTTTCAATTACGTTAAGCATAAAGTCCCAATTCAAATTATCAAAAGCTTTTTCTACATCTAAGATTAGTGCAATCTTACTATTTTGTTGTAAATGTTCAGTTATATACAAGATTACTCTCACATTTCTCTTTGTCTTCTGGGTAGAAAACCACACTGGTCTTCATGTATGTAATCTCATAAAACTTTTTAAAAGTCTTTCAGCTAAATTGCTAAATTTCTTAACAATTTATAGTCATTGTTAAGAAAATTTGGTCTGTAATTTTTCACTGATATTAAGTCCTGTCCCTCTTTAGGTATCAAAGAGATCTAGAAATCTTTCCATGAATCAGGCATAGAATTTCCTTGTAGAATAGAGTCCATTAAATCCTTCACCAGAAGAAGTAATTGATCTTCAAAAGATTTACTGTATAGAATCTACTTGATAAACCATTTGGTCCTGGCACTTTTCCTATCTTAGTTCTGTTAATTGCTTCTGTTATTTCAAAGGTCTTTATTGGGCTGTCGAAAATTTCTTGTAATTTTTTGATAGTTTAGGAAGATTTTGAGATGATATGTAATCATCAATACATTCTAATGAAAATTCATGTTTCTTATATAAATTAGTATAATAGTTCCAAAAGAGGCTCAAATATTTTTATTATCCATGTAAGTCTTATATCCTTCCTAAAATTTAATTATAGTCTTTTTTTCTGTCTGTTTTTTAAATTTATGTGCCAGCCATCTCCCTGGTTTATTTGCATGTTCAAGAAAGTGTTGTTTTGTGAATTCTAATTTCTTTTTAATATCTGAAACAGTCAACAAGGATATTTGTTGTTGCAATAGTTTTAATTGGTTTAGTATGTGAAGATCTTTTGGTGATTTTTGAAGTTTTCTTTCCTTCACTTCAATTTCACCTAACACTTTTTGGATTTTCCATCCATTTTCTTAATATATTATATTGTATAAAATATTCATTATCAGAGCTTCACAAGTATCCCAAACTGTTGTCAAGTTAGTTCCCTTGTTAGTTCCCTTGCCCAGAAATAATTTAAAATATAAATAATTTTAATAATTTTAAATAATCTTCGACCACTTGTTTACATTCTTTAACAAACTGTGGTCTCTACAAAACAGACTCATTTAACCACCATTTAAAAGACTGGGGTCCAAATTTAAAGTGTAAGATCATTGAATTATGATAACATTTTGAAAGAATATTAACTTTAGTTGTTTTGTGCAGCATTTTTTTTGTAATCCATATCATACCAATTCTAGAAAGAAAATATGTCTCTCCAAAAAGAAAGTGTAATCTTTTGCCATTCCATTTTTACATATCCATGCATCAATTAATAGGTTCAAAAAATGTTTGGGGCAGTTTCCCTTGTGTTCTTTTAATTTCTTTATCATAGGATCTGTCCAACCGGGTTTATTACCAAGTACTGTAAAGAATAGAGTAATGTTCAGACAATTGTTTAAAAAAAACTTAGCTTTTCCTTGATGTGTGGTGTATAAGCCTACTACAATGGATTTTATTCTCTATAGTTAAACTTGCACAGTTTATCTACCCTGATGATCAGCAAACAATAAATGTAGTTGTAATTGGGGGTTTATTGATTTTCTTCTTACAATTAGCACAGATATATTCCAAACCTCTTTAGTATGAGTTTCTTGCAAATATATGTCTTGATGTGATTTTTTTTTCAAATAGTGAAAGAATAAAAATATTTTGTGTGTGTGTGGGAAATTTGCCTCATTAAGATTCCTTGTTAAAATCTTACAATCCATGCACTATGAAGAAGTTGTTTCAGGAACTCCAGCTATGGCTCTCATCTCCAAAGCATGTCCTTGCTCAGCTTCAGACTTCTTTTTATCTTTTTCTTTAAGATCACTTCTTGTAGTAATTGGTCATTTCTTTTGAGAAATAGTGCAGTTCTGTTCTGGATCTTTTCAGAAAAACCTTGAAATATTGTTCCTCACTTATAGGCAGAAATCTTGCCAAAGTAAAGAAGAACTTGTATTATTAAAGAAGAACTCTGAAAACTTTTATGGAGTAGCTATCTTGACCTTCTTTGGTTGTAAATGGTTGTAAATCATGAGAGATGGGCATATGTCATAATAGAAGGATGCCAATATTTAGACTGTAAAGTGGTTGTATGCTAAAAATTTAAAGATAAAGGTTTCTCCTGTCCAGCCATGTCTGACTCTAGTGGGCAGTGCTCATATCCATTTTTTTAGCCAAGGGAGCTAGTGTTGTTCAAACACAATTTGGTGGTCATGTGGCCAACATCATAGTACCTTGATGTGCATGGGATACTATTACCTTTCCACCAAAGTGGTACCTATTTATCTACTCCCATTTGCATGCTTTCAAACTGCTAGGTTTGCCAGAACTGGGGCAAGTAACAGGAGCTCACCCTGTCACACAATATCCAGACTGTCAGCTTTCCAGCTGACAAGCTCAGCATCTTTAGCCACTGAGCCATCATGTCCCCTGGCTAGAGTAGTATTTTTACCCTTCAGTTCTTCAGCTGAAAAGATTTTCAGATTGTGTTATTTATTTATTTATTTATTTTATTTTATTTGTATATCGCCCTTCTCCCGAAGGACTCAGGGCGGTGAACAGGGACATAAATATCAAAATGCCCAAATACAGAAATTGAAAACAAATTAAACCCTAGTGCCCAAATGCAGAAGATAAATTACATTAAAACAATAATTAAAACAAAACCCATCAGACCAGGCCGGATTGTTCAAACAGATAGGTTAACATAATACATCTACCATAATGATATACATGTCACAAAATTCTAACAGAGTGGAAAACACTGTAGCATTTCAAAACACACATAGACTTTCTGGTAAACTAGTGGCTTTGTATCTCTGAGTTCTTGCCATTGTCCCTTGAACTAAACAACATTTTATTATTCCAAGACAAACAAGCACACTGCCAACTTCTCCATTTAGTAATTAACCTCAAAATGTTTGAGAAAGCGAGACCAGTTGTTCTGTGGCTGATAATATACAAGAGATTGGGAAAGACAGATGGAATGATAAATCAGTGATGAGAACAGAGAGTGAAAAAAGCTGATACTCAAGGGAGAGATGAAGATGAACAAGTCCATTACCAAAATCCAGACTCATTCTGACAGCTAGAAAATTGACTATGATGAACTAGGGAACAAATAAGAGCAAAAGATTGGAGCAATAAATATAAAGATTAAAAATCTGCTATAACAAAAGACAACACAATCAATGGGCAGAATGTATTTGTATATTTATTCTGTTTCTATACTGCCAGTTTAGGCCAATTTGTAACAGTTTACACAAGGAGTCCCTGTGAGTTTTTACTATAATACTTTTGGGTGTGATGCTTATCTACATTTCCTAGTCTAGGTCATTGAGTCATGCTGTCTGAAGAAATTTTCCTGGCCATGTAGCCAGCATGACATCACACCACACTGCAGAGCGTGCAGTGAAACACGAAATGCTATTCCCTATGCACCAAGTGGTACCTATTTATCTACTTGCCTTCAAACTGGCAAGTTGGCAGGGGCTGAGGCACGTGATGGGAACTCCGTCATGCAGTGGTAAGACTCGACCTTCCAGATAAGCCCCTTTCCAGTATCTTTTAAGCCACTGAGCCATGCATCTGTCTGCCATTTTCAGCTTTTTCACTTCTCTGGCATTGTGCCATAAAATTTAGGGTAATAAAGTTCAGGCATGAGAATGAAAAATGAATGGGAGGGGAGACATTGTGCTGTCCCAGCCTACATGAGTCCTTGTTATGCTCACAAGGAGAAACCCTTCTTCCAGGCAGGAACCACAAGAAAAAACCAATCCCTTTTATTCTCACAAACCTGAGTTGATGTCCAAGGCAAACAAACACAGTTCACAGAAACTCAGTCCTCAACATGAATGGATGATATCCCATATTGGCCAGGAATTGTGTCATATGCATGGAGGTGTGCTGTGAGTTGTTAAATGCGAACTTGGCTACCACAAGATAGTCTGCCCAATTGCCCTGTTGCTGATTCACATAACAGTACAGGTATTGTTCTAGGATTCTGGTTACTTTTTTGGTCTCACCATCAGTTTGTGGATGATGCGCTGATGATAGGCAGATTTTTACATCTAGGGCCTTCATCAACCCCTTCCAGAAATAGGCTATAAATTGAGGCCCTCTATCTGAAATGACCCTATCAGGGAGGCCATGCAGCCAGAAAACCTGCTGGATGAACAGGCGAATGGTGGCACGGGCTGACAGCAAGCCACAGCAAGGAATGAATGTGCTACTTGGTCAGCATGTCCACCATCACAAATACTGTCATGAAGCCATAAGATGGGGGCAAGTCCATCAAGAAGTCCATGGACACTGCCCCCAGGGGTCTTTTGGGCATCAGCAAGGGCTGAAGTAGACCTTTGTTGATAACATGGCCTGCCTACACTGTATGCAAGATGTGACGTAGGCCTGGATGTTGTGTCGTACTTGGGGCCACCAGAATGTATGGGAGACCAAATTCAGTGTCTTGAACAAGCCAAAATGCCCCACCACTGGATTATCATGACATTGGCTGAGAATGAGCCCTCTGAGTGGCCCTCCTGGAACATAGAGCTGATCACGATAGTTCAAGAGTCCATCCATGATGGTCCATGGGGAGTGTGGCCCCAACTCCTCCCTTTGTTGAGCCACCCACACATCATGCTGTTGGGCCTCCTGAATCTGAGCCCGTACGTCTATTGGCTCCTAAACTGCAGAGAAAGACTCTACGGGGAGAACTGTCCTGGGCAGAAGCTTGTCTTCTGTACGGGAATATTCTGGCTTCCTTGACAGAGCATCCACTCTTTGGTTGTGACAACTTGGTATGTAGGTAATGCGGAAATTGAACCTAGTGAAGAAGAGAGACCACTGAATCTGTCGTTGGTTAAATTTACGGGTGGTCTGCAAGTTTTCCAGATTCTTGTGGCCCATCCGGACTTCAATTTGATGCTGAGACCCTTCCAAATGATGCCTCCAGGCCTCAAATGCCACTTTGATCACCAGTAGCTAATTCTCCCAGATAGTGTAGTTGCGTTTGGCCAGATTCAGTTTCCGTGAGTAGTAGTTGGAAGGGAAGAGGGCACCACTGGACGCATTAGCCTGGAGTAACACCACTCCAATGGCAATGTCATAGGCATCCACTTCCACAACAAACAGCCATTATGGGTTAGGATGTTTCAAGATAGATTCCTTCATGAAGGCTTCCTTTAAAGCCTGGAAAGCCTGTTGCTCCGGGGGTATCCCAATGAAACTGGGTCTTTTTCTGCAGGAGCCAAGTGTGGGGCATAGCCATGGAAGCAAAACCAGGGATGAAGGTTCTATAGTAATTGATGAACCCAAGGAGTTGCTGGACATCTTTAACACCACATGGAGGTTGTCAATAATGCAAAGACTTGACCTTGCTCAGCTCCATGGCGATGCCCCCAGGAGAAATGCTATGACCTAGGAAATCAATGGTCATTTAATAGAATTGGCATTTCTCCAGTTTGGCATTGAAACGATGATCTCATTGCAGGACCTGATGGAGATGCTGGTGGTGCGTCTCCCACGAAGGGGAATAGATCAGAATGTCATCCAAATAGATCACCACAAACTGATCTAACAGATCCTAGGATATTTCATTCATGAAGTGTTGAAAAACTGCAAGGGCATTGGTCAGCACAAATGGCATCACTGTATACTCGAAGTGCCCATATCGGATGCCAAATGCTGTCTTCCACTCATCACTGGACCAAATCCTAACAAGATTGTAGGCTCCTCTCAAGTCCAATTTCATCAAGATTTTTGCCTCCAGAAGTTAGGGGATGAGCGGCAGTGGGTATCAATTACATACCGTAATGGTGTTTAATTTTCGATAGTCACAGTAAAGCCTCAATTCTCCGGACTTCTATTTTACAAAGAGCACTGGTGCAGACACTGGTGAAGACAAGGGCCAAATAAAACCCTGAGTCAAATTTTTGTCCAGAAAGTCCCACAATGTGGCCAACTCAGGGTACGACATGGAATACAAATGCCCCACTGGGAGAGGTGCATCAGGAACTAAGTCAATGGGGCAGTCATATGGTCTCTGCAGGGGCAATTGATCCTCCTCAGTCTCTCTGAACACATCAGCGTAAGTCACCAGTTTGGAGGGAAGGGAGACCCCTGGGGGACTCACCACCTGGCTAGCACAGACTTGGTGGGTGTGGTCCACACATTGTAAACTTGGAAAGGTGACCAGGTTCTGGGACCAATAAATCTGTGGGTCATGCATCTGGAGCCACGCCAATCTCAAGGCCATGGGGAAATACAGGTTGGAGGTTATGTAAAACTACATAGCCTCTTCATGCAAGCTGATGGCCATACCCAACAGTTGCATGGTGGCTTTAATTCGCCCAGGCAGGAGCACATGGCCATCAATAGTCTCTACTAACAGAGGCGGTTCCACCAGGCATTGGGGAACATTTGGCAAAAAATGCTGCATCCATAAAGTTTGTGGTGGCCCCAGGGTCGACCAAAGCATGTACCGGAATCCCTGTAGCTTCCCGGGGAGGATCAAGCATGCTGCCAGTATCAAATACTGTGGAGGTCCAAGTGCAGCATCCGAAGGACATTGCTCGGTGTTGGGGGAAGCCCAACCCAAAACATCTTTTAGGTCAGGCTTGGGGCATTTCCACACAGATGAGGTTGCTTTCGCGGGGATGACTCAGTAGCTTTTTGGGGCAGAAGGTGGCCAAATGCCCAGGGTCTCCACAGTAGAAACATATCCTCCCCAAATGTCATCTATCCATTTCTGCCACCGATAGGCGAGGTCTAGCAGCACCTAACTCTATAGGCTCCTTTCGCAGAACTGGAGTCTCACACACAACTGGGGCCACCTGGGTCTCTCAGGTGGCATGATGACTCCTATGCTGCTGCAGCTGAGCGTCGATCCACAGAGATGGATTGACCCATTGAGGTCTGCGGGAACATTGACATGGGCCAGCTCGTCCAACAGGTCCTCCAACAAGCCATCCTGGAAAGTGTCCATGAGTGCAGCTTCGTTCCAGGCTGAATCCTGGCTAAGCAGCCAAAACTCACTGATATATCCCTGTAAAGGGTATCAGCCCTGCTTCAGAGCTTTCAGGCGTTGGGTAGCAGTCAATGTCTTAATGGGGTCCTCATACAGAAGATGCATGTAGTAAAAAAAACCCAAAATTATCCAACAACGGACTAGGTTGGGCTAGCAGGCATGTGCCCCAATGGGCTGCAGCACCAGAGAGGAGGCTGAACATAAACCCCACTTTATCATGGTCAGTGGGGAAGTCAGCCGCTGTCAGGCTGATAAAGAGCTCACTTTGGCCCCCAAAAGCTGGAAACATCTCCAGAGTGGCATCAAATTTGTCAGGTACTGCAACTGGACACTTCCTTCAGGGTTGTGGAGCAGCAGGAGCGAAGGCTTGAAGCTGAGCAACTTGAGCTGCCAGCAAAGCCAGCTGCTGGGAGAGCTGGGCATTCTCCGCACATAACTGCCCCATGGTAGTAGGGGGTAGGGGGCCAAAGGCAAACTGTTCTGTCCCAGCCTACGTGAGTCCTTGTTATGCTCACAAAGAGAAACTCCTCTTCCAAGAAACAGGCAGGAACTGCAAGAAAAAACCAACCCCTTTTATTTTCACAGATCTGAGTCAATCTTCAAAACTAGACTCCCTCAGGTCCAGCTTTGTAAAAACCCGACCCTCAGCCAGGTGTGCCAGCAGATCCTTCATCAAAGGGAGGGGGTACAGGTATTCCACACACACCGTGTTGACCCCCCGGTAATCAACACACAAATGAAGGGTCCCATCCTTCTTTTCTCAAAACAGGACAGGCGCTGCCATCCTGGATCGAGCAGGCTGGATAAAACCCCTCTCTAGGTTTTTGTCAATGTATCTCCGGAGCTCCTGCAACTCTCTTGGCGTCATGGCATACATGCGGGGTTTGGGCAGCCTGTCACCTGGCTCCAGTTCGATAGCACAGTCCATAGGCCGGTGAGGTGGCAACACGTTGCACTCTTACTTGTTGAATACATCTATCAGGCCGGAGTATTCCTGAGGCACCCGGGCCTCCTGCCCAAGTTCGACCCCACAGGCCTTCTCCTGCTCTCCCACCTTTCCTGGTCCTATAAAGGTGTGCTCCAAGGGGGGCTGGGGTTCTACCCCCAAACAGAGATGCCAGCAACCCCCTCCCACCAGATTGTAGGGCCCCATTTGTCCAGCCAGGTGAGCCCTAGGATGACCGCCTCTGTCATGGAGGGTACTACGACAAACCTCAGGGTCTCCCAATGCTCCCCCATTTCCAACCTGATCGGTTCTGTCACGTGGGTTATGGGTGCCCCATCCAGGAGAGACCCATCCACCTGTTGGAACCTAAGGGGAGTGGCCAACCGTTTCAGCGCAACACCCACTTCGGACACCACCATCTGGCTGATAAGGCATTGGGTGCTCCCTGAATCGATTAGGGCCCTGTACGCCCTCTTCTGTCCCATCTGTGGGCTTACTAGCAGCACCGGGAATACAAAGGGGCACACCAGAGCGCTTACCATTGGGTCCTCCTCCTGCTCTTGTTCCTCGGGGCTGTCATAGAGTGTAGGCTGAACAGCTGCCGGTGTTTCCACCCGAAGAGGGGTTGTCATCCTGGGCGCCTCGCTCAACAGTTGGTGTGCGGCCTGCGAGCATTCCACAGTTTTTTGGGGGGTAGCCCCCCATGTTGGAGGAGTAGAAGGGGCTGCCCGTGGTGGTGGCAGCGGGCACTCAGCTGCTGGATGGCCCGGCTGATCACATCTGAAGCACCGGATTGTAGGCCGTGGCACCTGAGAAGGGGGTCTTGGCGATGCCGTAACAGGTTTCTGGATGTAGTAGTTAGAAGAATGAAAACAAATAAAGCTGTCTCCTAAATATTTCTGCAATACTTTTACTTAACCAATAATTTATCATTCTGGATAATGCAACACTTGTTCAGTGGTTATTCAAGAATTTGTATAGAAAACATAAAAATATAATATTCATATTTTGCTGCCTCTAACAGTAGTACTAAACAGGACTTTGTATTCAAGGAAAGAGCCACACATAGGGACAGACTTTCAATTGACAATTCCTTAAAAAAGCTATGTCTTTTTCCAGTCTATTATTTTAAATAACCCCTTCATGGATTACTGCCTTGTCGTGGCGAAGGGGCTTGCGTAATTCAATGAAGCTATGAGCTATGCCATACAGGGCCACCCAAGACGGACAGGTCATAGCGGAGAGTTCTGACAAAACGTGATCCACTGGAGAAGGAAATGGCAAACCACTCCAGTATCTTTGCCATGAAAACCCTATGGACAGTACCAAAAGGCAAAATGATATGACGCTGGAAGATGAGCCCCTCAGGTCGGAAGGCGTCCAATATGCTACTGGGGAAGAGCAGAGGGCTAGTACTAGTAGCGCCAGAAAGAATGAAGCGACTGGGCCAAAGCCGAAAGGACGCTCAGCTGTGGATGTGTCTGGTGGTGAAAGGAAAGTCCGATGCTGTAAAGATCTTTTCTCCATAGGAACCTGGAATGTAAGATCCATGAATCAAGGAAAGCTGGACGTGGTCAAACAAGAGATGATAAGACTAAACATCGACATCTTAGGTATCAGCGAACTAAAATGGACAGGAATGGGTGAATTTAATTCAGATGACCATCAGGTATACTACTGCGGGCAAGAATCCCTCAGAAGAAATGGAGTAGCCTTCATAGTCAATAAAAGAGTAGGAAAAGCAATACTGGGATACAATCCTCAAAATGACAGAATGATCTCAGTTCGAATCCAAGGCAAACCATTCAATATCACAGTAGTCCAAGTCTATGCCTCAACCACCGGTGCTGAAGAGGATGAAATTGACCGGTTCTATGAAGCCCTACAGCACCTTATAGAACTAACACCCAAAAATGATGTCCTTATCATCATGGGGGATTGGAATGCTAAAGTAGGAAGCCAAAAGATAACCGGAATAACAGGCAAGTTTGGCCTTGGAGTACAAAATGAAGCAGGGCACAGGCTGATAGAATTTTGTCAAGAGAATACGATGGTCATAGCAAACACTCTTTTCCAACAACCCAAGAGACGGCTTTACACATGGACATCACCAGACGGTCAACACAGAAATCAGATTGACTATATGCTCTGCAGCCAAAGATGGAGAAGCTCTACACAGTCAGTAAAAACAAGACCAGGAGCTGACTGTGGCTCAGACCATGAGCTTCTGGTTGCAAAGTTTAGGCTTAAATTAAAGAAAGTAGGGAAAAGCGCTAGGCCAGTCAGGTATGAACTAAATCATATCCCTGTTGAATATACAGTAGAGGTGACAAATAGATTTAAGGAATTAGATCTGATAGACAGAGTGCCTGAAGAACTATGGACAGAGGTTCGCAACATTGTACAAGAGGTAGCAACCAAAACCATCCCAAAGAAAAAGAAATGCAAGAAAGCAAAATGGCTGTCTGAGGAAGCTTTGCAAATAGCTGAGGAAAGGAGGGAAGCGAAAGGCAAGGGAGAAAAAGAAAGATATGCCCAATTAAATGCAGAATTCCAAACAATAGCTAGAAGAGATAAGAATGCCTTCTTAAATGAACAATGCAAAGAAATAGAAGAAAACAATAGAATAGGGAGGACCAGAGATCTTTTCAAGAAAATTGGAGACATGAAAGGAACGTTTCATGCAAAAATGGGCATGATAAAGGACCAAAATGGCAGGGACCTAACAGAGGCAGAAGGGATTAAGAAGAGGTGGCAAAATTACACAGAAGAACTATACAAGAATGAGCTTAACGTCCCTGATAATCACAATGAGGTGGTCACTGACCTCGAGCCAGACATCCTAGAATGTGAAGTGAAGTGGGCCTTAGAAAAGCTGAGCAACAACAAAGCTAGTGGAGGTGACAGTATTCCAGCTGAGCTATTCAAAATCTTAAAAGACGATGCAGTAAAGGTGCTACACTCAATTTGCCAGCAAATTTGGAAAACTCAACAGTGGCCACAGGATTGGAAAAGATCAGTTTACATTCCAATTCCAAAGAAAGGCAGTGCCAAAGAATGTTCAAACTATCGCACCATTGCACTCATTTCTCATGCTAGTAAAGTTATGCTTAAAATTCTACAAGCTAGACTCCAGCAGTATGTGGATCGAGAACTACCAGAAGTACAGGCAGGATTTCGAAGAGGCAGAGGAACTAGAGATCAAATTGCTAACATACGCTGGATCATGGAGAAAGCTAGAGAGTTCCAGAAAAACATCTACTTCTGCTTCATTGACTATGCTAAAGCCTTTGATTGTGTGGATCATAACAAACTCTGGCAAGTCCTTAAAGAGATGGGCATACCAGACCATCTTATTTGTCTCTTGAGAAATCTATATGCGGGCCAAGAAGCAACAGTGAGAACTGGACACGGAACCACTGATTGATTCAAAATTGGGAAAGGAGTCCGGCAAGGCTGTATACTGTCGCCTTGCCTATTTAACTTATATGCAGAGCACATCATGAGAAAGGCAAGGCTAGATGAATCAAAAGTTGGAATTAAGATTGCCGGAAGAAACATCAACAACCTAAGATATGCAGATGATACCACTCTAATGGCAGAAAGTGAAGAAGAACTAAAGAGTCTCTTGTTGCGGGTGAAGAAGGAGAGTGCAAAAGTTGGGTTGAAACTAAACATTAAGAAAACCAAGATCATGGCATCTGGCCCTCTCAATTCCTGGCAAATAGATGGGGAAGAAATGGAGGTAGTGACAGATTTTATTTTCCTGGGCTCCAAGATCACTGCAGATGGGGACTGTAGCCAAGAAATTAAAAGACGCTTGCTCATTGGGAGGAAAGCCATGGCAAATCTAGACAGCACACTAAAAAGCAGAGACATCACCCTGCCAACAAAAGTGCGTATAGTCAAAGCTATGGTCTTCCCAGTTGCAATGTATGACAGTGAAAGTTGGACCATAAGAAAGGCTGAGCGCCAAAGAATTGAGGCCTTTGAACTATGGTGCTGGAGAAGACTCCTTCGAGTCCCTTGGACTGCAAGGCGATCAAACCGGTCAGTCCTAGAGGAGATCAATCCTGACTGCTCTTTAGAAGGCCAGATCCTGAAGCTAAAACTCAAATACTTTGGCCACCTAATGAGAAGGAAGGACTCACTGGAGAAGAGCCTCATGCTGGGAAAGATTGAGGGCAATAGAAGAAAGGGACGACAGAGAATGAGGTGGCTGGATGGAGTCACTGAAGCAGTAGGCGTGAGCCTAGATGGACTCCAGAAGATGGTAGAGGACAGGAAGGCCTGGAGGAACATTGTCCATAGGGTCGCGATGGGTCGGACACGACTTCGCAACTAACAACAAAAATTTTAAATAAATCACTTAAAACTTTCTGCCCTGTATTCTATCATTCTTCATTTACTTGTGGGGTTCTTTTCCTTTCTTTTTTGCAAAATTCAATATATTTGGCACTTCCTCCACATTTCAACATCCAATATAGCAGTGCTACACTTATGACAACTCCAAGTCTCCAAGTTAAAAGTGGCATTGATTGAACTGTTCTATAATTAAGCATGTCTTTCTTTTTATATGAAAGAATATAAAAATTGGCACAATCATTCAGGGATGCAGGAGGGAAAACTAGAAGGCAAAGATTTTTGCCTCATCAAAGCAATGATATATGATGGTTGCCCATCTCTAGAAAGACATACCCTGAATTCCCTAGAATTAAAATTTGCAATAAGGCTCTTAAAATGTTCATGTTCCAAAATAAGTATTATTTATGCTGCATTGTGATAAATATCTGGAAACTAGATAAAGGAAGTCCTTATTACTGAATATTATTAATATAAATAAATCTGTAACCTAAAGAGAATCAACCTCAAATATTCTAACACTGAAGAACAAATTATACATTCCACTCATTCCTATTCATCAGGATATTCAAGACCAAGCTCATTCTATCAAACTGTATAAATAGCACTGACTAAGCTATCACCACATTACCATTATTTCTATTTCACCTATCTTAAATTGGGTAAGACAGCAAACTATTTGCTTTCTGCAGATTGTGAAAATGTTGAAGTGCTCTGCATGGGGAGTCTGCACCTAGCTTCCAAATTTGAATGAAAAGCAATATCTGGTGATTGAAGACTGTGTCCACTTTTTCAGCAAAATGTTCAAGAACCTGCTCTTTCAAGTTTACACTGCATGACAATCAACATGTTGACCTTATTCATACATAGCATTAGGCCATAATGTGGTTTGGTTATGTTTGGCTTAGTAATGTAGATAAAGAGAGCCAACAAACCATAATTTAAAATATTGGTTTAGCATCATAAACATAATTTGCAATGACTACATTTTTGTGCAATGCTAATGTCTAGTTTGCAAGTGTTATCCTCTGCTCTTGTTCTTTCCTTTTTCTTCTCCAGTGAAGATATAATGTGGCCAGAAATCACAGGTGATTTATTAAAAGCTGAAAACAAAATAAAAGTGGAGAAATATTGCCTTTAGCTGAGAAGAGAAAATAAGAAAGACCTTTCCATCTCTCTTTTCTCCTTCCCTCACTCCCACCATCTTTGCCAGCAACAGGCATTTTTATGAACCTTACAGATCAGGTGATAAAATCTAGAAAGTGCCATAGAAGCATATTTTGGTCAGCTCAGCAGGTATCTGAATCTGAAACTGAAGTTTTAGTACAGAAAGGACAGGAAGAAACATCTGACTACAGATGGTCCTTGACTTACAATTGGTCCTTTTGAGGCTGTTCAAAGTAAAGGTGAACTCCCCAGAAGCTACTCATGACTTGGTCCCGAAGTTATGGCTGCAGCGTTCCCATGTTTATTTGTCCTTATGACTGATTGCAGGGACACTGCATACCCTCTGCCTATTATTTCTCCCACACACTCTGTAATGGGTCCCTGCAAGTATTTCCCTCCCCCAACAACTCCCCACGGGTTTTTGGCCTGATCTCCACTCCACCAGGCTCTTTTGAAGAGCTCTGAAGCCTTCCATAGTACTGGAATGATCACTTTGTCACTCGGCTGCATGGTGCATTCCAGAAATGCAGGCCTATGCTATGTCCCCAAGGACCTCACCCACCCCTAAGGCACCCATGCTCTATTTAATGGTTTGTAGGATCATTTTTCATTACATTATTACCCACACATTAATTATACTGGGGAGAGCAGAGGTGGGGGGGTTGTTAAATGAGATTCTTCATTTAACAGCTCTTGCAGCATGCAATTGCAATGGGCAAGTTCCATTATAGTCATATTTCCACACAACTATCTTTATCACTTCACTTAATGAATATGAGATCCCACAGTTGTATGTCTTACACTGTAGACATGGCCTAGTCAAAAAACAAAGTTGATCATGCTTAATTTTTTTAATGAAATGAATAGTATACATTATTAATTTTAAGCCCCATTAATTCCACTGGGAAATAAACAAGACTCACTTTTAATAAATTTTAATCTTTTAATAAATTCTAATTTGTTATAATAACCTTAATCATATCATTTCCTTTCTAGCATTCTCACATATTCAGTCTCTATTAGGCAATCAGCATTTGACCTTTACCCAAGGTCTACAGATAGCAAAAAAGGAAAATCAGCATTCACGTAACCTCACCTGAAAGAATTAGGAAAAAAAGGAGAAGCTTGAATCTAATTATGGAAAGGGCTAGACTTGAGTGACCAGAATCTGTACAGTTGACTAGAGATGCAGAGAAAATGTAAACCATAAACTCATAAAATTGATTGCTGATAGAAGAGAATCTTTGTTCTCTTCTCAGGATTGAACTGTGTGAGGACCTTGGTGCTCTCTGAGTTTGATTATTTTGACTGCAGATGTTTCATTACCAAGCTAGCTAATATCATCAGAGATCAACATCATCACCTGATGATGTTACCTAGTTTGGTGATGAAACATCTGCAAGAAAACAACAAGCTCAGAAGCACCAAGGAATCCTCATTTTAGTTTGTTTCCCATACTGATGTGTCATATTTGCAGTATTATTTGGATAATAAGTTTGATTTTGACTTGATTGAGAGAAACCTAAAATTAATCTGATAAATCCACCCTCACCATATCATTTCTGGTCCAGGCTTAGTAAAATGCAGCTCATAACTCATTGCTGTGTGATACAAAAAAGAATGTAGACCTTGACTCAGTCATCTGAAAATTGTATTCTGATTATTTGGAGGTTAATAATTTGATTAATAATTATAAATGCCATAATTGTGAGGGCTTGTGAAGAGCAGTGATATTCCTTTATTTTATCATTAACTGGATGGAATTATTGCAGCAGCATTTGAATAGGAAGGGAATTATCTTGAAATACAATCTGATCGTGGTACATATCAATTATGTCAGAACAAGGTTCTTTTGGTGATGGACATATGGAAACAAAAATGGTAACAAAGGAAGTAATTAAGAAGAACAGAGGAACTCTGAAACATTTTGTGGAACTTCTACACTCTATGGAATAGCAAACAACATTTTTGCTTATCTATAGTACAAACCTATCTGATACCCAGTAATCTCTAAGAGACTGAGGAGTGTAATCTTAATTTCAGTTAATGGACATCATTAAAACCATAGTTATAATGTATTACTGTTGCCATGTTTCATTACAAGGGCAGCCTGTAGAAGTGACATTATAACTGTCATATTTTTCCTTATAAAACCTACTGCAAAAATAAAATAAAGATTGCCGTTATATTCTGGGATTGGTGAGGCATTGAAGAGACGAGAGTGAAAGTAACAGTTCGCTTATTCAGTCAACACAGAAGGGCTCTAACAGCGGCTTGATATCTACTTATACGGACAGCTCCCCCGGTGGCCTCATCTGCCATCACTTCTTTCAAGGCATCCTGGAATGTCAAGGTCTTTTTTGCAAACAGCCTCTGCTGTAAGTCTCTTTTTCTCAGGCCACATACCAGTCAGTCCCTGAGCCTATCTTCTAAATCTGGAAATTTGCAGAGTCTGGACACCTGTCTCAGGGCTACCACAAATTCAGCAGCTGATTCTCCTGGCTGCTGGTCTCCATGCTTGAATGCATATCTCCAGGCAATGATGGATAGTCTCGGTTCAAAGCGCTCTTTGAGTTTCCTCTTCAACTCAACATAGGTAACTGACTCCAGACTGGCTGGGGCAACTAGATTCTCTGCTATGTCAAAAGTCACCTGGCTGCATACACATAGTAACAGTGCAGCCTTTAGGCCATCTTCCCTGATCTGGTTTGCTCTCAAGTAATTTTCGACCCAGGAGACATACGAACTCCATTTCTCTGGGTGCGATATGCTGAATTCAGATAGCTTGCTGACCTTAGCCATAGCTGACTGTTACAGAGTCTTTCAATGTCTTATGAGGCTAAGGGCTTCTGTGCGAATCCTAGGGACAGATCCCTTAGGACAGTGATGTCTCCTGCGTGGCTTGCTGGCAGACAGAGGGGGGGGGGAAACACTGTTCCTACCAGGGTGCTGATGCCTGGTCTTACCCCCTAGTGACTTTTGAATCTCAGATCTTTACCCCCTAGTGACTTTTGAATCTCAGATCTTTCTTCCTTAGCAGCACATCCCACCTTCGTCATCAATGTTATATTCTGGGATCGGGGAGGCATTGAAGAGACAAGAATGAAAGTAACAGTTCATTTATTCAGACAACACAGAAGCGGCTCTAACAGCCACTTGACATCTATTTAAAGAGACCACCGCTAGGCGGCAACCAATGAGTTTAAAGAGAACATTCTCGCCTAAAACACAAGCTTGCAAAGTCATAGACAGACAGACAGTTAAAGATTTGAACTACGCACAGTTAAGCATTTATAACTGCCCTTATGAATTTATATTAATACACAACAATTGCACTGGATAATTTGTATGCATACATTATTAAATAGAACTGCTGATATCAGTCTTAATTACGTCATGATCAACTAATCTATATTTTGGCTCTTTTAAAAAATTGTAATGTCAAATCTAAAATTAAGAAAAGTAATGGGATATCACAGATAAAGTTATTCCAGTGTGTCAGTAAGTGAGTATATGAGTATTGGCAATTTAATTCAGCCACTACAAACAGATTGGATTTTAAAAATTAAAAAATATATACCAGGCATAAGAAAGTTATATTTCTAGTAGCAGAGAAATTTATAAGCTATGTTTTTTGTAATTTTCCTTAAATGTGCACATATCAGTCCTAACTAATAATGACACTATCTTTGAGGTTACATTTCATTTTACAGAGAGAACATGTTTTTTTCTATTTTTTTATTTTTTTTATTAAAGTTTTACAAAAACAAGATTTTACAATATATCCCCAAATCCCCCCCACCCCAAACCTGCCCACTTCAAACCCGTCCACTTCCCCCCCACTTCCCAGAGCTAAATACAGGATTATAGTTATAATAATCATATTCTAAATAAAAATTATGCATAATGCCTCCTTAAGTAACACCAGCTGCCTGCAATTAGTTCAGGTTCGCATCCCACCAGGCTCAAGGTTGACTCAGCCTTCCATCCTTCCGAGGTAGGTAAAATGAGGACCCAGATTGTTGGGGGCAATTAAGCTGACTTTGTAATAATGCCGCTTGGGGATGTGTGTGAAAGCCCTAATAAGCAGGCATATACATAGAATGAAGGCTACTGCTAAGCTTGTAAGCCGCCCTGAGTCTTCGGAGAAGGGCAGGATATACCGTATATACTTGAGTATAAGCCGAATTTTTCAGCCCACTTTTTGGGCTGAAAAATTCCACTTCGGCTTATACTCCAGTCAACAAAAAAACTTACCGAGGACTTGTGCGCGGCCGAGGCTTTGGTGCTTCCGGGATCGCGCGCACCTCTCCCAAGCCACCGCCGTCCGGAGACCTGCCGAAGTTTGGGGAGGTTTGGGGAGGTGCGCGCGCACCTCCCCAAACCTCCCCAAACGTCGGCAGGTCTCCGGACCTCCGCGCCCTGCCTGCCTGCTTCTTTCCGCAGCGGAAAGAAGCAGGCAGGCAGGGCGCGGAGGAACGGACACCTGCCGACGTTTGGGGAGGTTTGGGCGCCTCCCCAAACCTCCCCAAATGTCGCCGGGTCTCCGTTCCTCCGCACCCTGCCTGCCTGCTTCTTTCCACAGCGGAAAGAAGCAGGCAGGCAGGGCGCGGAGGAACGGACACCTGCCGACGTTTGGGGAGGTTTGGGCGCCTCCCCAAACCTCCCCAAACGTCGCCGGGTCTCCGTTCCTCCGCGCCCTGCCTGCCTGCTTCTTTCCACAGCGGAAAGAAGCAGGCAGGCAGGGCGCGGAGGAACGGACACCTGCCGACGTTTGGGGAGGTTTGGGCGCCTCCCCAAACGTTGCCGGGTCTCCGTTCCTCCGCGCCCTGCCTGCCTGCTTCTTTCCACAGCGGAAAGAAGCAGGCAGGCAGGGCGCGGAGGAACGGACACCTGCCGACGTTTGGGGAGGTTTGGGCGCCTCCCCAAACGTCGGCAGGTGTCCGTTCCTCCGCGCCGTGCCTGCCTGCTTCTTTCCACAGCGGAAAGAAGCAGGCAGGCAGGGCGCGGAGGAACGGACACCTGCCGACGTTTGGGGAGGTTTGGGCGCCTCCCCAAACGTCGCCGGGTCTCCGTTCCTCCGTGCCCTGCCTGCCTGCTTCTTTCCACAGCGGAAAGAAGCAGGCAGGCAGGGCGCGGAGGAACGGAGACCCGGTGACGTTTGGGGAGGTTTGGGGAGGCGCCCAAACCTCCCCAAACGTCGGCAGGTGTCCGTTCCTCCGCGCCCTGCCTGCCTGCTTCTTTCCGCTGTGGAAAGAAGCAGGCAGGCAGGCAGGGCAAAGAGGAACGGAGACCCGGCGACGTTTGGGGAGGTTTGGGGAGGCGCCCAAACCTCCCCAAACGTCACCGGGTCTCCATTCCTCCGCGCCCTGCCTGCCTGCTTCTTTCCACTGCGGAAAGAAGCAGGCAGGCAGGGCGCAGAGGTCCGGAGACCTGCCGACATTTGGGGAGGTTTGGGGAGGTGCGCGCGCACCTCCCCAAACCTCCCCAAACTTCGGCAGGTCTCCGGACGGCGGCGGCTTGGGAGAGGTGCGCGCGATCCTGGAAGCACCGAAGCAAGTCCTCGGTAAGCTCCGGGCGGTCACTTGCTTCGCGTCTCCTGAGGGAAGGGGGGGCGACTGGAGCGGGCGTGTTTCCTTGCCTGCTGGGCGCCGCGATTTGCCCGGGGAACGCGCGGGCCCCGAATGGCAGCGTGGAGCGAGGAAGCGGACAGCCAGGGCTTCCCCGAGAGCCGCGGCCACACAGGGTATTCCTGTGTATTCAGGCTTGCAAAATGGCGGATCGAGCCTCTGCTGGCAGCAGAGGCTTGCAGAACGGCGGATCGGCTTATACTCGAGTCAACAACTTTTTCCAGTTTTTGGGGGTGAAATTGGGGGTCTCGGCTTATACTCGAGTCGGCTTATACTCAAGTATATACGGTAAATGGAATTAAAAATAATAATATACAATTAACCAAATTCATAATGTGCTTTAACTCCCCTTTAACAAAAATACATACAAAGTACCAACACTAAGATCAATAACAATATCCCTCTAAAATCTACTCATAAGCTAAATGGAACTTTTTAGTCCCATATTTATTCTGAATATAATCTATCCATCTCCTCCAAACTGAAATATATCTTTCCTGTGAATGATCTTTCAAGTAAGCAGAGAGAACATGTTTTGAACAATTAACACTGAATTTAGCTTCTCCTAGTCTTGCTGTCCTTGAAATGTTTGCAGATTTTCAGTTAGTGTTTTACAAAAAAGCTAGCCACAAATATCCCTTTGAAATAGTTTGACTGGGTTTCTTAACCCCATCAATACTTTCAACAAACATAGAAAATTTAAATCACTAATTCTCCCTCTTAAACAGGTGGCAGGTATACCTTAGGTCTTATCCATTCCATTTGTACTGTGATCATCCAATTTCATATTATATGTTTATCCCCACTGGAAAAATGCCACCACAACTTTTCTAAGCAAAAGGCATTGGACTACACAGACAAGGAGATTTACTTCACTTTTAAATGTGATATTACATTGCTTATTCAAATCGTTTTCAGATCTGAAGATGTGAAATTATATAGAATCTTTAACATAGCATGATGCGCTGGTTTCCTGATTTTAAATGAATTATCTTTATTTCTGATTCTTGTTTAGCTGGGTAGGAGAAAATGGCAAGAAAATGGGAGAAATATGGCAAGGAGATGAATTGAAGAAAATGGCAAGAAGGTGACAAGCAACAGACAGAAAGCAGAATTGCTTAGCTCACTTTTTGCATCTGTATTTGCACAAAAGGGGGGGAAAAGGGTTAGGGTTAGAGCCCTTCCAACTGTGTTATTCTCTTATTTTCAACTCCATCTCATTTCCCAGTATCTTATTTGTAATTTTCAAAATCGGGTCAAAAAAGTGAAAATAATTGGCAAAACCATGTGATCAAAGCCTTACCTCCTGTTTATGTAAAAAAGGATGGGACTTGCCTTTGTGACTTTATGAGCATCCTTGGGATACACTCCTGCTTACCCACTCTCCATTTTCTTTTGCAGAGTGACTTAGCCATTTTCCCAAACAATATTGCATTGATGGAACAAGTAAAAGATCAAGATACTCTCAGAAATGCAAAATACATGTAGTCCTTTGCTTACAATTGGTTGCTTAGTTATTTTAGAGTAACTTCAAATGAGGCTATGTACAATTCAGATTCAAAGTTTCATCAGGTTCCTCCTCGCCCCCCCCCATCACCTTATCCTATTTTGGGTGCTTAGCAACTGGCCCAATTTAAGGCCATTTGCAGCATCACCCAGTCCCATGACCATAACTGTGATTTATTTATTAAATTTATTTGCCACCCATCCCACCACAAGGCAACTTTTGGCAGCTTACATTAAAAGCAGTAAAACCTAAAAATAAATATTTATAACAATAAAAATACAAATTATAATTAAATAATTATAATTAAAAGATGGAGAGATATGGAGCAGGATGCACAGTGGGGACGTGGGATCTATTGGTCCATCAATCATCTCCATGTTCCCCCATTGGAGTGCCAAGCTAGCTGGCAGTGCCAGGTCTTCAGGTCCTTACAAGGGGAGGAAATTGGGAGTGGATCTCACCCCAGATGGCATAATATTCCAAAGGGCAGGAGCCATGGCAGAGCAGGCCTTTCTTCTGTATCCCCAGAATTCCTTGGTTCATACAGTCCACAGCATGCCTGCTCTTCTGGCCCAAGTGTCGCTGTACTCTGTACCAGTTGTACCTTCTGAATGTTCTTCAAGAGTAGCCCCACGTAAAGGGCTTTGCAGTAGTCCAAATGTGAGATGAACAGGACTTGAGTCATTGAGCACAGGGACTCCTGATCCAAGAATGGGCACAACTGGCACATAATGCAAAGCTGTGCAAAGATTCTCCTAGCTGCAACTGCCATCTGCTCTTTGGGCAGGAGTCACAAGTCCAGGAGAACCCCCAAGTTGTGGACAGGGTCTGTCTAGGGAGTGTAACCCCATCCAGAACTAAGGATGTTAAAATCTTGGATCTTGAAGCTGCATGCACTCAAAGCCATTCAGCTTGGCAGAATTCTGACAAAACCTGTGCTCCCCCACAATTTTTACCAGAAACTAACTTTTATTTTTGGTTTCCAGCAAAAATCACCATTGTGGAAAATGGATTTGCTCAACAAAAGTTGTAAAATGAGGACAGTTATGTGGTGATCCACTTAACAACCAGCACAACATACAATTGTAATTCCAGTCTAAATTATGGTTATAAGTAGAGGACAACTTGTAAATCAATAATGAATCCATGTTGAACCAGCTTTCCCTAGTTTAATGCTCTTCATGTTTCCTTTACTAAAACTCAGATCTTCTTTAACTGGTGAATTACAAAATTTCTAAATCAATTGAGCCAAAGAATGCTACACTTGTAAAAATAAATAAATCTCGAGGTGTAATTGAATAGTAAATGCTATTTTTCTTGCAGATTCCCACTTAGTTTCAGCAAGCCACAAAACAAAAATAGATAAAAGCAGAGCAGAAACTAAAATTTACTTAAAATCAATTAAATTCATTAAATGAAATTAATGCTATTATTCCCCTTGTGTTTAATAATAGTCCGCTTTTCTGAAATATTATAATTCCATGGCAATTTTAGACAGTTTATGGATCATGTCCAATTTTGGGGAAGCCAAATGCACTCTGGAATTGCAGGTTTTGTTCTCCTGTATTAATTCCCCTTATGTGCACAGGATCACATAAGCCTCAAGAGGGAGCAAATCTTCATCCACTTCATCCAAGATTCAAGGCTTGCTTAGAGCTTCCAGGCATAAGCATTTGTCAGCAGGGAATAAGTGATGTCATATGTGTCATAGCATCATTCCTACTGTCCATGCAGCAACATCTATGTGGGTTTCATTCTCCTAGTCAGGATTATACATGGAGCTAGAAAGATCTGCTGTTCAACCACCTTTCTCCAACTTCACATTGACACATTTTCTTTGTGTCTTGCAACTACTGCAGCTTGTTATTTTCTCAATGGGGAGACTTTATGAAAGAAATATTTAATTAAGAGAAACTGTTCTGGAAAGGCGGAGGGAGGAAAGAGCATTTAGGAACAACTTCCCAAAGGACTATCAAATGTCTAGAAGTAAAACTTTTTTTATCATACTTGGGGGTGAGGGGAGGGTACAAGAGCTCTGAAGCAATTTACTCTTAAGAGATGCTCAAGAGGAGATAAAAATCCTTGAAAAGAGAATTGCTCTCTCTTGGCTATGAAATGGAAAACAAAGAATTATGGACATTTATTTACATTATGCCTTCTTGGCTAGTTGATCTTACATCATGAACAATTTTATGCATCTATTTTCTGCCTACTTACAAGTGGAATATTCTCCAAGGCTCAAAAACCTCATTTTTCAAAAGCAAAAGAGAATGCAATCCTTTCAATCTCCATGATTCCTCTTCATTTTAAAGGAACCAAAAGACCAAGGTCTAATTTTTAGCTACTTCTCTCATCTGCATTAATTATCCACTTTAGTTTTCCAAATTTCTTACATTAGCTATCAAGTCTGATTGTCGTAAAGTAAAGGATCATTTCTAGAATAGGATATGATGGATTTCTGGATGGAGACATTCTCAAAATTTGTAGGCAGACTGATTTTTATCTTGTATAGGGTGATAAAGGTAAAGATAAAGTCTCCCTCAAGTTCAAATTGACTTCTGGAAATTATCCAGATATTTGGAACAATATGAAAGACTTGCCTTTGCCTTTTGGAGGACTTTTTGACCTTTCACATCTACATATTAACCCCTCTTATCCTGCACAGCTTTTAAAATCTGCCAGACTTGACTTGTGTACTCTGAAATGTTGTTATGTGCCTTCAGATATTGATACAGGATGCAACTGATTTGTTTTTTTGCCTCAGGCTACTAAACACATCTGGTTAATTGTGGTTAATAAGCATCTATACAACAACAAAAATAATCCAATTAAACAGCATAAAGAATGTAAAACAGCTCAACATATCAGAAGTGTGACTACTTTAATAAAATGGGTTGGAAATCTGGGTGGGATCAGTCCCAAAAGATCAGGAGCTTACACTGATCAATATATTTAATTTAATATAGTTCTGTGGATGGCTTACATCTCACCCGTGATTGATCTACTTCCCCCATTTGTGCAAAAGAATGACACATATTTTCTTTCTCCCATATATTATCTTTTATGCCTCCACAACCAGAGTACTGAGACAGCTTTGAAAGGAAATGTCAAACAATTGCACTGGATTAAAAGGTCATTATGTGAATTACAAATCAGATGATTCTGAATTTTCCACTTCAGTACTGCCTGAAAGTTCAGATTCTGTGTTTCCTTTTTTTTCTCCCTCCCTCCCTCCCTCTCTCTTCTTTTTTTCTTTTTTGCATTCCACCTTGAGGACTTTCGCCCATTCTATAAAAGTATGTTAATTAATAAAATACCTAATCAAAAGGAGTCCTTCTTTACCTCAAATGGATTATAAAGCCCCAGGGCAGAGTCAGGATATCTGTGGCAATTAACAGAAAGCCAAGAGAAGGAGAGGGAGAGGGAGAGGGAGAGGGAGAGGGAGAGAGAGAGAGTGGGAGAGAGAGAGAGAGAGAGAGAGTGGAGAGAGAGAGAGAGAGAGAGAGAGAGAGAGAGAGAGAGAGAGAGAGAGAGAGAGAGAGAGAGAGAGAGAGAGAGAATATTTTTAAGAAATCTACCACCAAGCTCAGACGAATGGTTCTTATAGCTAAGCAAGCAGACCTTAATATGAAATGAACCTGAAAAATCCATGTGAAAAGCTTTTTATTTTTCCCTTCCAGCTACTGTGTTCCAAACAAGTTTGTAGTTGAGGATGAGTTGCTCCTTAACATTTAAGCAGAAGGAAGAAAAGTTATCTTAACCAATTTTAGGCAGTCCCCACTCTTTATTCCAGTTTCATGGCAAAATCCCATGAAATCCTAATTAACCTATTTTCAGGAAACACTGCCTATTCTGTTGTGTCTTTGTAAACACTTCTGACAAATGCCATATTACTTATTTATTCATGTTTGCTACTGATGGGATGGTTACATGTAAAACTAATGTAGTGTTTATACTAGTAAAAGAAATCTATTGATTACAAATTAGGAAGATAATTAACTAATATTAGCTTCATGACTTCTAGGCATTTGATCTTCTTCCCTTACTGCTGTGCAAGTGATACATTTCACACATTTTACCATATATTAAAGTTATTATATTTCCTCTTCCTCTCTTCTTATAAGCTTCTGCTACCGTTTAATTTGCAAAATTTGTTTAGCTCTGTTCAATAGGTCCTTGCTTAATCATTTAAAAAACATTAATCCCACTAGAGTAATTATATTAACTCTTTTTCATTAACTTAGTTTGACTTGAAAACAAATTCAATACAATCTCATTTTTGTTTTGCTCTCTTCCCACTCCACCACCTCAGAAAAATTACGTGTCCCAATAGAATTGAAAGATCAGATTGTTATCAAGATAGGATTGCTTGGATTTTTTTTTAACCCAAGAATTGTTTATTTGAAGCATTTGTTCTTACTGGCAGTTCATTCATAAGAACAACGTTTAATAGCTACATTGTCCATCTAAGAAGGGGAGAGCCAAAATTCTAGTCCTAATCCAGCTATGAAAATATTTTTTTTTGGTCACAATCTCTTTACCTGTCATGTTAAAATGAGAAAGTTCTACTAAGCATGACGAACTCCTTGGATAAAAGTAGAATATAAAGGCTAATGCTCTTTCAGCCCTTCAATGACTGACCTCCTGATTACAGATCTTTGTGAACTCTAACAATCTTCCAACATTTTCCCACCTCACAAAACAGGATCTGCTAGGAATAAGAGCTCTTGGAGTGCTCTGGAACTTGCTTAAGAGAAGCTTGAATAACCATGTCTTATCACTTCGAAGTCTTCCAGATGTCAGGACCCACCCCAAACCACGTCTTAGGAAGACAAAACTCTTGGAGCCAAATCTAGTCCAAAAGGAATCTTTACTATGACATGCTTGGTTGTAGGAATACAAGACAGGACTTAATATTGTTCTACAAACTAAAACCTTATAAAGAGTTCCCGGTTCAACCCCCCCTTAACCTCTTTTGGTCAGTCCCCCATCATTTACCTCGTATCATCCCTCTCGTGGGAAAAAGGAACTTAGGACCTTTTATGTTTAATGCTCTCTTCCTTGACACAAGCCAGATGCTATCTACCCTAGCCCTCCCTTTTGTTCCCCCAGTTCTTTCATTATGCCCCAAAGTAAGTTCCTGAGAACACCTTATGCATGTATGCAACCTCTGCTCTGAGATGACTTGTATTTCTGCTGTTAGAGCGGTTGATGGAAAGGCACTCAAGCTGTACTGTATGGGGTTTTTTTTCTTTTATTCTTAATGACTGGGCTCCAAAGGAAGGAAAAGAAAACCACGAAGCTCTGGAGGCTTCTTGTCAAGTTCCGCCTCAATCCAGATGCTTCCACAAGCTGATTCTCAAGCTCTTGTTCAATCTGTCTCCCATCTGCAACTAGGCAACATCCACTTTCATCTTAGGCTACCTCCTGATTGTCTCCAGACAGCACACTCAAAATTCGAGACTTTGGTGATATTAATATACAAGGAAAACATGTGTATTTAAATCTAATAAGAGGCCACATAGAAACTAGACAGAAGAAATAAGAATTCTTCATTTATATTTAACGTAATGACAAAAGAGGAGGGACATGTAATTTCTACTATATATATTATTTGATCATGCTGAATAAGAAACAGTATCTAACAATTTTTGGAGAATTCAAGTTTCTTACTACAGAAATATTTTTTCCCTCCCTTTTCTAAAAAAAAAAAAAGCCACCCAGATAGTATTCTTAATTCAGTGTGTTACCTGGCTATTTACACTCACAACCAGCTTGCTAAACATGGCATTCCTTTATTTTCTCCATTTCATAACAAATGTGTTGCATTTTCTAAGGAAGGAGGATAAATTAAAGGATTTTAATTGTTACGAGATTCCTTTTAGAATTTGGAATCAAAAGCTTTGGATATCATACAAATTTAATAAATAAATATTTGGGATTAAGAAAGATGACAGTGAATTGCAACATACATTTTGCAAGTACCTCTTGTAACTTGCATAATATAAGCAATTTTGGATTGATATTTTTTAAAAAATTCTTTGTCACCAAGAGAGCATTTGGGTTAAGAGCATTCGGGTAATGCTCCTTATTCACATTTCCCAGTTCTTTTTCTTACAGTTGGAATTGTATATCACAAAGTCCTTCAGTGACACCTAGCGGTCTTAGATGAAATATCTTCCCTATAAATTCATTGCAGATACAATGTTAGAATTGCAAAATGGCCAGGGTGGGATGGGGGTATTTTCTGGGTTGTAAAGCAAGGAGCAATTATGATGAAAAACATAATTGTAATCATGTAAGCACTTTCTTATTTGCCATAAGATTAGTATTTCCGATTTGTTCACAACTTTTGTATTAAACAGATGAAGAAGGAAAGTAACGTGTTTGCAGGTGTTTGATACCAGAACCAGATTATATCCAAACCACCTTTTTATTCCAAAAGTCACAAAGGTTTCTCACTGAGGATCTTTACATTATCCAATTCCTGGTCCTCTTAGCATGAGATTTCAGAGACTAAACCCAAATCCACTGCACTTAAAGTATGTGATCTCTTCTAAATTATATTCTTTACATTCTTTTTTTTTAAAAAAAAGTAAGAATATTTAAAATTCAACATGAAAAATTAATTAAAAGGTGGGGAGAATGCCCCAAGGGTGCTAGCCAGCCCCAAATCTGTGTGATCCTTTGCAAGTCTCAAGCAAAATGGAAGAGCCAAGTCTTAAGATATTTTTGAATGGTCAGGAAACTGGGGCCTATCCTGCCTCTGGGGGCAGAATATTCCAAAGGGCAGGGGGCAATAGTAGAAAAAGTTCTCTTTAACTGACAGGGTCTGCAACATATCTTTCCTACCTGACTGGATGGATAGGCTGATGAGTTCCAAAGGCAACCTGACACCATCTCATCTAGGACTTTAAAGGTCATAACTGACTCCTTGAATTGGACCTAGAAGTAAACATCCAATGCAGCTCATGCAGCAAAGGTTGGCCCGGACCATTCTTTGGGTAGCAAAGATTGCTCACATAGCCACATTTTCAGAGTTCTCAAGTAGAAAATCTCATTTAAAAAGAAAAAATGCTGATACTGTAGTTGTTTTGGGTGCAGAGTATTGAATAATTAAAAGCTACCAATTAATGCTAGTAGACATTTATTATATTTGAAATCAAGAGTATAGAGAAAGGATGTGAAGACTCTTTCTCTTGCCTATTTATCATCATTTGTCCAAGTGGTCAAGTAGAGTTCATAAATGTCAAAAGATGACTCGGTCTTCAACATTGTCTTTAACACATTGTCCATTTACAGCTGGGATTGGCAGCCTCTGGCTTTTAACATAATTTCAAGAGCTCCTGTATTACAATGAGTCATTTTAAACTTTTGGCACACATAATCAAATATTGCTTTCTGGATCTTTGATCTTGTGGTATTTTGGATGATATACAAACATTACCTTATAATGAAATATATAGAGTAGGGCAAGTTGAATTTGTCTCAAGAAATCTTTTGTGCTGTAGAGACATGTCTTACTGAAAAAATAACAAAAATGCTTTACATCAACTGACTGCCTTCCTTTACTATTTGCAAAGATGTATTTTTGCCCAGGTGTCTTGCATTTCCTCAGAAGCTTGGAGTAATTGATGGGAAGCTTCAGAAGGTGCTTGTTTTATAAAAGCTTCTTTTAGGTCATGAATATCACAGAAGGCTTTAGAGCAGGGTAATAGAATACTAGTATTTCACTCTTTAACAACAAGGAACCCACATTATTTCATGATATCACTCAAATGAAATATTGCCATTGATCGAAAGTCAGTTTGGTTGAGCAAAGCTCCCTTCAAAGGTCTACAAATCCAAAATGATGGCAACACTCCATAGGCAGATTTAGTTGTGCAGTAACATAAAACAACACAATCACATTGAAAAATAGCTCTTCAAATATTTGATGAGATGTCTATGATTGAAAACTTTATACATTCTGGAGTTCTTCACCATACTTGCCCCTCTAAGGCATTATGCACATTTCTGTTAGGATGGTGAATTCACCTTTGGCAGCATCACAGATACATAGCTGGTAATTTAGGATTAAAACGTTTTCAGTTGGGTTGCACTCTTAAAGGAAGAGGTATAACGACTATATTCTGTAGAATCTCATGACTATAGCAACTAGCTGTATCATTTGTTATAGGCCAAAGAAATACATGACCTTTGAACATTATTAAAGTGAGGTACCATTTTACCAACCATGGCCAATAGTGAAAGAATCTGAATGGCTAATAATACTCCTAGCAGAATATTAAGTGACTAAAAACTATTGGACCTGCATAATAGCATCACATTTAGTCTTAAGATTCTCTTCTGAGCACTTGTTATCTAAAGCAACTACCATGGTTTATATTTTCAAAAAGTTCTGATTTAAAAGAATTGGTGAAATTGGGATTTTTATTTATCTCCAATAAGATGATTGTCTACAGGTAGGTTTTTTCCATCAAATACAGAAAAGAATTGTTATCTTTGCCACTTATTTTCTCCAAAATTGCACTTTCAAAGGTTAGATAGATGACATCTCAAGATAAAAATGAACAGTCTGTACATACTCTTGATACAGAACTTGTTGGTTATGCATAATGGGAACATATTATCCATGTGGATTTAGATATATAGGAGTATTAAGTATGCTATAGGGAGATATGGCATTCAGAATATGATCCTACTAGAAACAAAAGTTTCACAATATCCATTAAGTACAAATTAAAACATTACGTATTTCCTTTTCATTAGGAAAAAAGGTACATGACTTAATTCCCGCCTGAATAAACTAATCCCTTCCATAGTTAAAACCTCTCGTCTTCCTAAATAAGGCTAGAAATTTATCTTACCTCTATCAGGCAACACATTAAAACCTGAGGACTACTTAACAAGTTGATTTGACTTTTCGACAATTTTTAATGTCAGCTGTGTGCTTTAAGTATTTCATTTTTCTATGAAATTAATATGATCAAGATAAATTTGTATGCATGTTCAGATAAGCTCCCTTCAACAGAAATTTTGTATACTTCCTTAACTTACTCTTGAAAATGACAAACTTACCTGAAGCATATAATCAGGGTAAATTCAAAAGGCTATACAGTACTCATTCAGATCTGTTACAATTTCTTTTTTCTAGTTTAATTTGTGTAAGGTAAAGGTAAAGGTTCCCCCGCACATGCGTGCTAGTCGTTTCTGACTCTAGGGGCCGGTGCTCATCTCCGTTTCAAAGCCGAAGAGCCAGCACTTGTCCGAGGGCATCTTTGTGGTCATATGGCCGGCATGACTAGACGCCAAAGGCACACGGAACGCTGTTACCTTCCCACCGGAGTGGTTCCTATTTTTCTACTTGCATTTTTATGTGCTTTCGAACTGCTAGGTTGGCAGAAGCTGGGACGAGTAACAGGTGCTCACTCTGCTATGCGGCACTCGGGATTCAACCTGTCAAACTGCCAACCTTCAGATCGACAAGCTCAGCGTCCTAACCCACTGAGCCACCGTGTCCCTTATTAATTTGTGTGCATGATTGTAAAAAAAAGTTCCCACAATAGTTTTTCCCCCTTCTAATCTGCTAGGACAAGAAACACTTCTATAATTTGATATTTACATAATAGGAAGTCTTTCTTGCTAGCACAGGAATTAAGAGCTAACCACAAAAACCCAACTGCTACCGGAAATATAACATAAGGGATAACATTTCAAAAGTACTAAGTAAATCTCCTTTATCAAATTACCGAACTAATGTTGGTGATGTGCAGAATTATTTTTGCCACATGACTGTGGGGGGAGTGAAGAGGGTGGTATTAACCGATTTTATGAGTCCTCAGTGCTGACAAATTCTCTGGATGCTCGTTTGCTAAAGGACAAACAACTTTAATAAATAAGACCAACAAAGTAGTCCGTAGCACCTAAATATGTATTTTCATTTTTTATTTCAGTACAAGTTCAGTGAATTTTGGAACTGAACCAACTGCTCATTACAGAAATGCAAAACGTAATATATCCAAATTTAAGAAATAAAATCCATGGTCACGATTCAGAGAACCAACCGTACTTGCATGCAAAAGGTGGGTACAAACACAGTAAGAGTGGTTGTCAAGAATGAAACTTTGGCAGCTATGGCACCTCTTCATTTCAACTTGCCATTAAAGTAAGGGGGAGGGTGTTGCTTTAGAATGGGTTAGATGGATTCTACGATTCTGCTGAAGTCTGTGAGAGCCTGAAACCTTTCCGAGGACCCTGCAGCAGGTGTGGAGAAGAAGCAGACGGTTCCTCTCCACACCTGCTGCAGGGTCCTTGGAAAGGTTTCAGGCTCTCATGGTCTTCAGTGGAATCCTACAGGTTTTATTTCTCCATTTAATCCATTCTAAAGCAACACCTCCCCCCTTACTCTAATAGCAAGCTGAAATGAAGAGGCACATAGCTGCCAAAGTTTCATTCTTGACAGTGGTGTTTTATTGGCCAATCAGCCTCTCTCATTCTTGCCCCACCACAATATTGCGTTCCCAGCAGTTTTTCTACAACACAAAGGGTTTTACATGACCACGCAATTTAATTCACCTCAACATAATTACAGCCCAATGCCATGCTCACCATTTAATATAAAAGTGATAAAACCTTATGACCATATGAAATGATAATACCAAAATGGGCCAGCTTTTCCAAATTCCACACCATAAAAGAGCCGAGATTTAAAAACATACTGCTTTCCTCTATGAAAAAAATGGTATCTTTTCAGTTACTGTGGGGATCATAAATGGAGTCAAAGGAAGAATGAAAATGATCTGTTATGATATATTATCTCGCTTAAACCTTCCTTTCAAATGATCATATATCTTCACATAGGACACAAGCAGGGCAAAGAATTAGAAGAACCATGGATCAGAAATTGTTAAAACTCTCTTGGACTCATCTTGGACTTGAGAGAATCACAGTGAGATAGTGGAACAGATGTTCCCAAAACATCCCAACTCTAACACATCTCTAGTTTGTAAACAATTAATAGATGATGAGACACATCTATCCAGGGATTCAAAAACCGTATTGGCCTCAAGTAAGAAACCATCCATCAATTGTTATTCTATAGATTATTATTGTTCCTATTCAAGCTCTATCTGTACCTTCAAGTTATGGAATTTGGGTTATTAAAAGGTACAGTAGAACAATTTGTAGTTGACAACATCAAAAGGATGAACAGAATTAAGGGGATAGATATATAACTAAATTTCAATTAAGAGTTCCTTTGAAATTAGATTTAAAGATATTTTCTCCAGAGAAATGTGTAATGGGATAAATACCAGGAATAAGCAAAGCAAAATTATGGAGAAGCAACAGTTCTTATTTTAATGAAAGGTAACTCGGTTATTAAATGAATACACATGTGCATGTTACTGCATGCACATGTCCATGTATGAGTATGCTGAGTTTACCGCATACATGCTACTGGGACAAATCTGAAATAAATAATAATAAATAATAATAAATAACCCCAGTTTTCTTGCTTGCTTATTTGCTTCATAACTATCACAGTGGCTGGTAAATGTAATTTCAGTTAATAATTGAAATGAATAAGTAGCCTTTTCCAAAAGTGAGTTTTAAAGCTAAATGACCCATTTGATACCCTTTTTTAAAATGCTCTTAGAAAATTTAATGGAATGGAAAAATGCCCTCCAGAAGAAATGGTAGAATTAACTGTTCACTTGGCTGATCTCAGAAAACTAAATTGGTTCAGGTTACAAGGAAGGAGATGACATACCATTTCAGTAGTAACCAAGAAAACTACCTGGATATATCTATAAAATCACAAGAGTTGACTTCTGTGTCTCAAACATTTGCTTCTCATTTTCTTCTGATACAAAATGAGGCTTCAAGAAATACTGTGCCTTCTAAAACAGGGGTCCCCAACCTCCAGTCCATGGACTGGTACTGGGCCCCGGTATGCCAGCAACCAGTCTGCACAAACAAGCAAAGCCCCATCCACGGGATGCAGGCAGCACACAGAACCACACATTCTCCGGTCCACGGAAAAACCTCTCTCCATGGAACTGGTCCCTGGTGTCCAAAAGGTTGGGGACCTGTGTTCTAAAAGATTGTTTCCTCATGAAGATACAGTCCTCTTTAAACTATAGCACACATTTCTTTTGTATTAAGTCAAAATGAGTTCTCTATTCAGGCTTTCATGTACAGAATATGCTGAATTGAAAAGTTTACCTTTGAAGTTTTTAGATACATCAAAATCAGTGTCTGATTTTGAGAAGCATAATCACAAGTATCATGATGCAACTGGCAGAAATGTCATAATTTGCATCACTTCCTGACATTATTGGGGCTTGTAACTGTATACTTAAATATACTGGCCTTTCCCAGCCTAGCCATTTCTAGATGTATTATAGATTTCAACTTTTTAAACCATAAACTGCCTCTGTGATCATAGCAAGGAGATCAAGGAGGGTCCACAATCAGTTTCGATGTCACATGACAGCACCAGCATTACTACATATCAAAAAATTCTTCTTTATAAGAAACAGACACCTTTGAGTTTTAAAACTACTACATAATACTGTTAGTGGGACATTTACAGTAACTGTCCATGAAAACACAAGCCATTCACATAGTCTATACAAAATAAGACACTGATATGTAGTACGAGTTCTAATTCTGGAAGAAAATCACATTAATAATTCAGCTTTCTATAAGAAAAGGTCATGGGCCAATTTGCACAGAATAGAATTAATTTCAAGCATACTTTCTAATTTTCTTCAATGAATAATTAGCAGTTACTTTTTCAAACTTATTATTTCATACATTATTCACATCATTCAAAGAATTTAATTCTGCTAATCAATAATTTGAATCCAATTAAAGGGTCACATTGACTCATAGCACAGAATCCTGAAGTGTTTGAGATGACATGTACTATCATTTGATAAACAGATCTCTACTTATACTGGAATAGTTTTCTCTGTTAAATATGCATTGCTAAAACACAGTGCAGTACAATTAGCCCTCCTGAATAACATGACTTTTTCTATAATCATTTTATCAAAATCCTCAATATATAAAATATTTATAGCATACGCTTTAAGAAAAAAGTGTATACTTTCTCAGGCAAAAATATAATGGTAAAAGGCAACAGATTGATAGCAAATAAATAATCCTTTCAGTGTTGGAGAATTCCAGTCATGTGTACTGACACTGGAATTCCCATCCCCTGGAAATCTACTGACTTTAAAATCTATAATCCTGGAAGTCTTAAAGCTTAATGTTGTAGCATAAAACAAAAAGGGAAGCAAATTGACCAATGCTACAGGATATTAAGCTGGAAGAAGGAACCTTTTCAACTGCGAATTTGGTTATACAAGCATAGTTCTTTAGCTTATGTTGTAGGAGAACAGTTTATCCATCAAGACTAGTGCATTTTAAAAACGTTTAAAAAATACTCTGAGTTTTGACTAGCTGCACTTGATTCAAGTGTTGCTTGTTGTGGAGGTCTCAAATGGTTTTTTTTTCCTTTTTAAATTAAACCTGTTGCTACACTAAGCAGACAAGCAAAAAAGGGTAGTCCATGGGAAAATTCACATTTCCAATCCAGAGGAATTATCTTACTCCAATTCGGGAAGTCATCCATTCCAGCCCTTGGCACAATCTGGGAGAAAAGAATAAAACTCAAGTCTTAACAAATATTTATTTGTTAATCATTGTAGCACTAGTAGTCTCCATTAAGAGATCATTATTTAAAGGCAAAATGTCAAGAACCTAAACAAAATGCATTGGTTTCTTCTGATGTTTGCCTTGAATCCAGATCTTTCCATAGCTTTCGCTATTACTGCCTTGGAAATTAACTGGAGGAAGGGAGGAGAGAGGGAAGGAAGGAAGGAAGGCAGGCAGGCAGGCAGGCAGGCAGGCATTAACATTTGTACCACTTTAGCATTTTGCCACCCAGTCTGCTCTAGGCCAAGCCCAGGCACAATAACATAATGATTTTAGTTAAAGAAAAAAAGCAGAAGTCTATCTGGACATTATGTCAAAGTTCCCTAATCTAGGTTTCTTCAATTAACAAATACTCCTGAACAGAAAAATCTTGAACTTGTGAAACTGTTTAAAGATAGTGAACAATAGCTGAGTCTACTACAGCTCATTTTAATATACCTGCCTTCTATCCAGTGACCCCAAATTTAGAATTATCCTGTGGTATATTACACACATTTCCATTCTGCCCTATAGTAAAAAGTATTTGATTTGAAATATCTGATTAAGTAGGAAAGAGTTAATAAAGCAAACTGCTGAGTGATTTCAAAGCTTTTTGAAAATTACTCAGTGAAATATTCACAAATATGTTCATGTTTTCTTATTTAGTTTAAGCTGTAAGAAACTAATGGCATTATAATCATTCTTTTTATTAACAATTTCCTTAATTGAGAAGCTAGTATTAATAATGTATTTAGAAATA
The DNA here is from genome assembly GCF_964194415.1 of Vipera berus. Classification (NCBI taxonomy): domain Eukaryota; kingdom Metazoa; phylum Chordata; class Lepidosauria; order Squamata; family Viperidae; genus Vipera; species Vipera berus. Next base: position 106,663,439 of record NC_138205.1, read on the forward strand.
TTTACATAACTTTAATAAGAAATATAGAAATTGTAAGTATCTCTAAAGTAAAATATTTTATTATGATACTTACCCTTCTCCTGTTAATGCACAGCAGGACTGAATATGCCATGGGTGATCCTTTATAGAACTAAGGGTTAGATACTTGGAAATTTCAGCTGCAGTCATACAACCCTTCATATCTTGCTTATTTGCAAAAATGAGTACGGCAGCTTTTTGTAAATCCTGTAAATTGCAATATTTAGATAACTTGGATAACCATGATGCTACTTTCTACACACACACACACACACACACACACACACACATTTATTTATTTTTTATTCATTCATTCATTCATTCATTCATTCATTTAATTGATTTTATATACCGCCCTATTCCCGAAGGACTAAGGGCGGTTTACAGGGCGAGTTAAAACAATACAAATAAGTATACTTTAAAATAGAATTAAATAAGACTAGCCCACAATTAAACAAATTAAAATTAAAATTAAATTAAAATTACATTAAAACCCCCTCAGTCCAGGCCAGCAAGATCAAACAACCAAGTTTTAGGGTCCCGGCGAAACGAGCGAAGGTCTGGGGCAGTCCGAAGTTCTACCAGCAGTTCATTCCATAGGGCAGGCGCGCCCACAGAGAATGCCCTCTCCCTTGGAACCATCCGTCGGCATTCCCTAACCGGCGGAACCCTAAGAAGGCCCTCCCTGTGGGAGCGCACAGGACGCTGGGAGGCTGATGCTGGCAGCAGGTGCTCCCTGAGATAATCCGGACCCATGCCATTTAGGGCTTTATAGGTCATCACCAGCACCTTGAATCTCACCCGGAAGAGAATTGGAAGCCAATGCAGCTCGCGGAGAAGAGGTGTTACATGAGAGTATCGGGAAACTCCCATTACTACTCGCGCAGCTGCATTTTGCACCAGCTGAAGCCTCCGAGTGGTCCTCAAGGGCAGCCCCATGTAGAGAGCGTTGCAGTAGTCTAACCGGGAGGTAACGAGCGCATGAGTGACTGTGCGTAGGGCATCTCGGTCCAAATAGGGTCGCAACTGGTGCACCAGGCGAATCTGGGCAAAAGCCCCCCTGATCACAGCTCCTATATGATCTTCCAAACTGAGCCGTGAATCCAGGAGAACGCCCAGTTATGAGCCCTATCAACGGGGGGGGGGGGTAACACCCCATCTCCCATCATTAATGATGGACAAAAATGATTCACCCGAGATGCCGGTATGTACAGCCAATTCTCACAATTCCTTTTACACAAGGTGGTGATGCATTTCCCTGATGCCAGAAAGGGACACTCTTTTTTTAGACAGTACTGCACAACGACAGGTAAGTTTAACAAACATCTAGTCAACACCTTAAAATATGAAATTTTAGCCATTTTCGAAGTTTGTCTCCCCATCAATGGAAAGTACTTCTCCATTGCTGGACCTCATAATTTTTTGCCAATGAAATACTTTCTTCTTCCCAGAAGGCTGTTTCAGAGATTTGTCAAACTTTCCGAAATAACTGAGATATAAAACGGGAACTCTTGTTCTGCACTAGTTGGCAGGTTCTGCCATCCATTTTTACAGCACTTAAGATCCAAACTAAAGTTGACATTCCAGGAATATCCAAACTAGGATAATGCTGATTTCAAATACATCCATAGAATTTTCTCAGCAACAATCCTCCTTTGGAGATTTTTATTTACTCCTTGATATAAATCCTGGAAATTCATAAAGAATACAGTCAAGACTAAATGAAATACCTCATGGGCCAACATTCGGTAGAGTTCTTCTTTTGTGACAGACAACCTCTCACGATCAATGCTGTCCACTACAAGGATTATAAACTGTGGAAAGACGAAGAGTTGAAGAAAGAACTGAAGAAATATGTTGTAAAACAGGCAGTATCCCAGAAGATGAAATTCTTCATGTATGTGCAACTGCATAAGTCTGTTGCACAAACAAGAGCACCATAGCTTCTTTTTCTACTCTTTCTTAAGTTCCTGCTCCTCTCTGAAGCAAATGGCAACAGGAGCAGGGACAATCAAAGCATTTAGCATTGAAACTCTCTAGAAATAACTTTTTGTTTTCCATTTCAGGATTTTCAGAGATCAATACCATGTGGTACTTCTCATGGCAAGTTCTTGGAAGTCTTAAAAACAAAGAGACTCCAAGCAAAGCCTTTTTCTATTACTGTCTTTCCAGGAATATCCTGCTTTAAAACTCATCTCAAGCACTTGCTATAGCATTGGGCAGAATGGAACCTTGGTACCAGCTGATGTATTTATAATAATGCCCTCCCGCTCTTTTTTAACAGAATCATCTCAAAGTGAGATGCAGTATTTATCCTTGTTAGGTTTTTCACACAAATCCCCAATACCATCAACATGAACAATCAGCATTGGGCATACACAAAGAACCAATCAGAGACTAGCCATCATTAACCTGTACCTGTTGCAAACCAGCTTGGCTAAAGGCCATTCAGAAGTCAGGACACCTAGCTATAAAGACAGGAACCCAGTTATTCCTTGTTTAGTTGTCTGTGATTACCTTGCCTCTGAAGATGCCACCAATGTCAAGAAATCTGTTCCCTAGACCAGGGGTCCCCAATCTAGGGGCTGGGGGCTACTATAGGCAATGGTCTATAGTGGTGGGCCAGTGCAGGTGCCGTCTCACTCACACAAGCAGCAGGCTCCAATGCTCGCAGCCGCACTTATAAATGAAGCTGTGTGCACGTCTGCCACCTGCCCCTCACAAAAAAATGCCCCCTCTTCCCTCTGCACCAGGCCACCAACCTGGAAAGGTTGAAGAACACTGCCCCGGACCATGGTCACAAACCTGAAGTTCAACATGCCCAACAGCTATTGGGTATGAAACAGTGCACCAAAATAGCCCTGATACCATAAAGGGGCAAAAATCATAGTAAAACAATCACCTACCTCTGTATTTGAATAATAGGTATTCCAGGATGATCTTAATGACTCTTGTCCACCAATATCCCACATAAGGAAATGTGTGTTTTTCACTACAATTTCTTCAACATTACTGCCTATGGTAGGAGATGTGTGAACCACCTCATTCATTAAGCTAAAAAGAAAGAGAAAAGATGGTCTGTTTAAAGAGATCTAAAATGCAGTTACCAGGAGACTGCCCAGAATGTTAACAACAACAACAACAACAACAACAACAACAACAACAACAACAACAACAACAACAATAATAATAATAATAATAATAATAATAATAATAATAATAATAATAATAATAATAATAGGGTTGGAAGAGACCTTGGAGGTCTTCTAGTCCAACCCCCTGCTCAGGCAGGAAACCCTATACTATTTCAGACAAAAAGTTGTCCAGTTTCTTCTTAAAAACTTCCAGTGTTGGGAGCATTCACAACTTACAGAGGCAGGTTGTTCCACTGATTAATTGTTCTAATTGTCAGGAAATTTCTCCTTAGTTCTAGATTGTTTCTCTCTTTGATTAATTTCCATCCTTGTCCTGCCTTCAGGTGCTTTGGAGAACAGCTTGACTCCCTCTTCTTTGTGGCAACCCCTGAGAAATTGGAACACTGCTACCATGTCACCCCTAGTCCTTCTCTTCATTAAACTAGACATACCCAATTCCAGCAACGGTTCTTTATATGTTTTAGCCTCCAGTCCCCCGATCATCTTTGTTTTTCTTTTCTGTACTCTTTCTAGAGTCTCAACATCTTTTTTACATCGTGGTGACCAAAACTGGATGCAGTATTCCAAGTGTAGCCTTACCAAGGCATTGTAGTGGTATTAACACTTCACGTGATGTTGATTTTAACCCTCTGTTAATGCAGTCTAGCACTGTGTTGGCTTCTTTTGGCAGCTGCAGCACACTGCTGGCTCATATTTAAGTGATTGTCCACTAGGACTCCGAGATCCCTCTTACAGTTACTACTATTGAACAAGGTATCACCTATACTGTACCTGTGCATTTGGTTTTTCTTGCCTAAATGTAGAACCTTAATTTTTTCATCATTGAATTTCATTTTGTTAGATAGCACCCAGTGTTCAAGTCTTTCAAGATCCTTCTATATCTTAAGCCTATCTTCTGGAGTGTTGGCTATTCCTGCCAGCTTGGTGTTGCCTGCATATCTGATGAATTCCCCATCTATCCCCTCATCCAAATCATTGATGAAGATGTTGAAGAGCACTGGGCCCAGAACAGAGCCCTGTGGCACCCCACTACACACTTCCCTCTGTGTAGATGCAGTTCCATTGAGGACCACATGCTGAGTATGGCCTATCAGCCAGCTACGAATCCATCTGGTGGTGATGCTGCCTAACCCACATTTTTCTATCTTATCAAGTAGTAGGTTATGATTTACTTTATCAAATGCCTTACTAAAGTCCAAGTAAATTACATCCACAGCATTCCTCTGGTTCACTAATTTTGTTAGTCCAATTTGGTCCACTAATGTTGATACAGTAATTCTGACCCAAAAGGTAGGGAGTGAGCACAATTTGTTCTCTTTCAAAAAAAAAAACACCCAAAAAACCTTTGGAGGGATTTTCATTATGTCTTTATATTTTGCTCAGTTTTGCTCATCACCCTTTGCAATGTGCTTTTTAACATATTTGCCATACACTAAATAAATATTGCTCACCAATTCTGGTATACCATTGTTCAAAGAAGTTTATAAAAGGAATGTGCAATAATTTGGAAATAAATTGTAAAAGGGGTTTATGAATGCAAATATAGCATCTCTATAGCTTTTTAAATCAATCATGAGTTTTTTTGGCATTGAACAGCTACTTTCAACAGCTGCCACGTGATCCTAGCTAGTTTAGAGTTGCAGACAACAGTTACATACATGCTCCATAGCAACATTGGATTCAAATATGAAATGTTTCAGAGCCTTTGTTTGTATCAATCAGAACATCTAGGCCATATGCTGAGTATCAATTATGATTACCAGATCTGTTGTCTGCAACCAAAAGTCAATCAGAATTGGAAGGGGTTATCAGCTCACATACAAAATCACATTGTCCTGTCAATGGAGGACTTTAGGTTCAGACAACAAAGTTACAAGATCCAGTTCTACTTTCTCCATTACACGGTGAGGGTGACGTCTAAGTTCAGTTACATTAGAAGTCTTAACATTGTGCCATATATGAAAATTTAACAGTGTAAGGTATCTTTTTAGGAAGGGCTAAATATAAGAAACTCTTTTTGATATTCTCTCACACGCTTATTCTCAGCATAAATGATTCAACAACATTTCCAGAATGTTCTGTTTCTGGACAGACTTCAATACTTGATCTTTGTGCTGACATCCAGCATATCAGTTACATGCCAGTGTCCTTTAGAACAACAAATTCTAATAAGCCATAAAGTCAATTGCAATATAGGAAAGAAATATTCCAAAGAAAATCATATAGGCCAGTATTATATCATATGTAAACTAAGTAGTACAAACTAAAACAGTAATAGGACAATTACTCTTTCACCAATGGCAATAAACTGGATTATCAATCAAGTTCTGATACGAAAGGATTACGGGAATTCTTAATATACTGGAAGAACTAAACCGAGTACTGTTTAAAATGTATACTCATACTGAAAAACACATTCAAGCTCTAAGATTATTATTTAGTATTCAGGAATTTAAAATATTTCTGTTTTTTGGAAGGTTTAGTTTTCAAAAATTTATTAATCTTGCAGAAATACTGCAACACTATTAGCTTCATGGATTGAAAGCTAGAAGTATATACTGAAATACTTACAATTGGTACAGAATTGTAGTCTTGCCAGCATTATCAAGTCCCACAATTATCACTTTGTGTTCTACAATGCATAAAAACAAGCAGTTGTAAAAATTATAACACTTATAAGTAATCTACCTATTAATTTAATATGCCCTACAGCTATCTTATTTCATTTATATGCCTCAATATTATATGTTTTCATTATAGAATAGTTTGAATTACTAGAAATTTGACTTAAAAGTGATGTCAGACAACTGTTTTCCGGCATAAAAGAGATTCTGTTCCTATATCATTTTTCCATACTTACCAAACACTTCCTCAAGTATCATTATTTCTTTAAAAAAATGAAGTCTAGGGGCATATATAGAAAAGCACAGTGTGTTTGTTGGACAACCTCAGTCTCCTAATGTTTGTTTTACAAATATCAACAGCTATATTGAAAGTTCTCTATTTACAACCATGTGTTTAGTTAGTCCTTTATTTACAACCATTCATTTAGTAGACGTTCAAAATTACAATAACCCTGAAAAAAGTGACTTATGACTCTCTCTGAACATGAATGTCATGACATCCCCATCGTCATAAGATTAAAATTCAGGCACTTGGCAAATATTTTGGCATACATGGTTACAATGTCCTAGAGTCACATGATCACCACTTACAACCTTTCTGCAAAGTCAGTGGGGAAAGCCAATTTTTTGCTTAACATTGTATGATTCGCTTAAAAATAGTATTGATGCACTTAACAACTGTAGTGAAAAAGGTTATAAAATTGGGCGCTATTCACTTAACAACTGCCTTGCTTAGCAATGTAAACTTTGATTCAATTGTAATCACAAGTTGAGGATTACCTGTAAAAATATTTTTAAAACAATCCCACTTACTACCAAGAAAAATAAACACAGAGCAAGGGTTCAGGAGCTTGAAACTACATCTCATGAAATATCTCAAGATCAAGGTTGTGAGTCATTATTAAATTGAGAAGTCTTTCAATTACAGTACATATGAAACTGTATCAGCTTAATGCAACAAATATTAGGAGACAGATAGCTAGCATCATAAAATCAATGTTATTATTTCACTTTTTCATTTCAATTCTTCCTAATAACTGAAATTATGGATCCACTCATAAAACAAGATTTTTAACCATGGATTGTTTACTAAAGTTGAATCTTGCTAACACACCATGCTAAATCAAAATAGAAGAACTCACATTTTATGTAGGTTGAAAACAAGCAAATCATATCATTGCTCCATGTTAACTAAGGTGCAGGTCAATCTTCTACTTGAAGCTATTACACAAGTCACCACAACCAAGGTTACTTTTGATTAATATCTTTGAGTGGCTTCTCATACCAGAATCACTACTGAATCTTCTGAAGAATACTGTCCTCTGATGATAAAATTGAGTGTGAGAAAGTTGTTTCTATCCCACTCTCTCAGATCTGTGGCCAACAACACAGGCTGAAGATGTTTCACACAGTTCAGGCAATCTTCCCCAGGAATATAAAACTTTTTAGAGTCAAAGGTCAAATTAGGCCTTTCTGTTAGATACTGAGGAGCATAACCCCAAAGGGGATAAGAGAAGAAAGAAAATTGTTATAATGCTAATTTGATTTTAAATTGATTGAATATAGCTATACTTATCAATACAGATTTGTAGTTTTTTTATCATGCTACTGTGGTTTGCACAGTGGTTTGACACGGTGGCTCAGTGGGTTAGGACGCTGAGCTTGTCGATCAGAAGATTGGCAGTTTGGCGGGTCGAATCCCGAGTGCCGCGTAACAGAGTGAGCGCCTGTTACTCGTCCCAGCTTCTGCCAACCTAGCAGTTCGAAAGCACGTAAAAATGCAAGTAGAAAAATAGGGACCACTATGGTAGGAAGGTAACAGCGTTCCGTGTGCCTTTGGCATCTAGTCATGTCGGCCACATGACCACGGAGACGTCCTCGGACAAGCACTGGCTCTTTGGCTTTGAAACGGAGATGAGCACCGGCCCCTAGAGTTGGAAACGACTAGCACGCATGTGCGGGGGAACCTTTACCTTACTGTGGTTTGCAGCAGAATGGCTGTATGCCTACATTCTCATTCTGTGTGTGTGTGTGTGTGTGTGTGTGTGTGTGTGATTTTGTGTGTGTGTGTGTGTGTGTGTGTGATTGTGTGTGTATTTCAATTAAAGAGATCAAAAGTTTATTCTCAAGTTCAATATAATGCTGCATTACCAACACTTAAAATGATTAACTACTGTAAGAGTATACAATCAATGTATAATTTGGCAGACAATATTTAGGTCTTTGGTTTATAAAATTTTAAAATTTCATAAACTTTGTCTCTAAAAACCATCTGGCAAAATATTTTTTTCCATTCATTAGAGATAAAAAAGACTGGTACATATACTTAAATATTGGCCACACTAATTTCAGGTATATAATACTGGAAGAGTGACTGGAAAAGTTCTTATATTTTTACATTTTAATATAGTAAAATTTCTCCCTAAGGAGCCAAGGCCAAAAGGCACAATAGAAGAAGCTTTCTTTTCAGTCCAGTTCTCTATTCCCCTTTGATTCAAAACCTAAACGTATCATCTACTCTTACCATCAATGACCTATGTCCCAAATATTTGACTACTTTAGATCTGTGTTTCACAATCTTAACTTTAAGTTGTGTAGAATTCAGTTCAGTATCAGTTAGTGAACTTTCACTCCTAGAACTCCTTAGCCAGCATGCATTTTAGCTAGGGAATTCTGGGAATTGAAGTCCACATAACTTAATATTGCTCAGGTGAGAAATGGTGTTCTGGTTTAATGTCTAAATGAGGAATACTGCACTAGCTAGCTGTTGATGGATTTGAAACTATCTTTTCCTGCCTAGCCACTCTTAGGATTGTTGGAGGAACAGGTGGGTGGAGAAAAGACAGAACATGTTATGACATTTCAGGATAAAACGCAGGTAATATAAAGGGGAAAGCCCCTCAGTCAAGCTCAGCAACATGAACGTGTTCCTAGCGCTATCTCAGCAACAATACAGAAAGGATTTGTCATTAGTTTTCTCCCACGTCCTCATCTGATCCATAGCTCTGGGATTCTCCTTTGCTTGTGGGCTCCCATCCCAGTCCACACCAGAGCCGATTTTACTTAGCCTTCTAAGCTTCGCCTTGGGCTGCAACCCATTCCAGGAGAGCCCCCCTCTATCTACTTTCCACCGGGATCGGCCTTCCCGCGGGACCCACCTCCTCTTTTGCTATAATATCCACGACCAAAGCCCAGTCTGCCTACTCGGATCCATATTGCCTCCCGGGTTCTTCCCCTTGCCATCGCCTCGCGGGAGCAGAGCTGCTGCTATGGCTTTCCTGCTCGATCTAGTCACTCACCCTGCGTACAGAACAGGCTCCACAGCTTGGCGAACAGGAGCCCCATCCCGGAACGGGAGCCGCGATCTCCAATAGACCTGGCGAAGCTCCTTCCTCCGTCCGGTATTCCCTATTCAACACCGCCGAAGAAGCAGGCGGGACCGAAACCACTTCGGCTCCGCCCTGGCCCCTCCCTCCAGCCACACAGGCAGCAAGCGGAGCCCCACCCCTCCTGCCTGCCTCAGAGCTGACGTCACTACGTCGGGGTCCGCGCAAGATGGTAAAGCCCCGAGACTTGAGATGACGCATAACGTTGCCCGAAGAGCGACACAGGGAAGTCTCTTCTTGACACTAAAGCTTCCATTTTAGCGCCGCCATCTGCCGGGCAACTGAAGATTGCAAGTGAGAGTCACTGTTCGTTTTGCCCCGCGCGTTCAACACACAACCGGAAATGCTAGAACATAATTTCAGCATGTACCGATTCCGGTCAGCGAGGCAGGATGAGGGCAGTGCTAACCCATAACGTCATCCCTGTCCTCGCTTTAAGTGGCTACGTCTTTTTTCACCGTTTAATATTCCTGGCGGGGAATGCATCCTCGTTCCAAAAGGAGAATATTGTTTTGGGATATTTGATTTCAAAAATCCAGTTAACAAAACTAAAAATTATCCTTACAGGGTTTTTTTCTCCTTTTTTTTTTAAAAAAATCTGATTTCTGTAAAAGCAAAATATATGGGAGTGACAGGCTATCACGGAACATATGCTCTACCGTAGCTCATCTCCGCAGAAAGTAGAAATGGCTTTCAATTTACTCTGCCTTCCAGTTATGTTAGAATCATTATCCAGTGCTTCCCAAACTTGGCAACAGTTGCAAAATACTGAATTAAACTCATTGACTGGTTTTCATCCTATTGGAAATAACAAACACATTTGATGGGCAGCAGATTGGGCAATCTCTTATCTATTGTTAAATAAATAATATGCCTGGCTTTGCCAAACTACACTTTGCAGGCTCCTTTCCTGTGGGCTGTGACTGCTGGACATTTAGTCCACAACATTTGCAAAGCCATGATCTACAAATGTACCAACCCTTCCATTTTTAGATTCAATATCTAAAGTTTAAAGATATTTTAATGCGCTCAAATTCTATTCACAATGAGTAGTCCAGATTTAGTATGTCTGATTATATATAGATGTAATGTTGTACTGATCCATTATCCAATCTAAATCATCTAAAGAGCAAGTAAAAATGTAAACCATTAAATTAATACTGTACTTCATGTTTATGGAAAGTATACTTAATGACAAAGATATGAAGGTGTGTTCTTGGGCTAAAGAGTAAAAATAATTGGATAGAATGAATGGAACTAAAGGTTAATCCTAAAGTGGCAGCCATAGAAAATTTAAATTAAATTGATATTCTCAAATTTTGCAAATTGTCGAACCCCACACTTGAAAATCAGTTTGGGTCAACTTATCAAATAAAAGTAAGGCTTAGGATTGTGCCAGAAATGTATTTTTTTAATTTTAATGACTAATTATTGATCATAATTATCTAAAACTACGACAGAATCTTAGAACTATTTGTGCAGTTTCCTTCCAGCTGACATTTTAGTTTGCTAGCTCTGACAAAAAAACTCCACTGAAACTGTTTTTCTAGAGAAACAAAAACCCTTGTGAAATCAAAAGATACATATCTTTCCGTATACAATTACTAGCATGACTTAGGCTTACTTTATCAGCCCTAATGGTAGAATAGTCATTGTTGTTTTCTTGTGCTAACCTACAAACCATTTCCGTTTTGAAAATCTAGATTTAAAATAGCCAATAAAATTTCCCTTAGATCACGGGTGTTAAACTGCTGGCCCATGGGCCGGATGCGTCATTTGGAAGCTGCCTCCACCCCATTGCCGGCAATGGCAAAACCATCCCGATACGTTGCACGATGTCATGTGATGTCGCGGTTTGACATGTCTGCCTTAGATGTACACTTCTACAGATACACTAATGCACAAATGGGATATATACATGTAGTTCTAGAGCCTGACTATATTGCACTTGACTACTTAAAGCTACATCAAGATTTAATCGCTGTGGGATAAGAGTACCATGGAGTCCCCCATATGCCCCAATATCTGCCCCATATACATATAAGTTTTTGAAAAACTGTAAAGTTTGCTCAGTGATAATCTTTAATCTGATTATAGTGACTGACTATCTTCCTGGCCAACAAATGAGTTAGAAGAGTTCAGGGAGTTATAAATCTGAAGACTAGCAATACCTGGAGAACCACAACTTCATTCCTATATGAGATATGTGTGTTTGCCAGATTTAATTGTACAACATAAAGTGTGAAATTGGAGATCCTTTTTTTGGGAGGGGGGACTCTGCAGGCTGTATGCTGTTTATACTAGTGGGGAAAATCATCATCCTGTACTAGTTGGAAGCAATAGCAAAAGCACTTGGACTTATTATTCTGCCCATAACGCTTTACCACACTCTCTGGGAGGTTTACAATGTCAGCATATTGCCCCCAACATTTTGGGTCCTCATTTTTCTGACCTCAGAAGAATGAAATGCTGAGTTAACCTTGAGCCCATTAAGATCAAACTCCAGGCTCTGGACAGAATTTGCCCACAATACGCATTATAACCGCTGTGCCATCAGGGCTCCTTAGCATTTGAAGGGTTATAGTATTCTCACTTCCACAAACATATCATTCAAATATCATTTTTTCTATAGAAACCTCTATTACAACAAATAACACCACTGAGTCACAGCCATTCATTCTCATCATTTACACAAATCTATTCTTATTTGAAGTATAATGGAGAAGTGAAATATTGGTCTCCGCTTTAGGAATTAAATGCATGGGCAGGGCGAGTACTGTATCTATTTCAGGAAGTTGATTATGTTAACCAATACATGTAAGACTAATTGCAAAAAGCTAAAAAGATTATGGGCTTGATTCAACAGTTGGGCACATCAAAGAAAACATACTGGAGATGTCATTGTGGTTGCTGGCTGTCAAATGTGATTCCTCAAGGCAGAATCACATGCCTAAAACTTACCTGGAAAATAGCTTGAAAAGACCCACGGGCCAGGCTTATATATCTCAGATGCAAAAATCCAAAAGACCATTAGATGGGAGAAAAGAACTTTTGCCAGAAGACAGTCTTTTGCTGGATTTCTGCAGCCCAGATTCAGGATGCCTATCTTGTTATGGGCAAACATCCTTCCACAACAGATTTATTGATTAGGTGTAATAAAGTCACTGACTCCTAGCAAGTATGTAGATAGATTTTCTCCATGATGATCTGTCCCTAACTTGGTCCAACTCTTCCAATGGTGCATCCATCGCCATTGTAATGAAATCCAGCTACCTTCCTGCTAGTTTCTTCTTTCCTTTTGTCTACAACAGAGCCACCAAACCTCCAATATAAACGGCAAGGTGAGGCTTTTTTGCGAAAGACATGCAAATGAGAGGGTTGTACATAAAAATGGTAGGCCACGCTCTTCTTCAAAAACAATCTTTTAAATGGACACAAAATGAATCCTGTTCTGTAGCTTGGTGACTGCTCCCCTACTATCACCGTGCTTGCCTACAATCAATCCAACCAGAGAAGAAACAACAGATGCTGGCATTCCTCCAGTTGAAGCACTCCAGGGACTCAATTTCCCAGAATTCTCCGTCAGCCTGGCCATTGGGAATACTGCAATTCCCAATCCTAATGCTTTTCAGGGGCGCCAGGTTCTCAAAACGCCTCATGAGTCTCAGCCCAGCTTGATGCCCAGTGGCGCATGCCAAGTTTCCGCCGCGCCTCTCCCTCCGCCTTAGGAGGGAGGCGGTAACAGCGACCCTGGTAGGAGTTCCTTTAGTTCCCCGGATGAGGCCGAGCGGGGTGGCCGGAAGAAGGATAGCAGAAGGTAGGATCGAAGAACCATGAGGTGAGGAACAGAAAACGTCTACTCCGTCCTCGGACTCTCGGACAACTTTTTCCAAATTGCCGGCTGGGAATTCTGGGAATTGTAGTTCCGGTGCATTAGGGGAAACCTGGGCGCTCGTCAGCAGAGGGCGCCCAGGTTATTACATTCCTGGGTTGGAACCTAATGGGTCTGGTCACTGAGACCTATTCAAAAATGGCCGCCCTTTCTTTCCGCCCTATCTCCCCCCCTCCCCGGAACCAGGACACGCTTCCGGTAGTAGTGTTGCGTCAGTTCGGAGGAGTAAAATTTTGCTCCTTGGAAAAACGGAAAAAAGGTTGCGTGGCTTCTCCTATTTGTTGGGCTGGGTACAACTCGCAAAATACTCCACCCGTCCCTGGTCATATGGATTATAGGGATGGAAACTCAGCATTCTTGATGGGTTTTAAAATAGGTCTCAGCAGTCTCTGTTAATTGGATTAGTCACGAAGAGGATGATTCCTCAAAATAGCATCTTAGGAAGGGTGGGGATTTTATTCAGCAAACCTGGAGGACGCCAGGGTCGGCAAGGCTGCATAAAAGGGTAGTTCTAAATTTGTGGGGTGGGGGAAATAGATTTAAGCCACCAATCATAAATTTTTGGAGTACATCATTTTGGGTTCAGTCATTTCCTTATGTCTCTGCATCCTATGGCTGCTATTGGCCTGAAATGAAGAAATGTTTTATTTGAAGTGAGTGATAGAAATACAAAGAATAAATAAATAGCGTAATTAAATAAGGATTAGTGTTATTAAGGAGAGATGGCTGGCTGTTTTCCCTTACTTTTAGCCAAGTTCTCTTTTACAACATTCATAAAGAGTAAGGCAGATGTTTCAGAAAGGCCAGGTAAGACTTGGGTATCCATACAATCATAGGTTGGAAGGAACCTTGGAGGCTCTGTAGGACAGTGTATCTCTAATTTGGGGCAGTCCTTTTCAACTTTTTTTGGCCTGGCAAATTATGTATTTATTATTTTTATAAAAAATTCAAGGTGGCAAACATACTTGATTCTCTTTCCTCTTCTTTTCCCTTCAACAACCCTCAGAGATGGGTTGGGCTGAGATAGTGACTGGTCTAAATGTTAACAAATTATATTATTACAAAATATAATTACAGCCACTGAAGAGAGGAAAATGGACTGGTCTATTTTAAAAAAATGGGGGTTGTGTCTGACAGCCAGTTACAAAACACCAGTTATAAAAAGGTGATGTGCCTTCTTAGTAAAGCATCCTCTAATTCTGCTTATTTTTGTTGTTTTATTCTTAAAACATTTTACGTTTTAAGTGAGCCTGGGGATCAAGCAGCTGCCAAATGAAATATTTGCAAGCTCTCTTGTACACCAGGATACTGTTGTGATACTGGCAGTACGTGAATGTTTAAAATAATATAAGACATCAATTTCAGTTTTCTGCATTACAGTAGCAGAAAGAAGACTATTATCTCTTACAGCTAATGGTGTTTTTTAATGTTGCTAATTAAAAGAGGCTATATTCTGTAAAAAAATGAAAGTTGCCTTAAATAAGTGAGTAATGTTTGCCTTGTTAATTTCAAGTAACTGAAAGTTTGAAAGCAAAGCAATAGAAAACCTAATTAGCTATGTATTGTGTAATAAGACTCTGTAGTAGCAAGAAATCTTTGACAAGCAGAAAATCATTATTTTTAACTATTTTGGAGTAATAATTCACCTATCAAAATCTGGAAAACAGCAAATGAATAGTAATATTGTCATACTGGCTTCAGATCTATGAAAGATCATTTATGCTTGAGTTGGCACTCTTTGTTCAAACTCTACATTTGAACTGTTACTAAAAAGTGAATATTATATGTAGAATTTATTCCTTGTATTCTGCATTTGAAATAATCTAATAAAACTTTTGAAGTAAGCTAATACTTTCATAGTTTTGTTTGCATGTTATTGATGGTCAGCTACTTATTTAAGTCTATGATTCTTTAAAAACTTACAAGATTCTTTTGAAAGGCATTGGGCTTCTGTAAAGTTTGTATACAAGAGATGCCAGTACACTTTATTGCTCAAAAAAAGCCAGCCCTCATTTGTAGGCAGATTATTCTGAATAAAAACTGAGGAGTATAATAGGTTATGTTCAACAATACTAATTTTCTTGTCTATATGGAATATCAAGACTGATCTCAATAGAATTGTAGAAGCAGAATTAGGAAAATAATATTCTGAACAGTTTGTTAAACTGGCCCTAGCATTCACTTTTATAACCATCTGAGGTTTATAGTGTAACATGGATAGTGCCAGTATCAGAATATGAACCCTTTGAAGTAGGCCAGATCAAGAAACAAACAGTGCAGACATGCCAGAAATACTCCTTTATTATTGTAGGGAATATCATGTCCAAAATTTTCAATGTCTCTAAGGACAACGGGTGGGCTATTCTGAGTTTCTCCCACTCTTTCTACATTCCCAGGACTAAACAATCATTCCATTTTTCTCACCTCTTCAAGGAGCATCATAGAGAAGTAGACCTTTTATAATTGCATCCTGTCTAAACTCTGCAAAGAGCCACTCAGAAAAGGCCCTTGGAAGACAAAAATTAGGAACCTGGTGAATAATGTCATCTAGGTAGTCCTCAATTTGTGATTACAATTCAGCCCAAAATTACTGATCCTAAAGCAGAACAGTTGTTAAGTGAGTTTTGCCCCATTTTACAACCTTTCTTGCCACAAGTGAATCACTGCAGTTGTTAAGTTAGTAACAAGGCTGTTAAGTGTGTCTGATTTCCCCATTGACTTTGCTTGTCAGAAGGTTGCAAAATATGATCACATGACCCCAGGACACTGCAACCATCAGAAATATGAGCCAGTTGCCAAATTTTGATCACATGACCGTAGTTATAAGTGAAAAATGGTCGTCACTTTTTTCAATGCTGTTGTAACTTTGAATAGTCATTAAACAAATGGTTTTAAGTCAATTACCTATATTGCTTTCCCAACCTGTGGCCTGTGAGATGTAGTATATTGGACTTATCCATAGTCAAGTTGGTGGAAGCTACTGTAATAGTTATTCCAACCAAAGAACAATGCCACACTACATGTCATATCCTTGAAAGGGACATATCCCAAGGCTTGAAATGTAGTCGGATGCCATTCCATTTCATTTCAAGAGATGGAAGAGGTCATCTCTTAATTATAATTGTGTTCTCAGTTACATAGCACTGAGGAGACTAAACAGTTACCCGATTATGACATAAACTACCATGTATACAATTGAAATCCCCAATTTTTCATCCTCCACTTCTAGAACTTGAAATTCTAGTACTGTATACTGAGTAATGATTATACTGGTTGGAGAATTATGGAACTGAAATCCACACATCTGGAGGATTAACAGATTGGGAAGAGAGCAGTAAGGAGAGACGATCGTAACTAATTGCTCCAATTCGCAGCTTAGGCGCTAAAAGGAGAGTCAGTTTGGTCTAGTGGTTAAGAAACCAGGCTTAAAACTTGGAGATCTGACTTAGTCATGAAAACCAGCTGGGTGATGTTGGCTCTGAGTTTGAACTGAAGAAGTTTCTTGGATGAGAAGCAAAACATTTTCAAAGAAGAAAACTAAGGAAGTCCAGTTGCCTTTTGAAAAGCACACCTTTGGGAATTTACAGGTTTGTTGTGGAGGAAATAGGAGGAAGATGTGTTGGATATGTTCGCTGCCTTGAGTTATTTGTAAAAATAATAAAGGCAGGATTGTTGTTGTTAGTTGCGAAGTCGTGTCCGACTCATCGTGAACCTATGGACAACGTTCCTCCAGGCCTTCCTGTCCTCTACCATCTTCTGGAGTCCATTTAAGCTCACGCCTACTGCTTCTTTGACTCCATCCAGCCACCTCATTCTCTGTCGTCCCTTTCTTCTCTTGCCCTCAACCTTTCCCAGCATGAGGCTCTTCTCCAGTGAGTCCTTCCTTCTCATTAGGTGGCCAAAGTATTTGAGTTTTAGCTTCAGGATCTGGCCTTCTAAAGAGCAGTCAGGGTTGATCTCTAGGACTGACCGGTTTGATCGCCTTGCAGTCCAAGGGACTCGCAGGAGTCTTCTCCAGCACCACAGTTCAAAGGCCTCAATTCTTTGGCGCTCAGCCTTTTTTATGGCCCAACTTTCACTGCCATACATTGCAACTGGGAAGACCATAGCCTTGACTATACGCACTTTTGTTGACAGGGTGATGTCTCTGCTTTTTAGTGTGTTGTCTTGATTTGCCATGGCTTTCCTCCCGAGGAGCAAGCGTCTTTTAATTTCTTGGCTACAGTCCCCATCTGCAGTGTTCTTGGCCCCAGGAAAATAAAATCTGTCACTACCTCCATTTCTTCCCCATCTATTTGCCAGGAATTGAGAGGGCCAGATGCCATGATCTTGGTTTTCTTAATGTTTAGTTTCAACCCAAGTTTTGCACTCTCCTTCTTCACTCGCAACAAGAGGGTCTTTAGTTCCTCTTCACTTTCTGCCATTAGAGTGGTATCATCTGCAAAAAGGCAGGATACAAATAAATAAAAACATTGAGATATAATTGAAAAAGGATTTCATTTTTTGCAGAGCTCATAACCAAATACTGCCTGAAAGCACTGCATGGACATTAAGCATTATTTTTAAACATTGTAAGAAGAGTCAAGCACCAGGGGATTGGTACAATTTTTTTTAGCAATAGTTAACTGTAAAACTAAAGATTAACAACTCGCCATTCCTCATCTAATTTCATGCTATGTGATTTCAGTTGCCAGCTTCAGAGATAAAAAGCAAGTAAATCTGCAGTTTTAGTAGCAAATGATTTGGGGAAATAGGGTTGGGGTTTTGGCTCATCACATATTCCTTTTCAAACTTTTCAGAAGAACTAGCTTTATTGATTAGTCTAAATTTAACCAGTTAGAAGTAAATTCCATCTTGTGGGCTTGTTTGCATAGAAAGGCAGTATGTAAAATAAATAGTTAAATAAAAATCAAGATATTCCATTGAGTTCAACACGCTTCTAGGCATGTCAAAGAAATTATAATATTTTGAATGTCATTGGGCAGAAAATCAAAATATAAATATAGTTATTTAATAATAGAGATTGTTATGTTACTTTCATAAATGGTGTTATACCATCCTATATATTGTGTAATCATCAGGTCATCATATGAAATAAAAATTTATTAAATTTTAAACAGTTTCATCATTCTTTTACTGAGAATTAAGTATCAAATTCAATTCATATTGAGTTTAATCATGGTTTACTGAGTAAGCACCACTGGATAGATACACAATACACCAAATCATAAATCATGGTTAAAAACTACAATAGATATTTACAATATGCTAAATTAAAATCACACAACCATATTCTGGCCTCATATGTGAAATGATTTTTTTAAATAAAAGAACATGATCTATTGATGGACAGACAATTACATTTCTTCAGTAGGCCTTCTGATATAACCATATTTACTGTCTCTGTGAAGAATTCATTAACATCTGTTTTTGTTTTAAGCTTATACATATTAAAAGCACATATCTGATGAAATGATACATTGTTTATTGCAGATGTTTCCCTGAGAAAAAAGGAAAATAGATTGGAGCTATGTCTATTTTCTGCAAAATCTTACTGAAACCAGAGGTTGAGGAATATCTCAGGGCTACATTTCAAAATGCTGAGGTAAGCTTTATTTTGGTTGATTAAAATACAATGCACCAAGAAAAATTAGGTTTCAGTTATCAGGATGCTAACCTGTAAACTTAATTCATAATACTGGCTTGTATTGTACTGACAAAGTATTTAGTTTTCTATTACAATTCTGTGCAGCTCTCTATATGGTTGGGGAAAAAAATAAAGTGTTACATTTTTATAATTACTGCATTCTTCTTCAGGGCTTACTGGGTTATCAGGCCATTGCATTGGCAATATGTCAAAATGGACTGATATTGTCCAAATGATGGCATTACAGATCATTAAATATGGACGGTGTCTCTGAATACACTGATGTTGTTTCTAGAGTTAATATGTGTCACACTATCCATTTTAAATGATAGTGATTTTATTTTAATTTAATATTTATTACAAGGTGAAATCTAAATATTCAGAATAAATATATAGAATTACCATTTACTTAAAGTATAACATCTTCAAACACCGGGATGGATAAAAAACAGTCGTTTATTGCTAAAAGATCATAATAAGCAATAAAAAGTAACCATTTAAAGCATACAGTATCTACCTAATCTAAGATTTCGCTGGTCCTCTGCCAGCGTCATCAGAGAAAGCATTGAAGGTTTGAAAAACCGTTGGCAAGCCTGTTTGGTTCCATGCTCTGCTCGTTGGCCATGTGATGGACCTTGCTCTAGCCAATCGTGATTGTTCTGACTGTCTCACATCGCTTCCCTTGCAATCCGGTCTTACTGTCCCTTTTTTAATCTTTCTCCTCCCTATCTGTTTCGGTTTGACTACCTTAACTGATCTTGTTTTCTTTTGTTGTTCCTCATCCAATGTTATAGCTGTTGGTATTTGTATTTCCTTGTTCTCTGTGTCCTCCTTCTCTACCCTCCTTGCTTGTGATTGGCCATTCTGTGCTATGCCTGGGTTTCCTTCTTGACTCCCTTCAGTGATTTCTGCAAACAGCTCCTCGCCCCGATTCACTTGCACGTATGACTTTCTCTCAGTGCTTATCCACTGAACTTTATCTGATCCCTGGACTAGCCACCCCAATGTTTTTTGTTTATTCATATGCTGCCCTTGCTTTCTACTATCTGATTTAGTTGATCTTGCTGTATTTGGAGTTCTTTGTGTGTTGGTGTGTATGTGTGTTGCAGCACTCTCTTTCCTTGGTTTGTCCATATCTGTTCAATTGGGGTTGTCTTCAGATCATTCCTTGTCTTCTCGGCTAGTTGCATGATCGGTATCTTCTTTTTTGTATGAGTCGCGTTATCCTCTGTTTGCTGTATTTCTTTCGATGGGTCACGCGTTTGCTGGCCTTGGGATGGTCACTTTCTTCTGTTCATTATGCCTGTCCGTCCATCCATTCCTGTTAACCTCCTGTCTTCCGGGTGCTCTCCATCTGTTTGTGCGTGCGCGTGATGTTGTCTTCTCTTCCCTCACTCTATCCACCTCTGATCTTCGGGAGTTATTGCATGATTGTTTGTCGTCTGTTCCTGTTTTCCGGGCTTGGTGGGTTGTTGTGTTTTTGATATCTCTTCCGGTGTCCTGGTTGTCCAACTTTGATTTCTTTTGGTTTCTCTCCTTTTTATCGCGGGTAGATCGTTCTGCTGCTGTTGATGTGCTTTTAATGCCTGGTCGGCGGGTGGCAATTCTGTGTGGTGATTAATTGTAAATTTATCTGAGAACCAGGCTTCCTTAAGTAATCTGCCTCCTTTGCAGGTGTCTTGGGCAATAGTCTGTGCCCCTGCAAAGTCGAAGGAGTGGTTGTTATTGACCATATGCGTCCATATTTGTGAATATTGTTCATTCTTTTTATGGCAAGCTTATGTTCATGGATTCTTGTCTTTAGTTGTTTGGATGTTTCTCCGATATAGCTATATTGGCAGTCATTGCATCTCACCCTATAGATTACTGATGATTTTTCTTTTCAGATAGTTGTTCTTTTAGGTGCATCAACTTGGTACGGAGTGTCTGGTTTGGCCAGTGTGCCACATTAATGTTGTGTGGTGCCAATATTCTTGCCACTGCCTCTGAAACTTCATTTGTGTATGGAATTGTCATCCAAGTTGTATTTGCCAAGCCATTTTGTGTTAAACGTGGTTCTTGGTGCCTACTGTAATGCCAAATAAAATTTGTTGGGTAGCCGTTATGTCTGCATACCTGATATAGATGATCACGTTCCTTGTCCTTGGCTCTTTTTGTGTTACAGTGTGTGTCTAAACATTTGAATAAAGTTCGGATACAGGAGATCTTCTGGGATGTGGGGTGATTACTTTTATAATTTAGCATCCTATCTGTGTGTGTCCCTTTTCTGTAAACGAGTGTGTGGAGGGTGCCGTTTGTTTGGCATATGGTAAATGAGGCAGGGAGGAATACCCAGGGCTAGTCTAAGGAAGAACATTTCTGGAAGAAGAAGACAAATATTTAATGTCAGATACTACAGCCGAGAGGTAAAATTTTATTTGTCAGAATATAATGAGGTATCTTTTTCTTCAAGCTGCTTATGTTTTAAGATAAAATATATTGATGCTAAAGAAGTTAAACAATAATATTACAGGTAGTTCTTGACTTACAACAGTTCATTTAGTCACTTTTCAAAGTTACAATGCAATGGAAAAAATAACACGTCCATTCTTCACACTTATGACCATTGCAGCATCCCCATGGTCACATGATCAAAATTTGGATGCTTGGCAACTGACTCATATTTATGATGATTCTCACCGGAAAAACTTTTATGATGATTGCAGTGTGTTGGTATCATGTGATCAGCTTTTTCAACCTTCTGACAAGCAAAGTCAATGGAGAATCCAGATTCATTTGATAACCATGACAATTGCAATGATTCACTTAACAACAGAGGCAAGAAAAATTGTAAAATGGGCAAAACTCACTTAACAAATGTTTCACTTAGCAACATAAATTTTGGGTTCAATTGTGGTCATCAGTCAAGGACTATCTGTACTTTATAACTTAACATAGCAAGCATATGGTGGATTTCATTATTATTTTCATGATATCTTTATATGTGTACAGCTGGATTTATTTAATTTAATATAAAATAAAAATATTTTCAATTCTTTTGCCCACATACTCCCAGTAAAGCCAACTCTGTAATAGTTAACATGAAGTAACAATAGAATCATTAGTTAAAATGAATATAACTACCAACAATTTACAATAAAATCATTCTGTCATGATTGTGAAACATCAAATGAACTTCAAGAAGAAAATTGTACTTTATAAATCCTATCTTTATCTCAATAAATTGATTATAACTTGTCCCAAATCTTTTTAACTTATAAATAGGTTAACTTACTTATTTAAATTTATGTTAAATATTATAAGAAAGTAACTTATAAATCTAGAATACTGTGATTATACCATAAAATGCTATTATTCTTGATTAAATCTCTTTATTTACTTTTATTTTAAGATTACAACATCTATTGGTCCACTGAAAGCAGAAAAGAAATATGAGTTGTTGTTAAATAACTTAGCGCATCCACCAGCTTTTACCAGCGTTCGAGTAAACACACATTTGGCTTCTGTAGAATATGTAAGACATCTGCTTTCCAATGAGATCCAAAAGGTCAGTACTTTACTTCCTTGCTTTACTTCCTTGCTCATCTACTTATCAGTTAGTTGAGGATATAGGTAGTCCTTAACTTATGATCACAATTGAGGCTGGAATTTCTGCCATAAGTCATTGTGGTTGCAAGTTAAGTCAGAGCAATTTTATGACATTTTTATGGTTGTCGTTCAGCAAATCATTGCAGTTGTTAAGCATACAGTCATTAAGTGAATCCAGTTTCCCCAGTGGATTATTTTTACTATAAATTGATGACTCCAGGATGTTGCAGATGATCTAAAGGCAAGCAATTGCCAAGCATCCAAATTGTGATCATATTGTGTGATCAAATCATATCATTGGGACAGTGGAACAATTGCAAGTCTTTTTTCCCCCTGTAATTTTGAACCATAGTTAAACAACAATCCTAGGTTGAGGACTATCAGTAACTAGGGGTGCTGCATATAAAATAAAGCAAAATTATAGGATACAATATTAATAGAAATAATTAAAAATAATTGCAATTGCCAATGTTTTTATTTATAAGCTTTGTTGAAATATTGGTATAAGTTTGGATTTCAAAAAATCAGGCAGACATTGTATTGCTGGTATAGCCTGTAAGAAATTAAATTAATTGCGTATAAATTAGAGTGAGAGAAAGCAAGAGAAGTAGTAAAGTGATGATTTAGACTATCTTGGGCTCTAAAACCCTGCTATGGCATGCTGAGGCAGGTAAGAAATGGAATTAGATTTTACCATTGATTTAAAAAAAAACAACCTGTTACGGCTCATAAAGCAAAATTGGCTTTGCTCAGCCTGTTATGCTTGATAAACCTAATTCAGGGGCTACTCAGCAGACCAAAGAGGCATTGAATTTATAATTATTTTTCTCCAGCTCCAGAATACCTTACTTCAAGGCCTAAATCTACTAGTGTAGCCCAATGTGTCCCTCTGATTCAAGGCTGGGATCTAAAATATCACCTCAGAACTTTTTTTCCTTCTTTTTAAAAGAATGATCCTTATCTTTGTTTCAGAGAACATTTGTTCTGTATTATCTGATCTTCAAAGCAGATGGTTATGTAATGCTGCTATATATGCCTTGGTAAATCCTGTTTGTTTCTCTAGAGATAAATAAATAATGGACATTTCAGCATCTAGAGGGAGTCAGTGCATAACAAGGATATGTTTAGAATCAGCTTATGCTAAAGTTTTCCTTAGTAGGCTAGCATACAATGAACAGGGAAAATAATTGTGGGTTTTTTTTAAAAAAAGAAATGCAACTACATTATTGCTTGCATTCCCTTCCATTATCATGCATTGTTCATTTTGGTGTTAGATATAAGTGGATCATTAAACTTATCCTAAATGAAGCTACTCAGGAGCATGCTATTTCTGTGCTTGCTTATAATGTAAGAGCAAATCATTCCTTCAGCTATTACTGAAATGACCTAGAATGTGTTATAAAGCCCCGTGTTTCAGATACCCTTATGCACTGTGTGAATTTCTGTAGAGAGGAACTTTGTCCAAATAGGTATTTTCACAGATGCATTGGGCAAATCTCCACAGTTAAATTCCATTTGTAAACCTACTTATTTTTGGTAGGATCTGAAGCAGATTAATGAATGTATCCTTGAATTCTGAAAGGAGGCATGTCATTGCAAGTTGTACAGTGGTGATATCCACTGGGGGGATCAAAATCTGCATGATACTGACTCTCTTGCAGACACTGATATTATATACACTACAGTCTCTACTTATTTGATCATAAATATTCCTGTCTACTGAAAATGTTTAGAGATTATGAATATTATAACTATAATGTACTTGTCTTCAATTTACAGCAACATGAAAGTTTTAGTGTTCCAGTTCTACAACATCCAGAACTTCCTGACATCTTACTTATTCCTGTTATTGGACCCAGGTTTGTGTTCTTTTGTTTGTGTGTGTGTGTATGGGTTGGTTAGTCAAGCATTGATAGACTAATCCCGAGTTTGAATATACAGATGATACATTAAAAGATGTCTATTATCGCTGCTTATCAATATGGAATTAATAATAACATATTCATTTAAATCATAATTTAATATGAAGGAGATGAACTGTAGCACACCTGAGCTTATGTGTTTGTCCTCCATGGATGATCTCTCACATTTCTTTGATAAAATCTGATAAGCAGTTTCAAGCAGGCCAGATTCACACCATGATTTACATAGCTTTTGCATGCTCAGACAAAAGATAAGCCAGAAATAAGCTCACAGTATTGGAAATATTTTTATCCTATTCAAAACAGGTATTTATTTATCAATAACTTGGGTTTCTTTGATAATTATCTCTCTACTGGAGAATGAAAGAAAGCATAACTGAAATTTCTTTCCCTAGAACGTCAGTTTTAATATTTAATATTTATTATACCTGCCTGCTGTGATAAATGATGGGGAAAATGGCAATTACTAGTAATTTGCAGAGCTTTGGATTGGATTGTGAAGAAGTGCTTCAGAACACAAAGGACCATCCAGTCATTAAAGCACTTCAATCTTTTTATAGGATTACTTGACTGTCATATAGAGATTCTGCAAACAGATTTAGCTGCTGTAATAAGTCTCAGATGCTGTGTTTGTTTTACTATGTGTTTTGAAGCAGCAGTCCCCAACCTTTCTGGTTCCACAGACCATTAGTTGGGGGGGGGGGGGCATGGTTTTGCATGCTCAATCTAAATTCCACACATGTGCAAATGAAGCTTCATGTGCTCGTCTGTTGCTTCTGCAGACTGGTTCCCCACAGGCTGAAGACTTGTACCAGTCCACAGCCCAGAAATTGGGGATCCCTGTTCTGAAGCATCTTCACTCAATGAAAACAGGAGCTCTATGTAGGCCTAATGGTTTTATTTCAGAAATCTAGAAACAGATTATATGATTAACTATCAATAATGTGTCCTATCTAATTGTTCTACTTTTTAAAGAACGCCTTAGTTTTATGAAACACATATTTACATTCTTTAATGTGGCTTTTACATAAAATTATAAGCTGCAACTTTGAAATTGAAAGGCTGTAAATGAAATTAAAAAGCTAGAAAGGAAATGCACTGTCAGTAAATAGGAAAAAAAACTTAGCTGTGGGTGGGAGTGGAATGTGGTCAAGTTAGCTTTTCTTTTGAATAATATTAATAAGCTAACTTTATTTAAGTATTATTGTTCTCTTGCAGAAAGGATCTGCAAAGATTGCCAAAAGAAGTTATTGTTGATGCACAGTGTGGAAGTGCGGTGCTTCGTGGAGCACATGTTTATGCTCCTGGGATTATATCTGCTTCAAAATGTAAGAGTGATTGTGTATGTTTAATAAATACTTTTTATTATGGTCATTGTCTAGAGTTGCAGACAAAAATAAATTAAAACTAAAGTAAAAACAAAATAAGATAAAATATTACAATGTGGGTGGGTTCATTAAAGTCTGCTTAATTTTACAGGTAGCATAACAAAATTCAAGGAGACTGATTCATACTGCTGTTTTCCCAGCTGTTTTAACTGGGAAAGAAGTTATAAGATGGGTCCTTTAGTCTTTATAGAGGATACAAGTAGCAGGAATGAGCTGTAGTTTCAACACCTCTAGCCCACAGGAGCACAGTCTCAAATTATAGAAGATTTTGGTTGTGTTTATAGTACATATATGTGTATATAGAAATTAGAAAACTGTTAACATATGCTTTTCCTTTGTTAATATACCTTTCATCTTGTGTTTTTTTTTTTTATATTTATATCCTGCTGTGATGATCCTGGGCAGCTAGGCTCCAAATTCTTTATCAGAGCTTTATCACGATCCCATTTTCATATCCTGCTTTAGATGACTGGTTCAGCCAAAATGTTCTATAGTCCCTCCCTTCCCCTTCTATACTCTGGTAGCCTATAATGTTAGAACATTAATATTTCTTGAGGATTAAACATTAGAATGTATTTCTTTAAAAGTTATGCAAAACATTGCCAACTTTACATCTGGAATAGCCATGAGTGATGTTTTTCCAGAGCTTATCTTGACTCAAGCACATTCTTTTAGACACATGGGGTTCAAGAATGTGGACTCACAAAATCCCCAGTGAATGTCTGGATCTGTGTTCTTAAGCCAAGGAGAACAAAACCCAAAGATGTCTCTCCCTCTTTTTCCCCCAGTCATGAAACCTGGCAGTGTGGTTTCTGTGTACTCTGATATTGAAGGGAAATGTAAAAGAGGAGCCAAAGAGTTTTCCGGGAATAAAGTTTTCATTGGAAATGGGATTTCAGAACTGAGCCGCAATGAAATATTTACTTCTAATGGCCCATTGAAGTAAGTCAGAAGTGTATAATTATGGTTGAAAATCTGTCCCAAATTGCTTATTTTAGTAGAAAACTACAGCTATTTGTAAGTCATCTCACTGTCCAACTAATTTTATTTTTTAACACACTGAAAGTATGTATACTTTAATCCAAATTTCTGTTGGGTTTATTTCTCCAATATTGAGGGTTTTCAACAAAACTTTTGAGTCTGAATCTGCCTGTTCTGAAATTCTGAAAAAAATATGGCACTGATGTTAAAATCCATGATGACACTTTTAGTAATACATATTTATCCTTTGATAAACACCTTTATAACTTTTTATGCTTTATGGAGTTGTCCTCGGTCTTCTTGGTTTCCAGTTTTGGTGTTCAAATATGAAAGATACCATTGCAAGAGGATATGGTTGGGTTTATCTTCTTTTTGATGAGCTTTCCAAAATGTTTGGATTGGTAATAGAGGATAAGGATGCTGAATTAAATTGCCTTTTGGTTTAAACATCAGTGCAAAAGTATGGATTTGGATTTAAGTTGAAAAGCTCCTTACTTAGTCAAAAAAATTATTCTTGGGTACCATCAGAAACTGAGAAATCTCACAGGAACTAGTTTTTGATAGTACTACAGGTTCATTAAGGACATGGCTAGATTAAACAATTATTAAAATTGTTTTATTTTTTATATTATTAAAATTAATAATTAAAAATGATGGTAGAGATGGAAGATTTTCTTTACCAGCAAACAATAAAGTTTGAATATTGTAAGGCCTGAATAAAAAAAGAGTCATATGATAGCCACTGTAGTAGGACAGTCAGATAAATTTATGGTAGCAAAAAATTGGAAGGCAGTTCATAAAAGCTTGTGCTTTTTAATAAAATGAGTTGGAAAAGGTGGTATTAAACTCTTTCCAGTGGTACCCAATTACTATTACATAACTGGTTAAATGGTTACACATTAATAAACATTTATAAAGATTATCAAAAGTTAAATATAGTTATTCACATATTATAGGTATTGAATTTATTCAGAATTTTTTTTTATTCAGTATGTAGCTCTGGAACAATTGTATTATTTGAAAAACTTTGGGACGTTCTTTACTTGAGTCATTCTATATTTTTCAACTAAATTAATAAATGTATCAGGAATAATCTGTGCCTCACTAATGACTATAATTAGATTGCAACAGTTCAGTCTGTTGCTATTTATGGTGTTCTGTCTATTCTGCCCAGTATGAAGCATTTACTCATGTTCATTGCAGTTATTTATCAATTTACATAAATTAACAACAATTAATTTGTACTCCCCCCTTTTTGCTTTCTTTTTTTTAATCTTAGAATATTGAACTATTCCATCAATATTGCCTTAAAACAACTTTCTTTGCAATAAGTGGTTATTTTCCTCTGACTTATTTTCTTGCAGATGTTTCATTACCCATACTAGGTAACATCAACAATGCTAGTCTGCAAGAAAGCATCTGCAAGAAAATAAGCAAGCTCAGAGAGTACCAACGATCCCTCACGTTAACCCTGAGCTACAAATATTCTCTTTTATTAATTTTCTCTCAGCTATGTCGATATCTTTAGTCTTGGAAAGTGGGACCACTCTGGGTGATTAAAAATTATAGTATTGATTTACCCTATATAACAATTATTTTCATGTTATATTATTGACTTGAAAATGACTTCCACAGAAATGTAAGAAGAGGTAGAAACAGTCTACAAAAAATAAGAATTAGGAATTTCCTTAGACCAGGGCTTTTCAACCTTTTCACCCATTGTACCACTTTTAGGATATGGCAACATCTGAGTACCACCAGTCATCTAGCAAGGTGTCAAAAACTTGATGACAAAAAAAGGAAAAAAGTGATGAAGTACAGGTAGTCCTCGACTTACAACAGTTCGCTTAGTGACTGTTCGAAGTTACAATGGCACTTTAAAAAGTGCCCCCCAAGCTACAGCTGAGCAAGACACCTGCCTTCCTGCCCGGTGGCGCTTTTCCTCCTGTCCGAGGTTTTCATTGTTCTGAGCACTTCTGTTGAGGATTGGCACTGGGGGTGGGGTGGGGCGGTGTTTGGTTCTTATTTCCACCCCTCTGCTGGATTGTTGCAGCAGGTTTTGGTCACTTCACATGACCCTGGGACACTGTGACCATCATAAATATGAATCAGTTGCCAAGCATCTGAATGTAAATCACAATACCCTGGAGATGCTGCAACATTCTAGCTGATTGGCGCTTCATCTGGGCTCAGCAGAAGCACCAGGATCAATACCGAGCTCCAGCTGGAGCCTGGCACTGATACTGGTGCTTCCACTGAGCCCTGACAGCCCCGAAGAAGCACTGATCCTGGTGCTTTTGCTGAGCCCTGACAGCCCCAAAGAAGCGCTGATCTTGGCACTTCCGCTGAGCCCTGACAGCCCAGAAGAAGCGCTGATCCTGGTGCTTCCGCTAAGCCCTGACAGCCCTGCAGCTCCAGCCATCCTTCGCTCAGGCTTGTGCGGTGCTGCCACTGGTTCAGCTCATTCCCCTCCCCTGCTACCACTTTTCTAGGATGGTCGCATACCATCTGCCAGGTGCCAATGTACCACAGGTGGTATGTGTACCACTGGTTGAAAAAGCCCTGCCTTAGAGGACTACAAATAGATATTGATCAGGAATTGATATGGATTCTAAGTAATGATAGTTTTAATCATCATCATTTTCATCACTGTCATTTGCACCCCACTTTTCTCTTAGAGCTCAAAGTAACTTTCCCAATCTTTACTCTGATTCTTAATGCTATATGGATCCTGTAGGTTTTATTAGGCTTAATGATACAGAAACAACATTTTTAGAAATCTCACAAGAATTTCCCTAGGGATTTTGAACAATATGTTGGTAAGAGCATTCAATACAATTATACTAATCAACCAACTAAACTGCAAGCCACATTCCTATGGAAGAAAATTATTTTGATATTATTAACAGTGACAGCAGTCTGTTTTGAATTAAGTCACACATAACAAACCCATTTGAGAGAAAAAAATTATACTAAGTTGAAAATATATGGATTCAAAAGGCTTATCCTCTAATTAATGTTCCTGAAAGTAAAAACAAAATGTGTTAAATTAATAGCATGTATTATCTGATAGCCCCTAATAAGTATTGTACATTTAAATAATGTCAAACTAGAAATGAGGAGCAGATAATTTATTCATGTTCCTGTGTTATGCCTTTCAGAGGGCTAGGAATAAAAATGACTGAACCAATTTACCATAGTCCCTCATTTGACAATATGTTATCCAGTTACATATTTTTACAGGTATGTTACATTAAAAATAAATGCTATTTTCTAAACATTAAGGTTTCAGTACATTCATGGGATCAAGTGTAGTGGCTGGATTTGCATACACTACTAAACCATAGACACTGCTTAGATATTATAGTGATATGGCTGAATTCCTACCTCATGCTGAGCCAGAAATACACAGGTCATGTAAATTAATAGAATTGAGTTTTGAATAAAAATCTTAATTTGAAATCCAAATGTATTTATGATCAGATTGTAGCAATTTTATATTTTATATATTTTATTGGGAGCAAGCTGGATTTCCATTTTCTATAGTGCTTCTTGTGAAATGCTGTAGTGTTTAGGATTTCTTTTTTCATTCCAGTTCAAGAATTCAGGAAAGCGTATCCAGTTCATTATGATGTTTTTTCCAAGGTTTACTTGCAGAAAACATCAGGTTTGGGAAGTCTACTTATCCAATCCTTGCTGTAAAAATCACTTTCTGGAGAAAAGTAGAATAAAGTATTTAATACATTGTTACTGTTGTGTCATTTGTACATATAAAGTAACAACAAGACATTTCCCAATTTATTGTGTTCCTATCTAAAGTACTATATTTCACAAGTAAAAGTCAGGTGTTAATTTTTTTTAAATATTAACCTCGCAATATAATCCAGCCACGTTTACTAAGAAGTTCATTTTCAGTATCAGTAAACCCTACTAAAATATTGTTGGTATAATATTTGAGTCTCTCAATACTTGGCATCCAACAGGATTTTGCTTCACATAATGTTACTTGTTTTAATGCTTTTAATTCAAAATGAATAGGAAGCACTCATCCTGCAAAAGATCAAGCATCACTCTTTTATTATTTCTAACAATTCCTCTGAGTCTCATCTAGCCTCTATAGGCAGACTTAGAAAATGAAAAAGGGGATGGGTGCATCCCAAGAGTTGGGATGGAAGTATGGTGAGGGAGGGAGGAAAAGAGGATAGAGAAAGAGAGGCGAGAGAATATGATGAGGAACTGAAGTAGCCATATTCCCCACATCAACGATTTTGTTCAGGTGCCTCTCTTATATGTTTAAATCCTCAGTTATGCCTACTCATATTTTATCTACCAGTTAAGAGCAAGAATATCTACCTGCCATAAGAAAACTGCTTGGATTTGGAACAATATACTTGTTTATTAAACATTAACAAGAGCCTTGGTGGAGCAGTGGGCTAATGCCTCCTTAAGTAACACCAGCTGCCGGCAATTAGTGCAGGTTCGCATCCCACCAGGCTCAAGGTTGACTCAGCCTTCCATCCTTCCGAGGTAGGTAAAATGAGGACCCAGATTGTCGAGGGCAATTAAGCTGACTTTGTAATAATGCCGCTTGGGGTGTGTGTGTGAAAGCCCTAATAAGCAGGCATATACATAGAATGAAGGCTACTGCTAAGCTTGTAAGCCGCCCTGAGTCTTCGGAGAAGGGCGGGATATAAATGGAATTAAAATAAATAAATAAATAAATAAAATTTATATCACTGCATCTTGAGAAACTCACAAGGTGAAATGTGACAGAGAAACACAATTACAGCTGCCCAACAAAGAGGAGCATTATACATTAAAAGCAATAAAATAAGGATAGGAGCTAACCCTAGGAGTCATATAGTCATCTACCTATCACAAGCTCTGAGGAAGAGAAAGTATTCATTTTAAAGAAATAGCTTTTCCTATCAAAAGATGCTTGGTTTTTTATATTTACAGTTTTTTCAGACAACCAAATAATTTTAATTTGGGACGATTATTTAGAGAATTAGAATAAGCATTCATGCACAGTTTAGATTCTTAGGAGAAGAAAGGTCAGGCATAGATTCAGAAAACTATTTCAGTATTTTTGTGATCTCTGGGTTATTAAAATATTTTTTACCACTTCCTTTGCTAGAATTTGCCTTCATCAATTGTGAGTTATGTTTTAAATCCTCAATCTGGACAGAGAGTCTTGGACATATGTGCTGCTCCTGGGGGCAAAACTACCCACCTTGCAGCATTAATGCATGATGAGGTAAGTCACCCTCTCTTTTTCTTTCTTTCTTTCTTTCTTTCTTTCTTTCTTTCTTTTTCTTTCTTTCTTTCTTTCTTTCTTTCTTTCTCTCTCTCTCTCTCTCTTCCTTTCTCCTTCCTTCCTTCCTTCCTTCCTTCCTTCCTTCCTTCCTTCCTTCCTTCCTTCCTTCCTTCCTTCCTTCCTTCCTTCCTTCCTTTCTTTCTTTCTTTCTTTCTTTCTTTCTTTCTTTCTTTCTTTCTTTCTTCAAAGAAGCTTGCTTGTATTTTACTAACATAGCTTATTTCACACAGTGGCTGAAATTCACAATTAATTCAAAATTGCATAGCATTCATACTTGAATTTTATGTATGTTTTCTAATCAAACAAGCTGTACAGACTTGCTAAAGGGACATTGATCTTGCCGAGTTACCACAAATCTGCTAATTCAAGCAATAAATTGCTAAGTGAAAATAGGTGCTTTTCTAACTTACGCCCAGAAATATGTGAGGTGTATGCATTTAATTAAAATTAAATGGGTTTAAATTCAGTTTCTGTCCTGATCAGTCTTTTTCTTCATTTTTGGAATGCAGCCGCATGCTTCTTAAGCACATGCTACCTAAAAGCCATAAATAGCCATCAGTTCTAAAATGTTTCTGGAATCTTACCTTTGAGAAAGAGTTGTCAGATTTTGACATAATACAAATTTAGCAAAAATTTATTGCAGTTAAAAATA
This sequence comes from Vipera berus, assembly GCF_964194415.1. Taxonomy (NCBI): domain Eukaryota; kingdom Metazoa; phylum Chordata; class Lepidosauria; order Squamata; family Viperidae; genus Vipera; species Vipera berus. The sequence goes on from NC_138205.1 coordinate 106,696,009, forward strand.
TCAGGAAACTAAGAACTTTCAAGTGGACAGTCCAATTAATTATGAGTTTATAGATTTGATGTATGAGACTTGGGGTGTAATCTGAGTTGAATTGGTGACTCTTGAAGAAGGCTACCTAGTTTAGTCATCTGTTTATTGGGCTGAGGTCCTTCCTAGGTTGTTAGTAGGAAAATTGTACTGTGGTAGTAGAGGAAGGGGGTGGTGCTATTGGCCTTGAATGAAATAGTAGAGCACCTCCTCCTTGAGACCATCCTTGGACCCAGCCATTTGGTTAACTATTGACTTGTCTCCAAATCTTCCCATTTTAGTTGCAGATGCCCTAGAAAAAAGTAGGTTATCTAGTACCGTATCAGGTTTCAGTATTTAGTATGGAATCATCCTTAGTTGGGCTTGTATGGAATCTGTGGCAGACCTGGATAGAGACGATTCTTTCTTGGGCTCCTTGATTTCATGGCACCTCTTTATATATTCAATCTTGGTATCCTTCTGGACTGCATTCAAAGATTAGCAGTTTGGAGCATTCTTTTATATAGTTTTCTTCCTACCTCCAGAGTCATTCTGGTTGGTGTTGGCTAAGGAGAATAAATTGTCCCCCAAGCACTCTTTTGTGGGATAACACAGGACTCGTCACTTTCTCCCCTCCTGCTCAAGATCTATAAGAAACCATTATGTGAGTTTATTGGCCAGTTCGGGGTCGTCTCATCAATATGCTAATGATATCAATTGATCCCAGGGCAATTAAGCTTGCCAAGGCTCTGTCTCAATGCTTGGACACTGTTGGGCCTGGATAGAGAGGAATATCAATAAACTTGATTCAAAACTATCAGGAGTGAATGTTTGTGAAAATCTGAATTTTCCATCTTTACCCTTGGATGGGATTACACTTTCTTATTCAAGGGTGATGTGCAATGTAGGGTTCCTCCTGGATTCACAGCTCCTACCTGATGGCAGCTTTGGCTAAGATAGCCTTTGAACATCATCTAGTAATCAGTTACATCCTTTCTGGGTGAAGACCCACATGGGTCTTCAGATGGTCATTCAAGCCCTAATCACTTCACAGCTTGATTATTGCAATGCATTTTACATGGGGCTGCCCTTGAAGATCACTTGGAAGATGCACATTGATATTCCCCTGTGATAACTACTTATGTAAGCTGTGCTGTTTGTCATATTTCTAATTATAATCCGGATGTAATGCTGTTACACTTACTGAACTATTTAGTTTTCCAGCATGGAGAAATTGCCAGCATGCAGAACACAATAATGAAACACTGAAATAATGTTCTACTTAACTAAAATGTTTTTATGTGGGGTTGCTGTTTTTATACATTAGCATTCCTAAATGTGCAGTTTTTTTCAAAAACAGCAAACTTAGTATATCCTACATTTGATGGTACAGATTGGATTGGAAAAATAATAATCTGAAACAGTAAAGACTGCAACTATTCAATGGGCCTCTGCACAGAGATTGTTAACATGGAAAAAATTACAGCTTGACATATGTTATAGTATTTGAATGAAATATATTACTTTGTTTTGGTGAAGTTAGTCATGAATAAACTGTAACATGCTATTAAGTAAAAAGTTGTTGCTTAAGAAATGAAGAATAGTGTGATGATTCTGAAATGGAGAAAGTTGCCACAAGTTTTTCAGATGCAGGCATCATAGCTGATTTGTGGTTCTTTGGGGCAATTTTTTCACAGATGTGTATTGAATCGGGGTTAAAACAATTATATTGTGTAAATCTGGTGCGTTATGTATTGCACTTTAGTTATTTGAAATTATGTGTATCAACCTCTATACTTTAGCAATTTTAACAGCTATGTCATTAAAAACTTTTAATTTTTAATTTTTAGGGGGAAGTGATAGCGCTGGACAAGATAGCAGACAGAGTGAAAAAGATTGAACAAAATGCTGCATTGTTAAATTTGAATTGTATTAAAGCTTTTTGTTATGATGGTACTAAGGCGCTTACTGATAGCAAATTAGAGGATGGGCAAGGTACTGTTACTTTTTAACTATTGTACATGGAATAATAGAGATTATCATATAAAGATTAATTTGAATTTGATTTGGATGGCACAATAAGGTACACTGAGTAAAATTGTACATGTAGTCCTTGCTTAACAAACCTAAGTGGGACTGGAATTTCTGTTGCCATATCTTACTGATAAGGTCAGTAAGCAAAGCATCACATAACTTCACTGAAACAGTAGTTCTGGTAGCAATAAAATTTAGAGTTATGTACCGTCCTATAGTGTTTTACAGCACTCTCTGTGCGGTTTACAATGTAAAGCATTATTTGCATATTCTCCCCAACAATCTGGGTCCTCATTTTACTGACCTCAGAAGAATGGAAGGTTGAATAAATCTTGAGCTCCATCAGGATTGAACTCTAGACTATGGGCAGATTTAGCCGCAATATTGCATTTTAACCACTACACCACTAGGTCTCCTGGTAGTCCAGCAATCTCAGGTTATTAGACTGAGGACTGTGTGCCATTAGGCAAGGGCATTACAGTTCACTGCTGGTCTTCATGCTGACTTGAGACCTTGGATGGGCACACCTCAGCAAGAGGAGGGAGACAAAGGGCAGCTGGAGGGACAGAGGGCAGCAGAGGTGGAGTACGGGGTAGCCAAAAGGGCAGAGATGGGAAAGGGGGTATAGGAAGCTGGGGGAATTGAAATGCATCTTGCAGTAATCAATGCTAATGGGCTGCCAAGCAATCAAATTTTGATCGCGACTGTAGGAATGCTGCAAGCTAACTTGGGAGAACTGGTCCTATCTATCATTTTCTTAGCAACATTATAACTTACAAATGATTGTTAAGTGAGGACTATCTGTATCAAAATTTCTGAAGCTTACTAGTTTCATAAGAACAACTCAGAGCACATATGATGTGGGAAAAGTGAGGAAGAGGTATCTACTTTTATTAAAGATCTATTGTATTTTTAATCATTTAGTGCAGTTTGATGGCTAAAATATAAAAATACTGTTCCAACAAATCCTTAGAATGTCTTTTTAATGATCTTAATCTTTCCACATCAGTTGCTTCATAAACATATTTTGCCTTTCTACAAAGATGTAACTTCAAAATGTTAGCACTTAAGATTCAGTTTTCATCAATACAAGTGAAGTGTTGGTCTATTACACAGAGGATTTCAATACACATATTAAATCTTGACATGATACAGATTTAAGGAGACTGGATCAACTTGTATACCAATTAAACAGGACACATTTTTGTTACATAGAAATAGAGTGGAAGGCAAAAGCAATCATAATTTAAATTTTGTAAGCCACCTGGAGTCATCTATGCAGCTACAGTATATTAATTTGTTTAATAAATAATAGTAATAAATAAAAATTCCATCCAAATACAATGGCTATTTATAACAGTTAATTAAAAAAACTTTGAACCAAAGCCAGTAGGGTTCAACTAGATTCTACTAGATTAACTACATTAAATTGATATGACTCATGGAATTTTAATTAACAGTTCTCTGAAATTTTCATTAATAACAGAATTAGTTATGCAAAACATGCAGACTATTGTCTTTGAAATATATATATATATATATGTATATATATTTTGCAGAAGGACCTCCATTCTTACCCGAGTCATTTGACAGGATACTTCTTGATGCTCCATGTAGTGGAATGGGACAGAGGCCAAATTTGGCTTATTCGTGGTCTTTAAAAGAAATAACTTCCTATCAACCTTTGCAGCGCAAGCTTTTTAGAGTGGTATGTTTAATAGTACAAACTATTAAATAAAATATGAAGGAGAGGCTTGGGAGTTGTCTGTTGTTTGCTGGATTGTTTTAAAAGAAATACATTTTATTAAAATTAATACAAAAGACTGTCAAACAGTATTGATGTAAGATTATTTTTGATAAACTTTTTCTCATATCCTTACAGCAGAAATATTTTCAGAAAATAATTTTATTAAAGAGTTTTACTTTTCTGTACTTTGGTTATATAACAATTCCTGAAAAATGGTAGGGGAGAAAAATCAAGATATTTGCTATAATGGTGTAATTGCAATTTCAACTATTTATTTGTTCAGCTGCTTCTGCTGTCTGTTGGAAGACATTGAGCCAAAATGAAAGTAAAGCCTTTCATACAATTCTTTAAAGAAGTTGTCTTCAGATTCTTCTTCCTTTTCTCCTAAAGGAGAAAGAATTTGGGAATTATTGGATTATCCTGAGAATATCTCCTGGTAAATAGCATTTACCATTCCATCACACGGTATAGCTAGAAAAGGCTGGATAGAAATAGGCAGGGCTGTGGAGCTATACGCCAAAGAGTAAGTGCTCTTCACTTTCAGCAACATTTCTATGGTGGTTCCATTATGATTAGTAGCCATGAATCTTTGAACACCTTGTTAGAATTAATGTGCACTGTGCCACTGATCTGTAGAGAAGCTTTTAAACTACAGGTAGTCCTTGAGTTGCAACTACAATTGAGTTCAAAATTACTGTTGCTAAGTAAGACAGTTAAATGAGTTGCATCCCATTTTGTGACTTTTTCTGCCATTCTTGTTAATCTGCAGTTGTTAAGTGAATCATGCAGTTAAGCCTCCCCCATTGACTTTGCTTGTCAGAAACCAGCTGGGAAGGATGCAAATAGTGATCACATGATCCCGGAATAGTGCAACTGTCATAGTTGCCAACCAATTTTGATCACATGATTATGTGGATGCTGCAATGATTGTGTGAGAATTGTTCACAAGTAACTTTTTTCAGCAGCATTGTAACTTCAGTTACTAAGTGAATGGTTGCAAGTTGAGGACTACCTGTAGTCTGTATGTTTAGAAAACAGCGTTATTTGTGAAATACTAGAAAAAATTCTACAAAGTGAAAATCTGATTATCATTCTAGGCAGTGCAACTGCTAAAGCCAGGGGGCATCCTAGTATATAGTACCTGCACAATTACCCTTTCTGAGAATGAGGAGCAAGTGGCTTGGGCACTAGAAACTTTTCCCTGCCTCCAGCTTGAGTCACAGGTAAGAACAAATTTCTTTAAATTTCATCTATGTAACTTTGTTTCCCACTTTTATATTACATTGTCAGTTGAAAACATCTTGTGGAAGAATTCACCCAATTACAACCATTTTAGTAGTTATAAAGATTGAGCTGAGATCAAGAAATATCTATCATCTTATCAAGAATCTGTCATTTATTTGGTGTTTGTTGTAATTAACAGTTTATCCATCTGCCCAGGAAAAATATATTTTGTAATTTTTAAACTCTTTTCCATATTTTGTTTACATCCATAGAGACCCAGTTTGTTGTAGTGGTTAAAGCTTCAGGATAGAAGCCAGGAATTCTACCCCCACCCTGGACACAAAGCCAGCTGGATAATCTAGTTACTCTATCTCAGTCCTATGAAGGAGGCAATGGCAAATCACTTCTGAAAAACCTTGCCAGAAAAAAATCTGAAAGGACTTGTCCAGGCAGTTTAAGAAAAATAGAAAAGAGCTTTTGAGAAGGCATTAATTAACTTGCATATCTTGCTAAACCATGGTTTATCACTGTACACAACCAGAATGACCTTTTTCAGCTAACCTCCTGTCCTGAACAGATAAGAAATGTTCCTCAGTTATTATTTGATTTCATTTTTTAAAAAAATGGTGTAGCATTTTGTAAAAATTAGAGACAAGGTTTTAAAACAAGCTCTGGATGGTTAAGAAGCCAACTTGGACAGAAGTTGGATGGGTTTGACTGGTTTGTTTTTTTGAAATTCACATTCTGTAAATCGTACAAATGCTAAAATGAAATACATTGGTATGGAAAGTAAACAGTTCAATCTACTTTAGAAATGGAAAGCAGAATATCTGGTATTTGCTGGGGCTGGCTATATACCAGGAAAAAAACCCCACAATATTGTAATAGGGTTTTAGTGCCAGGAAAAGTTTTGTGCAAAGCATGCCCAATAAACGTTACATATTTTCGGTACTAACTACTGTTGTTGGGGAATTGAATCCAGTAAGGCAAGGAAGTGGATTTTATCCTTAATTTGCTAAGCCTTAAAACCTTTGCATTTTTACTATCCAAATTAAAATCTATTCACTTCTATTAAGCATATATATTTAAAGTATTAAGATTGATTTGTTAGGTTAAATGAGATTAATTTTATTCCCCCTTAGGCATTAAAATTGATTGTGACTTTGGGGGAACCCCTCTCTGTCATCCCAACACATGCTCGGGGTAATTGTGGAAAAAATAAGTAGGCTTATTAGGTTCGTTGGTGACCTTTACTAAAACAGTAAATGCGTAAGTTAAAAAAAGTCTAAATCCTGCATCTTCTACCCTGTTTAGTGGGGCGTGGATCCAGAGCCTGCAAAGTGGCCAGACGCTGTAACACTCATCAGAATAAATCTGACATCTCTTAATTTGCCTACCAATTTGCCTCCTGCAAAGGAACTGAGAGTAGCAGAAGGGCAACTGAATTCTATGAGATATATTCCCATATAAATGACTGTGAGATTGAGGGCTAAATTTAAATACACTTTTGATGCTTAACATAGAAAATGGCTTCCACCTACAACAAAATAAATTTATTTTAGATGGCAACTTAATATAATTATGTCTCCTTTCATCTATGCTTAGTTTTTGCTAATAAATATAGCATTTTATGCTTTTATTATTACTATGCTATTTTATTAATATAGTAATAAAATAACCTGCATAGAAATAAACTACATATTGAGGAAACTTTGGTTGGCATTAAATTAGGGTTTTTATATTAGTGGTGGCTGAGGAATGGTTTTCATCCTTTTTATATCACTGGCTTTCCACCTTCATTTTGAATAATTATTCTTTACAGAGGATTTATAGCAAGACAGTTTTCTCTATAAATATATTCCAATAATGTTCTTGCAAAGGTAGAGCTAGTGTGCTGATCTTTACAAATATCAGCTTCTATTTTAAGTTAAATAATGACCAGCCAAATAACCAACTGTTTCTTTTATTTTCCTCCCTAAAAGGAACCCCATGTTGGAGGAGAAGGCATGATGGGAGCTGGACTGTCACCTGAGCAGCTGAAACTGCTACAGAGATTTGATCCATCTGAAATTATTTTGCAGGGAATGGACTGTAATTCTTTGCAAAATGTCAACTATGAAGATTTGATATGTCTAGCAAACAAAGACTGTATAGGGTTTTTTATTGCAAAATTTATAAAAGTGCAGTGAGAATTGTTTTAAACATCAGTGTAAATAAATCTATGCTTTCCTTTTAGTGTTCCAAACTGTGTTCCTTCTGCAGCTATGTTGCCAAGCCAACAGACTGACGACATAGTTGCTATAGCAGCAGTAAAATCTCTCCTGGGAGGAAATCCTCAGGTTGGAGAAACAAGTCTTAAGAAAATGGACCATTGCAATTTGGAAACTTTCAAGTTTCATTTGATTTTACATTAACAACAGGTCACTAATTATGGAAACTTGTTTGCTCAGTTTGCCCATATGGTTTTGTTTACAATCTCACACAGTAGAAATCCTACTTTCAAACTATACGATGCTGAGTTCAAAATAAAATTTGAATGGATTTTAATACACTTTATAACATCTTACAGATCGCTTTTGAAAAACAATTTTATAGTATTAAAAGCTTTATTTAATCAGAATTGTTATTAAATGAGCATCTGACTGCTTTTTATTATAATTCATTTGAGAGCTTTCTAATTGCTTCTCTACAAAATTAACTGTTTAGTTGTGCCTATCAGCACAACAGGGCATGTTCACTTATGCCCTCAGGAATGCTGACTATTCTAATATCAGATGTGTTGTGTTTGATTCTGGAGCAGAACCAAAGAAGAAATAATGAGCTGAAGAAACAAGGGAAATCCCCTGACCTATAGATGAGATGGTATAGGTCAGACATGTCAAAAACCCGCGACATCACGTGATGTCGCGCAATGTATCGGGACAGTTTTGTCATTGCTGGCAATGGGGTGGGTGTGGCTTCTGCGTGACGCGTCCAGCCCAAGGGCCGGCCGTTTGACACCACTGGCATAGAGGTCCTCCTGCTTAAACAGGGAGCTGGACTAGAAGACATCCAAGGTCCTTACCAGTTCTATTCTATTCTACCTGTCTTCTGAAAATTCACGTTTTTCTTAAAATTTATTTTCCCTTTAAAACCACCTATTGGTGACTTTTGCCATGTTGGAGATACAGCAACTGTATAATTGTGTATGCGTTGTATGAAACACTCTCCACTAAGACCCAGTGTTTTTATCTTGGATTTTAATATGCATATGTGTGAACATTACCCACATCATGTTTGATTTTATTTTTCTTATGGCCTCCTTACCTATTTTTAGCAGCCCTCCCCCAACATAAGGAAGGTCCATTAGTTTCATAGTGTAACATTTTGATTATATATTTTTAAGTTCTATGGTACTTTTTTGACACATATAAATAAGAATAGCAGACTTGCATTATATATTTATAAAAGGATTTAACTATAATGTCCTATTGAAATCTTACTATCTAATGTGGGCAAGGGAACAGAGAGTCATTTTGTAATATACGCAACTGATTAAAAATTGCAGAATTAGGAGTAAAATTACAAAAATATCTCAGATCTGCAACAAAAATGTTGGATTTTATGTTGAAAAGAGACAGAAAAATAGAACAGTTAGAAATATTAATCTGTTTCCATATGGAAGTAAAATGGAAATAATGGGACAGAATGCTTGGAATCATTTTCAGGATAAAGGTAATGTGGACTTACAGATGTTCAATTCATAATGTTTGCTGCATTTTCTCCAAAACCAGTAGTGTAATCTGTTAACTAAAAATAGTGAGTAGAGCAATATATATATAAAAACTAAAGGATAATCTGATTTATGTTATATAATATATCTGATATATCCTCTGTATACAATGGAATTCAGATGAATGATTCCAGTTATGGAAAAAAAATTGTCTTAGGGGTCGCAGGCCTTCAAGCAAGAAGAGCACTCCAATGTGATTTGATAAATAAAAATCCTGATCAGGAAAGTAAAATTAAAGAGTAACAAAGGTAAAAATCTTGTGCTTGCTGAAGATACAGAACATATTTTAATGCTGCTGAGGAAAAATGAACTAGGAGCCATAGCCTTTAAGCATCTAAAGTAAGATTAATTTAGAACGTAAGCATCTGGCAAAGCTCATCTTGACAATCTTTTGACAAGAGGTATGTGAATATGTTATACAAATTAATACTTTATATGTGTTATATAAACTATTTTTCTTGTCTTTGGAACTACATTTATGATCTGCAAAAAAAGTGTCACAATAGTAAGTACTACATATAGGAATATTTGGAGAGAGAAGTGTTGTACAACTCAAATGTTTTTACAGAGTTCCATTAACTTTAGTATATTTCTTATAATACCTCTGTTTTCAGTCATGGGCAGGAACCTAAAGAAAAGGTCATCAGTTGCTTCTTTGATTACAAAGACGCTGCACTGAAAGGAGATCTGAAGCACTTCATCCTAAAAAGTTACTTAAATTATAAACTCAAGCTCTTCTATATGGAAATTTAGTAATTTCTGTGTGTCAAAGTTTTGAGCAAATAGCTTCCTAATGAAAAACTATATCTCACAAAAGGGGATGGCTACACAATTCCTTCCACATTTTTGAAGAGTAGTTGAGAAAAATATTAATTGTAGTTAACTCTCAGAAACCTCAACAAATATAAAATGTCACAGCCAGGTTAATCTTTGGAGGTTCCCATAATACCCATTTTGAAATTTTTACACTGGCTGCCAGTTTGTTTCTGTACACCTGATACTCCTTATTTTGAAAATCCTCAGTTTTTTTGCTTTAGGGAAGGCAAGATTCCTACCATTCAGTGTTCAAAGACCCACCTCCAGTAGCATCTAGCTTGTCTGGCTCAAAACAAATCTTTTATTCATTTTTGCCCCATCTTTGCCTGTGGATAGCTTACAGTATCTCTATCTACTGTCCTACAGTGCACAATTGTTTATTTTAAATTCTTCTATCAAAATAATTTATTTTAACCTAAGATTTTATGTAATCTTTTATTTTTTAACTTGCTGAGAGTCAAAGGAGTTGCTCTCAGTATGATCTCTCATATCTATATATCTGATGGGGAAATTATTCATAATCTTGTAAAACTTGTTTTCATTCATTCTAAAACATCCCAGAATATATATAAGGGAAGATATGCATTTTATTTTTGCTATCAATACACAATTCTGTCTTGAGGAATTTAAGGTAAAGGTAAAGGTTCCCCCGCACATGCATGCTAGTCGTTTCCGACTCTAGGGGCTGGTGCTCATCTCCATTTCAAAGCTGAAGAGCCAGTGCTTGTCCGAGGACATGTCCGTGGTCATGTGGCCGGCATGACTAGACGCCAAAGGCGCACGGAACGCTGTTACCTTCCCACCGTAGTGGTCCCTATTTTTCTACTTGCATTTTTATGTGCTTTCAAACTGCTAGGTTGGCAGAAGCTGGGACGAGTAACAGGCGCTCACTCTGTTACGCGGCACTTGGGATTCGACCCGCCAAACTGCCAACCTTCAGATCGACAAGCTCAGCGTCCTAACCCACTGAGCCACCGCGTCCCTGATCTTGAGGAATTAGCACCTGGATATTTGGGGGCTTTGGAAACTTAGTTGGGAAATGATGCCTTTTCCCACCTCCCGAGAACAAACTGAAGTAGCAGTAAAAGTCCAGATTATAGAAGCACTAGCAGTCCAGACTACGGGAAGTAATTATTTTGCTCTATTCTGCCTTGGTTAGGTCTCGCTTGGGGTATTGCATTCAGTTCTGCACATCCCAACTTTTAAAAAAATACCTATTATTTTCTGTTGTTCAAGTCACTTGTTGGTGAAATGGGCGGACATAAATTTTACAAAGAAATAAACTGAAGCAAGTCCAGAAAGGACCACCAAGATAGTGAACTTATGGAAAACTAAGTTCTATGAGACACAGTTAAAGACCTAAGTAGGTTTAATTTGAAGAGAAGGTTGACAAGGTATATGATAGTGAGAGTTAAAATTTACTCTCACTTGCACCAGAAAGTAAAATTAAAACTGATAGAATAAAACTTCAAAGATATAGATTAGGTATTAGGAAAAGCTTCTTGAAAATAGGAACTATGAATCAGTGAATTAGGTTACTGCATGAACTAATTTCTACCCCTTCACTGGAATTTTCAAACAACAAAAAATTTTCAAACAATCTATCAAAAATGTTACAGTGTATACTGCAGTACCCAGGGAATTGGACTTGATACACCTATGGCAACTCTATGATTCTAGAAAAAAACATGCATAGATAAGGCCTTTTATATTTTTGCCAAAAAAACTACATGGGTGCATCCATTAAATTTCAAGGAGTTGAGTTTAGCTCAAAAGAGACATTACTTTTCTTGCTCCTCTAATTCTGTAATATTTATATTTCCTGATAATTACTTTTTGGAATTACCAGATTGCACTTGTTTCTCTTTTCTTACTTTAGTTATCTTCCTTTTCATGTATATGTATTTCTTTGTAGCCATAGGATTCTAATACAAAAGTTGGTCTTGTAGCTTGGATATTAGAATGAAAAGTATGAAGTCAAATACTAATTTCTTCTGCAATAGAGATTTTACATATTAAGACACTATGTACATAGTTAATTTACAAATACAACACTGAAATACTACCTGCAATACATTTTGAAGCTATGCCTATATTTGGGGCCAATCTAAAGTTTACCCCAAATTAATATTTCAATATGTTGTAAATTTATGAAAGACTTTCAACTTTTATACGTTAAGGAGAATTTTCAGGAGAGTTGAATACAGTGTCAGTCCATGTTTTTAGCTGCAATGATCTTCTCCTCCCAATATAAATAAATCTCATTTATGCTATGTATGTTAAGTCAATATGCTTAATATTATTCCTTTATTCTTATTATTTTCTATAATACTATAAAGATGCTGGGCAGAACTAAATATAGCCTGTCCATGCGTGAGGAATGTAAATATATATATATATACTGTAAATACTACAATTATTTACAGTATTACTTAAAATTTGTAGTATTATTTGTTTCTGACAAAAAATGTAGAAATTATCATAATGGTTCAGCAACCTTGTAGCAGTAAATCCCATAAGTAAAAGATAAATGAACAAATTGATTAGAATAGAAAGATGGTCAAATATAGAAAAAAAGCAGAGAAGCTACAAAATTTATTTTCCAACAAAATAACTCTCCACAAGCTGTGTAAACTTGTCTTACTAAAACAAATACTCTAGAACACAAAAAGTTTACATTTCCGGTGAAACACTCACAGTCACATTTGCTTGTGTTTTTAACTTTCCTGGATCCTCAAAAAATAAAATAAAATAAAAGCCAGCAGATTGATGCTTTCCCAATTACCTGTTAGTCGTATAGTTTCCCATGTCACTGGCCTGCAATCTTGAACTTCTGATTTAAAAAAACAGCAAGGAAAAAATAAAAGCACACAGATTTTAGAATAAACTATACTTGGACCTGATTGATGCATTATGATTTAATCCTAGTTTCCTCATTCAGATGCCGGGAACATGCCTGAAGCAGAAATTGATATGCTTCTTCTATAAAAAGAATAACCAACCATATCTGCTTCTTGACAAGATCTTATACCTAAGCATAAACATATGATAATTATGGCAGATTCATAAGATATGGAATGATCCTCAGGTAATTTTAATAAGCCTTTCTCTCTCCCTTCCTTTATCACTAACACACTCTCCCCACTCTTTCAGATACACACATGCTTATGCATTATACAACTATTGCCTGTCAAGTTGATAAAAAACAACAACTGTGTGCTGTCAGAGCAATTCGTTAAGTAGTATGTGTAGCAGGACCGTTTACAGTGTCCCATTATTTTTGCCATAGATTTAAAATGCAAAGATGATAGGTTTGCAAGAATCCAACTTGTTATCTAAAGTGGTCACTCCTATTAGAGTATAAGAATATGTGTCTAGTGTGAATGGTGCTATACATTTTCCAGTTGCCCATAATTCAAAAGCAAATCTGCTGACTTGGCATTAGGATTCTAAAATAGTGTGATCAATCTTATGTAAGAAGGTGTCTGCAGAAATAACATTTATAAACTGTCTATACAGTACACAGTACCAGTATATAGAAAAGAGACTTTGAATTTATGATCCCCTATGTATAAGGCAAGACTGAATTCTGTTTCAAAATGTAGTCCACTAGAGGACCAAGCAACAGAAATCAATACACAAGTCAAGATTTTTTCTTTTTTAAAAAAGAGCCATTGAGAGCTTCAATCTGAATATGCTGATTTTGGCTTGCTGAAAAATGGGGAAAATATTAAATATCAACCATATTTTGTTTAAAAACACTAACATCACCTTGATGGCAACAGGTATCTGTTCAAATGGCAGCTACAAGAATCAGTTTGGGGGAAAAATAGCATAGCATAACTTCAGAAAATCCACAGTTGCACTATGCCAGTGTGTTATAGCATTAATCAAAATGAATATCCTATTTTATGCCATCACTTTGAAAGCACCAGCACTTTAAAATCAGCATACAAGATACTACATTCTGCACTGAAAAAAATCAAGATTATTTTAAAGACCTTTCTCATACCCAATTTCAAAAGAAACACAAAACTGTCACAGGCGTTACTGATGGATATACACATCTCTTTTCCATTCCACTGTGTCACTACGTTTCTTAGGTACCACTTCTCCATCCCTGTCACAATACTGGTCCCTTGATTTATGACGGCTACGTTGTTTGTTGCCTTCATTGTGGTCCTGTTCTCGGTCCCTTTCCTTTGATCGATGCCTTGTTTCTTGATGCCTGTGATCACTGACCCCATGAGGTTCATCCTTGTGATTATGATCTCTATGAGAATCATAGGGTTCATGGGAATGGTCCTCTTTTGGTTCTATATATGCTGAATCTCTGTTGTCTTGTGTTTCTGAGTCAACAGTTTCTTGTCGAGATAAACCACGGCTAGTTCCACTACGGTGGTTATGATGATGTCCTGAAGAGGAAGAGCGATGTTGAGATTTCCTGGTGGTTTCAACTTGTGTTTCTTCTTCTCCTTGTGAACCAGTTCTTTCAGTGGCTGATTGCTCATTCCTCTGATCAACCTGAGATCCCTGATCAATATAACAAAATAGTAAATGCATTAAAAAAATGCCTTTTTAAATCAGTAATGTCAGAGTCTTCAACATTCTTGAACAAATTTGTTCAATAAATCTATGCATCAGAATAGTAAGTTTAAGGCAATTATTTATGGCTATCCAGTTGGACTAATTTAATACTTCAAACTTTATCATCGGTATTTCCTTATAGTATAAGTAAAACCTCATTCCAAAAAGAAAGCAATCAGCCTTTATTTATTTATTTACTGATTTATCCTAACATCCTGCAGTCACGCCAATTTCTGTTTGGTCCCCTCTGAGCCCAGACACTTCATGTAAAAGTAAATGACAAAATCCAGCAGTACAAGAGTGAACCAGGTATGAAAAGCTTCAGAAAAAAAATTAGAGCAGGCATCAGTAAAAAAGGTGTAGTTTTATCAGTCTTTTATTAATTTCAGCAATAAAATCACTTAAAAGCAAATTAAAAAACCTTTAGTTATTGTGAACAATTTGCTCATATTTAGATTATTCAGTCTGCGTTATCAAACCTAGAATTAAATTCAAGCAAGGGCAGAACTGTTCAGATATATTATAGATTTATAATTTCTAAGAAAATAATTTATTCTTAACTTTGAAACTGGTATTTGGTCTCAGAGAAATATTACATCTAGATTGGTAGATATGCAAGTGAATTGTTAACTGAGAAGTTTGGCTTCAGACCTGAATTTGATAATGGCAATTTTCCCAACTTGTTCCATGAGAGTCAATTTGATTTTTCTTGAAAAGGCAACAGTAGATTCCATTATTATTTTTCAAAAGTTTGGAGCAATTTTAGAGAGAAATATTAATGGAATGATTTAAATGGCATTGCATCTGTAAATTTAGGGGACATCTATAATCATTTCATATTTAATTTATCTCTTATTTATTTATTTATTTCCCAACTTTATTGGGAATATGTTTCAGAGAATTCATTTGTCCTTCAGCTATTCTCATTGTCTTTTGCAGAAGGCAAATGGGTACGCAACGTAATGGAAAAGCTGACAGGTTTCTAGTCTGATGAGTGTTACAACAGTTGACAAATTTGCAGGATTTTGATCCACACCCCATTACACAGGTGAAAGATATAAGATTGGGATCTTTTATGTATTTTTAAAAAATTCTGCCTAGTTTTTATAAATAACTGAAGGCAACTAACATACTAAGGACTTCTTTCTCCTCCTATTTTTCCCCACAGCAACCACCCTGTGAGGTGAGTTGGACTAAGAGAGAGTGACTGGCCCAAAGTCACTAATTTCAGGCTTTCATGCCTGAAATGGGACTAGAACTCACACTCTATTGGATTCTAGCTGGGTGCCTTAGTCACTAGATCAAACTGGCTATTGGAAGATACAGTTATATTTATAATGTAAATAACCAACCCAGTGTATTGCATTTTTAAATGACCATACCTGTAAATTAACATTTGGGCCTGGGTTGATGGGAAGAGTGGCAGATGCCAATGTGCGAGTGAGAAGCTGATTGGAAGGATGGCTGCTAGTAGGATGTGTGGCCTTCCAGTATGCTTCCAAATAGTCAGCCAGGTGTTCACAAGCATCTTCAAGCTGGTTCTCATCCAGAATCACATCAAACATTTCCTTATCAGAGAAAAAAAAAGTGTGGAAAAGCAAAATCTCAAAACCACATCTAACGATCAGCAAGTAGGAAATACATGATTTTAGAATACTGAATTCAATATTAATATGTGGCTTATTTTGGGGACAAAGCTAAATCACATTTACAGTTTAAATTTTTTATTTAAAAATTAAAAAGAATTTTAGAAAAGAAAAAGACTAGGTGCTAAGTCCTTTGGAGCAATAGTACTGAATCTTCCAGATATATCTAAAGGTAAAAGGTAAAGGTTTCCCTGTCCAGTCATGTCCAACTCTAGAGGTGGTGCTCATCTCCATTTCTTGGTCAAGGGAGCAGTGGTTATGTGGCTAACATGGCTATATGCCAAAGGCGCATGGAATACTATTACCTTTCCACCAAGTGGTACCTATTAATCTACCCACATTTGCATGCTTTCAAACTGCTAGGTGGGTAGGAACTGGTGCAAGGAACAGGAGCTCACTCCATTGGACAGCGCTTGTGTCTCAAACCTGAGCTAGCAGCATTCCAGTTGACAAGCTCAGCATCTTTAAATGCTGATCCAATATGCCCCCATATATCTAGAGTATTTGTATATAAATTGTATAATATTACATTGAACATATTGGCCTCTAATTGGTTTGGAAATGGTTTTGAAATTATTTCCAATAAGAAATTAAGATTCAAAATAGAATAAATATTAAATGGAAACCAATTCAAATTAAAGAATTTATTTTGGGTTTCAAATTAAACAACATTTTCTTACCATGTTTTTAAATACATGGTATATGCTTCCATATAAAATGGCATATGTGAACAAAAATAACCTTTCTTTGTTGGAATGGTTACAAGGAAAACGAAAACATTTGCACTTGTCATGATCATGTCCCCTTATTGTTTTCTATCTTATCTGAGATGTTTTTTTGAGATTAGCAAATCTAAGAACATCTATCCAGAATTTATTTTCCTAAATATAATTTCAGTGATTAGGGCAAATATTTTCTCCGAATAATTTAGTGGTTATTTTTATCAACAGCCACTAGAATGCTTATAGCTAAACACTGGAAAAATAAAATTATGACATTGGGACTCTGATACTAAAATGTCTGATTGTATTGCCATAGCAGAAAAATTGACCTACACTCTACACCGCAATTGGTCAAGCTAAAATTAAAATTTTCTCAAATATATTGTCTAGTTTTATATCTTATGCCAACCATAGGAACAGTAAAAGTTTTATATCAGATGTAAATGATAGAAACATGTTTGGTTTCATGAATCCTTTTTGTTGTCTTCCTTTTTAACCATTTTAAGAATATATTTCTATCATTCTGATTTCAGCTACCAAACAAAAAGAGAATGATTTCTCACACTGAAGTATATTCAGAAGCTAAAATTATAGTGATATTCAAAAGTAATTATATGTGCAAATCCATGTTGTCTGTGCAAGCCTTCTCCTTTAGCCAGTTGACATAATATACTTTTCCCCCAACAAAAAACAGTATCTCTGTCATTTAAGACAGGTCTGCCCAGCCTCAAGCCCATATGGACAAAGAAGCCCATCTGAAATCCCCAGGTTGGGCAGGGAGAGTCAGTTCTGATTTTTGAGGGGTGGTGGTGGAAGGTGTCTACAAGGTTTAGGACAGAGGTGGGGAACTATGGCCCCTTTATTACTTGTGGACTATAACTCCCAGAATTCTGGGAGTTGAAGTCCACAAGTCATAAAAGGGCCATAGTTCCCCACCTTTGGTTTAGGAGATAATATTATTCCTGAAGCTCCCAAATGAAAAAGAAAGGCTAAAAATGTCAACCCTACACAATGATATAACATCCTAAACAAGATAGAAAGAAGTGTAATCCAGATTAAGATTGCCAATGTAAGAGGAAAACAAAAGAGAGATGTTTGCTATTCTTTACCAGTCAGCTGATTTGATTACTGCTTTTCACATGGGCACTGCATTCACAGTCTGCATTCATTACTGAACCAAAGAGATTTTTGTTCCAATAGAAAATATTTGCCACAAAAATGAACAGAGACATAATTATAAAACAGTAAAGCTTGTAAAGATGTTTTTCTACACATATATGTTAAGAATGACTCACTGGAGGGCACTGAGCCAGTTTATCAGCTGCTACCATTTGAACGTTAAGGTGCTTAGCCTGAGATTTGCCTCTGGATTTTATGAGTCTCTGTAAAACCTGTGGAAAAGACACTATAGTTAAATTAGAAGTTAATGAGAAAATGAAACAATACAGGATACGATACTGCACACATAGCTATCATTTTAGAATCTTCTAATTCCAGTATCTTAAAATAATGACAATATGGGGGACAGGGTTATATGTATTCAGGAAAAGATTTTTTTTCCTTCTCAAATTTTGCTTCTGAACAATGAGGTCAGTACTTACTAGAAACTTACCCTTTCATCAATTCTTAATAAACACCCCTTTTTCCTTGATGTAATATAGGATACTCTATTTTTTAATTAAATAAGAAATGAGAAATTATGTGAACAAATTCATTAAAAGCTACCCATTCAATTAGGATTCTTCAATATGGTTCAAAATGTCAATGTTATTAATAGCAACATTTAAAAGCTATGTGTTTTCACAATATAATTACATGAAAGAAAAGAAGAAAGGGAACAACAACTAGATGGAATTATTTACCTTTGGAGAAGTAATCTTTACATATACTATAATGGGTGCCAGGGAAGTTTTGCTAAGTTGAGCAGGATGATTAATAGTATCAGCATCAAGTACAACCAACTGTAATGTTCTTGCTAATTCAAATATTCGTTCAATTTCACTCTGAACTTCAGCTGCAAAAGTAGAGACATACTAATTAAATAATTTATTATTTAGCAGATAATACAATGCAAATATAATATACATAGCATCCTATACTGAAAAGTTTTCTTTGGCTTTTTTGTTGCATAGTTTATATTGAATATAATTATTCAAAAATGTTATGCTTCCATTGATCTGTCTTCAACTGTAAATGTACATTTCTGCATTCCTGATAATCAGTCATGATACTCTTGCTTTTACACATAGTATGACAAATTACCACTAACACGTTTTTCATTTAGAATGGCTGATTCAACATAACTCCTAAGTCACTGATGAACTGTTTGATGAGTCTGTTTTTAGATTAGACTGAATTTGGGCACTAACAGGTCCCTTTCACACAACTTTGGATACTTCTGCAAAAACCAATTATTAAAACAGAGGAAAAGCAAAATGGTCCTCACACCATTTTTATCATTATTTTTGTTGTCACTATTTAATATCCAAATTCAGTACTCAATAAAACAATAAAATTCAGCTCCGTATTTTTTATAGTCATTTTCTATATGTAGATTTCAATAGGTTACTCTTAGCATTTAACAATAGTAATTGTGTTGGCTGTCTTGACTATGCCATAGGAAGATAAAATAAGAATTTAAAAAATGAATATTCTTTCTGCTTTTAATGTATCATTAGTATTTTACAAAATCAGTCACAGTTATAAGGGAAAAAAGGCTCATTTAACCTTCTCCTTATAGATAATGCTGGGTGTTATGGAAATAACAATGGAAAATATTGTTATAATCTACTATATTTCTTTCAGAGGAGTCCAGATCATCATATTTATGTACATTTTATATAAGAGTTTTAATGAATATTAAAACTTTCATCAGTCAATTTTAAACCAGTAGTGATTTTATAAAAGGTGATTAAGATAATGATTAAGGCAGCAGGCTAAAACCCAGGAGAATATATGTTCTACTTCTGCCTTAGGCACAAAGCCAAGTGGGTGACCTAGAGCCAGTCACTTTCAGCCATAGGAATGAGACAATGGCCAACTATTGTCAAAAACCTTTTTGCTAAGAAAAGCTACAGGGACTATCCCGGCAGTCAATTTCGATTCAAAGGTACAAAAAATAATTTTAAAAGGAGGCTGATTATATATAATTAAAATTTATTTATTGATTTACTCTCAAAGTATTCTTTTGATTACAGATCAGATTTTGCTCATAAAGTTAAGAGTTTATCAGATGTTGTTCATATGCTAGCTTTGGCTTTCTAACTTGATTTTTTCAGGAAAATATTATTTGTATAAATGTATAAATCAATCTATAAATCTAAACATTTGTGTCCATGCAAGCATGTATATGTGTTCCTTATATTTTTTAACAATATAATAAAGTTGGAAGGGACTTTGGAGGTCATGTAGTGCAACCCTCTCCTCAGGCAGGAAACCCTATACCATTTCAGACAAATGGCTGTCCAGTCTCTTCTTAAAAACTTCCAGTGTTGGAGCATTCACAGCTTCTGGAGGCAGGTTGTTCCACTGGTTAATTGTTCTAACTGTCAGGAAGTTTCTCCTTAGTTCTAGGTTGCTTCTCTCTTTGCTTAGTTTCCATCCATTGCTTTTTGTCCTGCCTTCAGGTGCTTTGGAGAATAGCTTGACTTCCTCTTCTTTGTGGCAACCCCTGAAATATTGGAACACTGCTATCATATCACCCCTTGTCCTTCTCTTCATTAGACTAGACATACCCAATTCCAGCAACTGTTCTTTATCTGTTTTTGCCTCCAGTCCCCTAATCATCTTTGTTGCTCTTCTCTATACTCTAGAAATTTCTAGAGTCTCAACATCTTTTTTACATCGTGATGACCAAAACTGGATGCAGTATTCCAAATGTGGCCTTACCAAGGCAATGTAAAGTGGTATTAACACTTCACGTGATCTTGGTTCTATTAATGCAGTCTAGCACTGTGTTGGCTTTTTTGGCAGCAGCAGCACACTGCTGACTCATATTTAAGTGATTGTCCACTCGCAGATCCCTCTCAGAGTTACTATTGTTGAGCAAGGTACCACCTCTACTATACCTGTGCATTTGGTTTTTCTTGCCTAAATGTAGAACCTTACTTTTTTCACCATTGAATTTCATTTTGTTAGATAGTGCCCAATGTTCAAGTCTGTCAAGATCCTTCTATATCTTAAGTTTATCTTCTGGAGTGTTGGCTATTCCTGCTAGCTTGGTGTCGTCTGCAATTTGAGCCCTTGGGCACCCCACTACACACTTCCCTCCAAGTAGATGCAGTTCCATTGAGGACCACACGCTGAGTATGGCCGGTCAGCCAGCTATGGATCCGTCAGATGGTGATGCTGTCTAACCCACATTTTTCTATCTTATTAAGTAGTAGGTTGTGGTCTACTTTATTGAATGCCTTACTGAAGTCCAAGTAAATTATATCCACAGCATTCTTCTGGTCCACTAATTTTGTCACCTGATCAAAGAATGCAATCAGATTTGTCTGGCATGATCTGTTTTTGACAAACCCATGCTGGCTTTTGGTATGACTTTGCCTCTAGATGTTTGCTGATTCATTGCTTGATTATCTTTTCCAGAATCTTCCCAGGTACCGAGATCAGGCTGATAGGTCTGCAGTTTCCTGGATCTATTTTTCCCGCTTTTTTTGAAGATGGTTAACTACATCAGCTCTTTTCCAGTCCTCTGGTAGTTCCCCAGTGCTCCAGGATCTTTGAAATACATAGTTCAGTGGTTCGGAGATCACATCTGCCAGTTCTTTCAGAACCTTGGGGTGTAGTCCATCTGGTCCTGGTGATGTGAACTCATCTAGAGTGGACAGGTGTTCACTTGCCATTCTCTTGCCTATCTTAACGTGTTTCTAATCTGTTTTTTACAGTACTGTTTTTGAAAGGTTGGACTGGTTTTTTTCCCTTTCTGTAAAAACGGATGCAAAAAATGAGTTAAATAGTTGCTTGTCATCTTTTTGGCACTTTCTCCCACTAATGGACCAATCATTTCCTTAACTTTTTTCTTTTTTTTGTACATGTTGAAAGAAGTTTTTTTGTTATTTTTGACTTTTGTCGCAAGCCTTAGTTCATTTTGAGCCTTATCTTTCCTCACTTCATCTTTGCAGGCTCGTGAAATTTGTTATATTCTGCCTTAGTTATGTGCTCTTCTTTCCACTTTTTATACTTGTCCTTTTTGTCTTTCAGTTTAGCAGAAAGTTCTTTATGCAGGCTGGTTTCTTTTGAAAGTTGTTATTTTTCTTCTTCATATTGTGCTAGATTGGGCTTTTATAATCTCACTTTTCAAAATTTCCCAAGCTTCTTGTTTTCCCCTTAAGGATTCTCATCCATGGAATCCTTCCCAAGCTCTCTCAAAGTTTATTGAAATTAGCTCTCTTAAAGTCCAAGTCTTTAGTTTGACTATGTTCTATTGCTTGTGCTTTCATAATGTTGAATTCCAACATTGCATGATCGCTCCCCCAAGGTTCCTGTGACTTCAACACCTTCTATCATTTCTCTGTTGTGAGAATTAAGTCCAATATGGCTGATCCCCTAGTTCCCTTCTCTACTTTTTTCAGAAAAAAGTTGTCTTCTAGATTCGTCAGGAATCTGTTTGATCTTCAACTTGTTGCAGAGTTTGCCTCCCAGTTGATGTCAGGTTAATTAAAGTCCCCCATTACTATTGTGATGTGCTTCCTACATCCCTTAAGTTAACTGACTTAGTTAACTGACTAGCAACTGACTACCTCTGTTTTGCTGGTTGGCCTATAGTATACACCAGGGGTTCCCAACCCCTGGTCCATGGACTGGTACTGGGCCGTGGCATGCCAGCAACCATTCCACATAAACAAGCAAAGCCCCATCTGTGAGATGCAGGCAGCACACAAAACCACACACTTTCCTGTCTGCAGAAAAACCTTCTTCTATGAAACTGGTCCCTGGTGCCCAAATGTTTAGGGACCTCTGGTATACACTTATGGCAATGTAATTTTCCCCCCTTTTATATTGAATCAAATGCATTCAAGACCATTTTCATCATTGTTGTGCTCTATTTCTGTAGAGATGAAGTTTGTCAACTCTACAAATGCAGTTTGTCAACTCTACAAATGAGCATGGCTGCAACCATTTTTCCTACTCATTTTCAGTTGCCACATTGAAAGGAGGGAGGGGGGTTGCCAGGTGCTTCGCTAGTCTAAATAATCTTTTGTCCCATGGAAACCAAGGTCATCGGTGGCTCCCAAGACTGCAGGCTGGGCATTGTGTAAAAAGCCCACCAAGAATATGTATTGGGGAACGTAGTTGCTTGCAGAGTTTTAGGGATGGGATTTTTTAACTTTGTATTGGGGAATTGTTACGTGTATCTCCAGACCTGGTTTCCCTTTTGATGTGCTGTTACTTTGTAACTAATAAACATGTTCTTTGAGGAATTTGCAAGAGTTCTGCTATATTTGTCTCTGTCTGTCGGAAGCGTGACACCAACTCCACCTCCTTAGAGGAGACCAAATCACAATTGTAAAGATGGAGGAAAAATGCTAATGATTATTATTTATTTATTACTTCAATTGATATAGCTACTCACTCAGCATATAATATGCCCCTCTGAAAAGAGTCAGGCTCAAGTCTCAGGGTAATGGAAAAGCTGCATTTCTGCAATGCTCACAAGTCCAATACCTTGCTGATATACTAGAACACTGAAACTCTGGGGAACAGCAATATATTCTGCTATTCTTGTTGCTTTATCTAACAAATAAAAACCAGAATGTCTACCCTACTGATTC
Organism: Vipera berus; assembly: GCF_964194415.1. Classification (NCBI taxonomy): domain Eukaryota; kingdom Metazoa; phylum Chordata; class Lepidosauria; order Squamata; family Viperidae; genus Vipera; species Vipera berus. The sequence continues at coordinate 106,719,339 of NC_138205.1, forward strand.
TCTTTTTTTTGCGAAACAATCTGATTAGCACACAAGATGATTTAAATGTTTTAAGCTTCTAGAGACATTGTATTAGTTAGGAATAATGAGGATCTATTAGCCTTTTCTAATTGCCCAATCTATAGGCCTCCATTTTGGCCTTCTTGGCATCTAAAAGTCTGCTAAAAACAAAAAAAAGGAAATCCAATGCTGGATTTTCCTTCAAGGTTGGTGCACTCAGCTTACTTAGGGAAATCTGATTCATTCATAGCCCTGGAATGCTTGGTCTAACTGACTACTTCTGATTTTCATCTGTAAAAGTTATTGTTCAGAGCAGTTATGCTTATTTTATTATTATTTTTACAAATAACTCAAGGCAGCAAATGCATCTAATCCTCCTTCTTCCTCCTATTTTCTCTGCAATAACTCTGGGAGGTAAGTTGGACTGAGAGTAAGTGCCTGGCTTTCATGGTTATAGGTTATAATTTTTCAAAATATAATCAATCAAATGTGAATGAAAATGTTGCATCATTTAAAAAGATTAAAAATTGTTATTAAACATGAACAACAGAATTGTCAGACTATTTTGCTAAGAACCTACCTGTCTTAAAAGAAAATGCAATGCAGCAAAAACAAATCATACGTGAGATACTGATTTAACAATAAATATCATACAGTACCAGAAAAATATCATCACTGAAAAAATACAAAAAAATTAAATATTTCTAGAAATAACTTATTTCCAGAAAATTACAGATTTTTTTTTCAATAGTAATGTGGTACATGGCGACAAAAGGTTGAAAAAGATGCAACATTTCCATCAAAGGTTTTCACTATTATGGCATTAGATACACGTAACTTTCACCCTTTTGCAATCAGACTTAAATGACCATTAAGTTTCTTTTTTTTATTAAAAAGTTTTATAAAAGTTACAATACAAACCCCACAATCCCCAAACCACCCCCCTCCACTGCTCTGCTCCTTGAAGTACTGTTGTATTTTTCAAGGACAGTAATAAAATGGTGTTGTATTTTTTATTATTCTTTAAATACCTTTTCAACAATTTTATTTTATTCAAAAGATTAAAATCTAAAAGAAAAAAATTGAACACAAACAAAACAAAACATTGGTTAGTTTTGTTTTGTCTCTGTTCAATTTTTTACTTATGGATTTGAATTTGAATTTTTGATTGAAATAAAATTGTTAAAAAGTGTTTTTAAAACAAACATATCATATTATATTTTCCATTAAATATTTCTTCTCCATACTTCTATTTCATTTGAAAAGTTGTCATTAAGCAAATCCTAAAATTCAAAAAGCTTGACATTTTAAAGAAAGAAAATAGTGCTATTCATATAACCAAAATGGCTAAGAGACCCAACATTAATTATCATAACCAGAAAAAAAAAATGAAGGTCAATAGGCTACAAAGATTTCAAAACAGGAAGAATTGAATATTTTTCAGTTAAGTTTTAATTATAACCAATTATTTTAAGGTTCTAAAGAGGCCTGACAATTAGTAGATCTGTCAAATGATAACTTTTTTTTCAAATAAGGAAGCTATTTAATAGCATCTCAGAAAGAAAATGACACAGGCTCATCAAGAAATCAGAAATTCTTGGAAGAGAATATACTTCATGATTGAACTGTGGAGTTTGGTGCTCTCTGAGTTTGGTTGTTTACTTACGTTTCATTTATCATCAGCACTGATGGCAAATATAAAGGGATACCACTGGTTGAAAAACTCTGTCCCTGTGATTCTGGAAGGGTGCAAACCTCTGGACATATCTTTCTTTGCTCCTCTTTTTATAGAGACATTCACACAAAATTTATTTTCCTGATAATTAACAGGTATCCTAGTAATTCTGACATTATTTATCTTCAGTGGCTGATTAAAGATGAACGGATTGTAGTCACAGCGCATGTAGCTAGATTCTGTGCAGCAGCACTAAGGATTTGTCAGAACAATAAATAAACCCATTATAGCTATTTTACATAATTAATGCACTAATTGTTTTGATATTATCACCTTGTTGGATTTTAATAACTAATGACTAGAGGCATTTGCAATTTAAGGACTAATTATTATATTATAGCTTAGGCCTTGTTCTTTATATGCAACTGAAAGATAGGATTCCAAATTATGATTTTACCATAGATTTTGTTATTTGTTATTATTTTATTCTAGAACTTTCAACTAGGTACTCCTTGAATATTTTTACTTGTATTGGTCTTTGACTGTAATAAACTTGGGATGTATCATTCTAGAGTGAATATGTTGACAAATAACTCTATGTTTGCAGAGCAAAAATTCTACTCTAAAAAAAATGTAATTTTAGCCATGGATATATGAAGTCTATGAGCTATTCTTAGCCCCCTCCCCCTCCTAATCAGGCTGAGAAAAAGATCCTCTACATTGAAATAGGCCAAATTGGCTATAAATAAATAAGGTGGCTATTAAAATAGCTGAAAAAATGGATATAATAATATGAATGATGTACTGAGTTTTTAAGCAATAAATTTCCAAGAGTGATTCAGTGAGTGTTCTAAATCTTATTTGCATGAATATCTTTGACAAAGAAAAAAATTGCTAGATGAATTTTGACCATCACTTAATTGTGTATTCATATAAATGTTCTTAAAAACTATTTAGAGATCACAGTATAAAAACAATCTACACAATGTATACAGCAACAAGACAAACACAGCTTCAAAGGCAACATATTCAAGGCAATGTACCCTTTTTATGCATGCAACAATGTAGATACATGAAGCCCAATTCCACAATGGAAAATAGTGATCACAAACAGCAACATGCACACCTACAGTTTTGGACCAGTGCAATACAGAATTTAAGAATTCTGTTATTTAAAACTCTAATTATCAAATATTTTATACCTATTTTCTTCCAGAAAAAGTTTCAGTACAAACTATGACCTATTTTTGCCATTACAAAACCTTCTATCAATAGCAGATAGTGATTTTGTGAGCTACAATGCGTACTAAACACGCACAAAAGGAAAAATAACTAGCAATTTTATATACATACCCAAAACATCTGGAAAGGGTGGGCAGTAATGAATGGAAAAACCCAAGAGAATCAGGATCTTGTCCAAAACATTCAGAATGAGATAAAACTTACAAGAGCAACTAGAAAGGTGATGTTCATGGCAGCAAATAAGAAACAGGGTTGGATTTGAAACTGACAAAGAAATGAAGCAAAAGCCACATGTTTGGTTCAGAAGCATTACAGATACTAACTATGGACATACAGGATTGTATTACAGCAGGGGTGTCAAACTCGCAACATCACATGACATGTTGCGACGTATTGTGACTTTTTTTCCATTGCCGGCAACAGGGTGGGCGCGATTTTGCCATGATCCATCTGGCCTGTGGGATGGCAGTTTGACACCCCTGCATCACAGCTACTATGTTTGGAGTGAAGCATATTTTTCTCAAAAGAATGTACTTTTTTATAAAACTTTTCAAAGACCAATCCTTGGTAGCCTCTAATATATTTCCATTCAATGCATAAAAAAATATATAACGGCAATCTGTTCAATATCAATTTATCTAAAAAACAGAAAATTAAGAAAACAACATGTATTTTGTATTAACAAAACTGGATTATGTTATCTCATAAAAATGGCATATAAAATAAAATTGAGGAGCTTTATTTTCCCCAAAAGATTTTCAGAATGTAATTCTTGATTTTCTAAGAATACTGGATGACTTTGGAATAGTTCTTATTCACAAATAAATTGTGAATAAGCACTTCTTTGGTACAGGATGATTATACATCATGCAACAAGTTTGATAAAGCTTATGTTTAGATCCAGTCAATTCTTAAATGGAAATCCAATGTACCTATGTGGAAAATAGGCATTTTTAAACTCTGCAATGAAAGAAAATCAAGATATAATCATTTTACTGGAAATTGTTATACATCATATACTGAGATATTATACACAAATATTATGGCTGGAATCCAAAGAGATATCTTAGATTAATTACAATGGGCATATTGTAATTAATGGGATACACAGAAAAATTGATTATTCTCTAGCCTAAAAATATTAGCAGTAAGAACATAACAAAATTAATATCACAGCGAAAAACACAATAAATGATCTGACAATAAATAGAAGTTATTTATAACATTTTGCCTTCAAGTCAAATTTGATTCTAGAAAACATTTTCTAGGCAACATTTTCAAAAGTGCCTAGGATTGGCAGAAAAATCCAGCTGGCTTGGCAGTCTGCCTGCACTCAGAACCACAGGAGTGAGTCTTTCAACTGCCCCCCTTGCCTATCTGCCCTCCCTCACCAGTCTATATAATTTGGCCAGTCCAGTGCTTTTTTTGAAAAAGAAAAAGGTGCCGGAACTCACACATGTCATACAACCCGCCTTGCATACCCTACAAGGTTCCATCCAAAAAAAGGTGCCAGAACTCTGTTCTGAGCGTTCTATGACAAAAAAAGCCCTGGGCCAGTCTATACAATTAGCACTCCTTGGTGGCAGTGCTGGGGCAGAAGTAGACACCACTGCCTGAGCCTTCTCTTCAGCTGTCCTGCCAAGGAAATTCCACACCATGGCAAGCCATCCCAATGCCACAGCGCAGAGCCCCAATCACCCCTATTATTATGTGCTCCATTTGCCCTACCATCCTGTGTTTTACTTGCTCTTATTGGTCATGCCATTTTGGATTTTGTTTAGCCGGCTGGCCTTGTCACCTGCATTTTGCTGTCCTGCTCTCACTCATCTTGCCCTGCTCTGCCATTCTAGCTGACCTTTGCTGTTTCCCACTGTGATGAGAGCAGTCAGGCTTCTTCCCAACACTGCTCATGCTGTTCTCCAAATAGTTTGCATTCTCACAATTCTTCAGAAAACTTTAGAAGCATTTTAAAGCTGTACCTGTTCTTCTCCAAATCTTTTTAAAAATAATTTGGAAGTCATCAAAAGCTTTCCAAAGCATTGTGATAACAGTGGACAAGGCCTCTTGCAAAATTTTAGAAGCCCTGAGAAGTCTCCTGAAGCTTCATGAAAACAGCTTAAGTAGCCTCAAAAAGGACTGGCAAGACCAGGAACTACCTTGTAGAGGGCCTGGCTAGGCATACCTTATCAGCAGTAAAAGTCAGCTAGAGCTCTCAAAGTGAGCGCAATTGTCACTGCGTGTTTTTTTAGTTTTGCCAGCTTCGCTCATTTCTAATTGTACATTTCTTTCTGCTCTGCACTGTGTATTATCTTATCTTGTAACCATAGTGACTCCAGCTATGTCCAGCCAATGTTTTGGTATTAAACTGTTTTGTGCGCAGGCCTAAAAAAGTTCTCACAGTTTCAGTTTTACTTTCTTTTTCTGCCTGATGAGAGAATGTGGTCAGTCTAGGTCTTTTGTTTTCTCATTAAAAGTTTTACTATAGAATATGTCTTGGATTTCTTTTCTTTGATATTGACCATGCAAATAAACCACGGTCCATCCACCTCTGGTCGGACTGTTAATTGTTCCGCGACATTTTGGTAGCAGAGGATGGTTTATTTTTATTTTCAAGATTTATTGATAGGCAATTAGCCAGGCAGTTAGTCCGGCACTGAGGAGGCTGTGATTAATTGCTGCAAAAAAGGAGAAAGAAGAAGGCCGGTTTTCTCTCTGCTGAGGAGGAGGAAGCCGTTTCACAGAGATCTTTCTTCAAGTTTACAGACTCCGTTGGCATCGGCTACACGTCTTGGAGAAGCAGCCTCTGAGCCAAGGTCAGTTTCACCGTTTTCTGTTTCTACAGACTCTCAAGCTGATGCCCCAGTTGTAACCTCTGCTCATGGGGATCAGGCTGATTATGAGAGATTTGGTGCTAGACCTAAGGCTTCACTAGGGAAGGAAGTGAGCTATTATCCTCCAAGCCCTGAGCAAACTGTGCATGAGAAGGCTTTGCAAAGTTATTATGAACAAATTGAAGTTTTTGAAAAAGAGCTGCAAAACACAAAGTTGTGTGCAGCATGGTATAAAAAGCATGGGAGAGCCTCTGCTGGCATTCAGTTTTCAGAATCGGCCATTTTGCCTCCCTCTTCACAAGCAAAGCCACACCCACAAGGGATCGCCATTTTGCCTTCTTCCTCAAAGACAGAGGCACGCCCACAGTGGGATCTTGTGTCAGACGAATGGGAGCCTGACTGTCTTCTGTGTCAAAGAATACAGAATGCATTTTCACAGATGTCCCTTCAGCAGGCATCACTCCAAGCTGCCACACCTCCTCATTCATTGGGAGCTTCAGCTAGAATGCCTATTAATACTGCTACTATTAAAGTTCCTGTCTCAGATGGAGCACAGCAGTTTTCACCCCAAGTGCAGCCTCCACTGGTTCCTCAAATACAAAGGCCAGTGCTGACTGCAGGCCAACTTACTGTAGCAGCTCAAGCACCAGCACCTTCTGCTGGCCAGGGTGGCATTGCAGCTCAAGTACAGCCACCCCCAGCACCAGTACCTGTAGCAGCTTCAATGCAACTGCCGCAGGCCCTGGCACAGGCGCCACTGGTGCCCCCTGCAGGCCAAGTCCCAATTGCACAACCTGCACAGCCAGTACCCCAATTGTATGTTCCTCAACAGGCACCCTCTATTGTACCACTGGCTGGTGATTCAAAACTGAAGCGGTCAGGACAGAATTACAGGGCATGGGTCAGTGAAGTTGGACTTTTGCTTCGTAGAGAAGGTACCCATGTGATGGTGTTTAATCCTCCTGCCCAGCCATGGCCTCCTGAGATATGGGACTTGAATACTAGAGCATGCACAACGTTATTGATGTCCATGGACACTGAATTGCAGCTCACTTTTTCACAAGATGCAACTGCCCAACAAATTTGGGCTCAATTAGAAACATGTTACCGGCCTACGTCCATTGAGTCTACATGTTTACTTTTGTCCGAGTTCCGTGGTTCTAGATTAAAACCTGGTGAGCATATTGGAGAACACTTAACTAAAATGAAAGGAATAAGAAAAGAACTGGGTGAAAAAGGCTATCCTATTGATGACTTTCAAATGATCAGCAATATCATTAATTCTTTGAATTATGAATGGAAAGATGCTATTTCTAAGATTAATCAAGTGCCTATTACTCAACGCACAGTGGATCATGTATGCAGAATTTTAACCGAAGAAGAGGCACTTATGCAAGCCATGCCACATTTAAGGGAACCACCTGCATCAAAAGCTTCAGCGAGGCGTTCCTTCCGTGGAAGAGCCTACGTTCCAAGGATGCCAAGATGCTACATCTGCAATCGTGTGAGACATGCCACCCGGGATTGTCCCCAATGGTTTCCAGCGTCCGCCATGTACCAGCCCAGATTCCAGAGGAGACAGAGGTAGAGGCGGACGAGAAGGTCGTGGCCGTGGTCCCAGGTGTGATCCTCAAGCTCCACTTGCCACATTGGTTGTAACCAACGATCCACAGCCTCAACCAGATTACGACAGACGCCTACTTTGGACTTTGGACAGCGGAGCAGCATTACATGTTACCTACAGAAAAGAGCTGTACACAGAGATGCACGAGCCTGAACCTGAACTTCATGAACTGTACTCTTTTTCAAATCATCCTGTTCAGGTCATGGGAAAAGGAACTGTCTACATTGAAGAGCTCGGTGCATTCATTCCCGATGTTTACTACGTACCATCAGCTAATAGTAGTTTGCTTAGTCAGAGTCACTTGTCTAGGGTGTCAAAATTCCAGGTACACCATCTCGAAAAAGCAAGTTATGTAGTTAAAGATGGAGATATTGTTGCTGAAACCATGTTGATTGGTGGTGTTTATTACGTAAAACCAAAGTCTAAGCTGCAAGAGCAGGCAAGTATACCAGTTCCAAAAAGGGAGCACAGGCCCAGTGAGAGATGTCCCAGAAAGAGATCCTGTTGCTACTTCAAAGGCTCCTAAAGCCAATAAAAGGACAAATAAGACACAGGTTGCTCATAGCAAGCCTGAGGTTCCTAATAAAAATGTTAATGTTGAGAATTCACTAACAGGTAAACCTTTGCATTCCAGGTGTATCCATAAGTGGCATAGAAGATTGGGTCATGCCAGTTTCCGTGTTCTGAAGAAGATGCCAGAGTTCACAAGAGGTATGGATCTAAAGGGGTGTAAGGTGTTCTTGGACTGTGCTGTCTGCAAGAAAGCCAAATCTAAAGCAGCAGCAATTCCAAAACGCGCTACATGCCTGTCAACACGCGTTTTTGATTTGGTACACACTGACATAGTGGGTCCTTTTGCACCAACAATTGGTGGTAAAAGATATTTCTTGACAATTGTTGATAATTACTCTAGATATGGTTATGTATTTCCTATGAGAGAAAAATCTGAGACCTTTCAGATCTTTAAAGACTTTGCCAATCTTGTCTATACCCAATTCGAAGTCAGCATTGCCAGAATTCAGAGTGATCATGGTGCTGAATTCATGTCTCAGCGTTTCCAGGACTGGATGCGTAAGAATGGGATACTACACCAGACCTCAGCTCCTTATGCTCCGGCTCAAAATGGAGTGGCAGAACGCAGAAATGGAGTTCTGCAAACCATGATTTAAGGTGCTGGTACTTACCTTTAAAGCCCTACATGGCTTAGGCCCGAGATACTTGCAGGACCATCTGCTACCGGGAATGAATTCCCATCGCCCAGTACACTCACACAGAGAAGGCCTCCTCAGGGTATCGTCGGCTAGACAATGTCGGCTGGCGAACCCCAGGGGAAGGGCCTTCTCTGTGGGAGCGCCAGTCCTATGGAATCAGCTCCCCCCTGAGCTTCGGATGGCCCAAGATCTCCAGTCCTTTCGCCGCGGCCTCAAAACACTCCTTTTCCACCTGGCTGACCTGGACTGACAGGCATTTTAATTATGTTTACAATTTTTAATTTATTTTTAATTTTTAATTTTAATTTATTGCACAGATGACTTTAATTTTAATTTTATCTTAATTTCTGTACTTATTATATGTTATTGTTGTTAGCTGCCCTGAGTCCTTCGGGAGATAGGGCGGGATATAAGTTCCATAAATAAATAAATAAATAAATAAATAATAAATAAATAAATAAATAAATAAATAAATAAATAAATGATGCGTTGCCTCCTTGAAGATGCTAACCTCAGTCTTCCATACTGGGGTGAAGCTATCAAATATGCTAACCATATCATCAACTGCACTTGGAGTAGTGTCATAAATCAGACCCCTTATTTCATGTTATATGGACACAAGCCTGACCTCTCACGTCTCCATATTTTTGGTTCCTATGCTATGGTCAATATTCCTTTAGCGCAAAGAAAGAAAGGGGGTCCTGCAGCAAAAGGATGAGATTTATGGGCATTGATGATAATTCAAAATGGAGCAAATACATGGACTCTCATCATGTCGTAGTCATTTCACAATCTGCTATTTTTGAGGAAGATGCTGACTGGTCCAGGATTCATTCTAACGATCCTGGAGTTTATTTTCCTAGAGATGATGCTGCTGATGCCACGCAGCCTGATGGTCAAGATGCACAGGCAAATGTTCCTTCCACGAGTTCTTCTCAACCCACTGTTCCGTCTCCGCAAGCCACCAATGCTGCTGGCGATGAAGACGAGGACGAAACGGAAGAAGAACGGACGGTTGGCCCGAGACGTTCCAAGAGGAACACAAAGGGAATTCCACCAAAACGGTATTCGTGGCAAGTAACCAAAGCACCTTTACCTTTGATTTGTAATGTTACACTTCCTCCTGAGACGTTCACACAAATCAAACATCTTCCTGAATCAGAGCAAGATAAATGGTTTGAGGCAATGCAGGCTGAAATGGACAGTCTAAAGAAACTTCAAGTGTTTACGCCTGCAAGCCCTCCAGCAAACAAGAAAGTTATTGGCACTCGATGGGTCTACAGAATTAAAAAGAAGCCGAATGGTGAGTCGTTGTACAAGGCCAGACTTGTAGCCCAGGGTTTCGCTCAACGTTATCCTGAGGACTATACAAATACTTAAAAGCACTCCAGGTTATATGATGTTTTTGAATGGATGTCCTGTTTACTGGCATGTGCGTAAACAGAATTTTGTTTCTTGTTCTTCTACAGAAGCTGAGTATGCTTGTGTTTCAGATGTATGTAATTCTCTAACGTGGTTTGATGCCTTAGTCACAGATATCTGGACACCTCCGATTCAACCAATCACTGTGATGGAGGACAACAAATCTGTGGTCTATATATCTGAGAATCGCTTTACAGGTTCCAGGTCTAGACACATTGACATCCGTTACCAAAATATAAGACAAGAAGTTAAACAAGTTTTTGTCAAATTGCAGTATGTGCCTACACATGACCAAATTGCTGATATGCTGAACAAACCACTTCTTACAGCTCAACACGAGTATCTGCGCAAGAAGATGTGCCTTATCTGATTTTCTCCTTCGCTGACAAAAGAAGGGGATGTCACTGCGTGTTTTTTTTAGTTTTGCCAGATTCGCTCATTTCTAATTGTACATCTCTTTCTGCTCTGCACTGTGTATTATCTTATCTTGTAACCATAGTGACTCCAGCTATGTCCAGCCAATGTTTTGGTTTTAAACTGTTTTGTGCGCAGGCCTAAAAAAGTTCTCACAGTTTCAGTTTTACTTTCTTTTTCTGCCTGATGAGAGAATGTGGTCAGTCTAGGTCTTTTGTTTTCTCATTAAAAGTTTTACTATAGAATATGTCTTGGATTTCTTTTCTTTGATATTGACCATGCAAATGAACCACGGTCCATCCACCTCTGGTCAGACTGTTAATTGTTCCGCGACAGGAATGGCAAGGGTTATGCAAGTTAGCTCCATTACATAGTTTATACAAGAATTACAGCATAACAAAGTTGGAAGGGACTTTGGTGGCCTTCTAGTCCAACCCCTTCTCAAGCAGGAAACCATATAACATTTCAGATAAATGGTTGTCTAAAATCTTCTTTAAAACCTCCAGTATACACACACACACACACACACACACACACAAACACAGACAAATAAAATAAAGCAAAGCAAAGCAAAGCAAAGCAAAGCAAAGCAAAGCAAAGCAAAGCAAAGCATAGACCCTATACCATTTTAGACAAATGGTTTACCAATCTCTATCTTAAAAACTTCCAGTGTTGGAGCATTTACAACTTAGGGAGGCAAGTCGATTCACTAGGTAATTGTTCTAACCATCAGGAATTTTCTCCTTGGTTCTAAATTGGTTCTCTCCTTGAGGTTTTTGTCCAATGCTTCTCATCTTGCTTTCAGTTAGTTTGGAAAACAGATTGTCCATCTCTTCCCAGTGGCAACCCCTCAAATATTGGAACACTGCTATCATGTCAGCCTAGTCCTTATTTTTATTAAAGTAGACATATCCAATTCCTGCAACTGTCCTCCAATCCCCTAATCATCTTTGTTGCTCTTCTCTCAGTCTCAACATCTTTTATACTAAGGCGATCAAAACTAGATGCAATATTCCAAGTGTGGTCTTATCAAGGTATTATAAATTGGTATTAACTGCATCGTCTTTGAAGATTTTGAATAGCTCAGCTGGAATACTGTCACCTCCACTAGCTTTGTTGTTGCTCAGCTTTCCTAAGGCCCACTTCACTTCACATTCTAGGATGTCTGGCTCGAGGTCAGTGACCACCTCATCGTGGTTATCAGGGACATTACGCTCATTCTTGTATAGTTTTCTATGTAATTCTTTTCACCTCTTCTTAATCTCTTCTGCCTCTGTTAGGTCCCTGCCATTTTGGTCCTTTATCACGCCCAATTTTGCATTAAACATTCCCTTCCTCTCTCCAATTTTCTTGAAAAGATCTCTTGTCCTCCCTATTCTATTCTTTTCTTCTATTTCTTTGCACTGTTCATTTAAGGAGGCATTCCTATCTCTTCTAGCTATTCTTTGGAATTTTGCATTCAGTTGGGTGTATCTTTCTTTTTCTCCCTTGCCTTTCACTTCCCTCCTTTCCTCAGCTATTTGCAAAGCTTCCTCAGACAGCCATTTTGCTTTCTTGCATTTCTTTTTCTTTGGGATGGTTTTAGTTGCTACCTCTTGTACAATGTTGCGAACCTCTGTCCATAGTTCTTCAGGCACTCTGTCTATCAGATCTAATTCCTTAAGTCTATTTGTCACCTCTACTGTATATTCGTCAGGGATATGATTTAGTTCATACCTGAGTGGCCTAGTGCTTTTCTCTACTTTCTTCAGTTTAAGCCTATATTTTGCAACGAGAAACACATGGTCTGAGCCACAGTCAGCTCCTGGTCTTGTTTTTACTGACTGTATAGAGCAGGGGTCGGCAACCTAAAAAAGTAAAAGAGCCACTGGGAACCGGTTCCATCACAAATTAAAAAAAGTGGGAGCCGCGTGCGTGTGTCCATGCACGCGCATGCGCAAAAAGTTTTGCGCATGCGCAAAACGGTTTTTTGCGCATGCGCAGACGCACGCGGTTGCCATTTTTTTTAAAAAGTGAGATGGAACCGGTTCCCGGTTGCCCGACAGCAACGGCCCGTCTGCAAAGCTGCCGCTTTCGGCAGCTTTGCAGACGGGCCGCTACAGCTTCCTCAAAGAGCAGCGCCCCCGTTCGCGCGGAGGTACGCGCGCACCTCTCCAAAGGTTTGGGGAGGTGCGCGCGCACCTCTCCGAATGGGCAGGGGCGCTGCTCTTTGAGGAAGCTGTAGCGGCCTGTCTGCAAAGCTGCCGAAAGCGGCAGCTTCGGAGACGGGCCGCTACAGCTTCCTCAAAGAGCGGCATCTCTGCCCGTTCGCGCGGAGGTACGCGCGCACCTCTCCAAAGGTTTGGGGAGGTGTGCGCGCACCTCCGGTCGTTCGGAGAGGTGCGCGCGCACCTCTCCGAATGGGCAGGAGCACTGCTCTTTGAGGAAGCTGTAGCGGCCCGTCTGCAAAGCTGCCGAAAGCGGCAGCTTCGGAGACGGGCCGCTACAGCTTCCTCAAAGAGCGGCATCTCTGCCCGTTCGCGCGGAGGTACGCGCGCACCTCTCCAAAGGTTTGGGGAGGTGCGCGCGCACCTCCGCCCATTCGGGGAGGTGCGCGCGCACCTCTCCAAACGGGCGGTGCCACTCTCCATTTGGAGAGGTGCGCGTGCACCACTGCCCGTTCAAAGAGGTGCGCGCGCACCGGGCGGCTGGGAGCCGCGGGTTGCCGACCCGTGGTATAGAGCTTCTCCATCTTTGGCTGCAAAGCACATAGTCAATCTGATTTCTGTGTTGACCGTCTGGTGATGTCCATGTGTCTCTTGGGTTGTTGGAAAAGAGTGTTTGCTATGACCATCATATTCTCTTGACAAAATTTTATCAGCCTGTGCCCTGCTTCATTTTGTACTCCAAGGCCAAACTTGCCTGTTATTCCGGTTATCTTTTGGCTTCCTACTCTAGCATTCCAATCCCCCATGATGATAAGGACATCATTTTTTGGTGTTAGTTCTATAAGGTGCTGTAGGGCTTCATAGAACCGGTCAATTTCGTCCTATTCAGCACTGGTGGTTGGGGCATAGACTTGTACTACTGTGATATTGAATGGTTTGCCTTGGATTCGAACTGAGATCATTCCGTCATTTTGGGGATTGTATCCCAGTATTGCTTTTACTACTTTTTTATTGACTATGAATGCTACTCCATTTCTTCTGAGGGATTCTTGCCCGCAGTAGTATACCTGATGGTCATCTGAATTAAATTCACCCATTCCTGTCCATTTTAGTTTGCCGATTCCTAAGATGTCGATGTTCAGTCTTGTCATCTCTTGTTTGACCACGTCCAGCTTTCCTTGATTCATGAATCTTACATTCCAGGTTCTTATGGAGAATAAATCTTTACAGCATCAGGCTTTCCTTTCACCACCAGATATATCCACAGCTGAGCATCCTTTCGGCTTTGGCCCAGGTTCCTCATTCTTTCTGGCACTACTAGTATTAGCCGTCTGCTCTTCCTCAGTAGCATATTGGATGCCTTCTGACCTGAGGGGCTAATTTTCCAGTGTCATATCTTTTTGCCTTTTGGTACTGTCCATGGGTTTTTCATGGCAAAGATACTGGAGTGGGTTGCCATTTCCTTCTCCAGTGATCATGTTTTGTCAGAACTCTCTGCTATGACCTGTCCGTCTTGGATGGCCCTGCATGGCAAAGCTCAGGGGTCTTCAAACTGGCTGAGGAATTCTGGGAGTTGAAGTCCACAAGTCATAAAAGGGCCAAGTTTGAAGACCCCTGGCATAGCTCATAGCTTCAGTGAATTATACAAGCCCCTTCACCACGACAAGGCAGTAATCCATGAAGGGGGGATAAACAATATAGCTTTAAAAAAATTAGGTCAAGATTGTTTGATATTATTATATTATTTAAGAAATGTCTACAATGCACAATCATAGATTTACAAAAACAACAACAAAAGACGTTCTTTGATTACAGGTTGGTCTTGATTAATATTAATGAATCCTACAAAATATTGCATTATTCAAATTATTACTATTCAAAGTGATATTTTTATGGAAACTATGGCAACTGGTTCCAGCTTGATAGAAATAGGCAATAAATATTTAAACATATTTTTATATGTATATTACCAAAATGTTATAGTAAAGGATAAAACTTTTAATTTAAATTTATAGTAACAAAGCCACAGAGTAATTATAGAAAGCAAAGGTAACTTTTCTTTTTTAGACTTCTATTTTCCTCTGACAGAATCTTCTTTTTCTTTATTTTGCAGACAAGAAGATTAGCAGCATCTTAAACTCCCAACCCAACTGTACATGCACTAGCCTCAACTGTACATGTGCTAGCCTCACGTTAACTGAAGTCTGGATTACATTAAATATGACCTGTATCAGTTTACAATTTGCACTGAATTAAACCAAATTATCAACATTATAAAGATTACATTATTAAAATGCAATTAATTGTGACTTACCTGTAATCTCAAGAATTTCAGTAGTGATATGAAATCTTTGCTACATTAAACATGTATTTCAGTACTGTTGGTTAATTATATATACAGTATAGGCAGCAAATAAATTTAATAAATAATAAATGAATATAAATGTGAAAACAGATCTTTTTTTTCAAAGATTAATGCAATTCTAGAAAATATGTTGCTTTTGTATCAATAGGATTATGTATGTAACAATTTATACACTATTAGATTATAGAGTTCATTTTGTAATTTCATCATTTCCCCATGTCCTTAATTTACATAGTTTCAGAATATATTTGACAGATTTTTATTTCAAAAATTTGAAAGATGTTACTTTAAAACATGAACATAATTTCACCTGCACAAGCCAAGAAGTTAGTATCTGACATATTTTTACTTCAAAAACTTGTTAATTGAAACCTAAACATAATTTTATCTCAACAAACCAAAAAGTTAATATTATATTGATACTAAAAGTAACTTCAAAAAGGAGAAAAGATAATTTAGGGTTTGTATGTATATTTTTTAATCCAGACCTAGAATTGCTAAAAATAGGTTAGAATTAATAAGCTGGCATTACAATGAATATTTTTTTAAAAAATAAACAATTAGGTCATGGCTGGTGATATTGTTATCATTTCATACCCTTACCTAAGCTTGACCTTGTATTGGATCGTTCTATTATCGCATGCTTGCTGGGATTGTTTAATACTGAACGTTTGGCAAGCGAGATGTCTGCTGTAACCCGTGTGATTGAGATACTAAATAAACACAACAAAAGACAAACGTTGTGACTATTATTTAAAATTCAAGAAATGAAATTTATGAAAGCAAATGAATCAGATAGCAGCAATTGAATTCAATGTTACACACATCTTTAAATGAACTGTTTTAGCTGCTGCTACAAAATAGAAAGACAATATGCTTTTATTTCTAGAGACATTTTTTTAAATCCATTCAACATATAATATGACATTTTCTCTCTGAACAGGAATCTTATTTCTTACAATCTTCCTTTTGGTTTATGTCCCATTAATATCACCTTTCCTTTACCTCTCCATACTCCAAGTTTGAATTCACTCATAACTGAATAAATAATTCATTATTTCTTTGATTTATTATTTACCTTACCAGCTCTTACCTTTAGAAATTACCTTTATAAATGTTCAAAAAGAAAAAAGCTATGGAATACACAGAAACAGTATTTATTTTGTAAGTTTAACCTGCTGGATTCTGCATTACATCTCTCTATTATCACACAGAGCTTCCACTAGTGTAGGTGGGAAAGTGATAAGAGTCAGAAATAGGAAGATTTGTGATAGATAAAATGCTCTTTGTAATTTTGACCTATAAGCAGCCTATTTATATGGGAGAGAGGATCCTGAACTACTTATAGTATGAAGAATATTTTTATGCTGCTGGTGAAACCCTACCACCAATGTACATATGGTATCTCATTAGAGATTTGATCAAATATTTCTTTGCCATGTCCTTCAACCAAGGAGATTAGGACAATAGACAATCTAAGGCAGGGGTCTTCAAACGTGGCCCTTTTATGACTTGTGGACTTTAACTCCCAGAATTCCACAAGTCCTAAAAGGGCCAAGTTTGAAGACCCCTGCTCTAAGGACTTTTTAGCAGCAGGTTTCACTGAAAGTGTATGGTCACAAACATCATCATGACTAATAATGAGATGCGTAATCTTCCATATATTATCAAATTTCTTCTTTAAAACGTGCACATTGATAGAAACATCTTATAATACAGGAAATCCTAGACTTATGAATACAATTGAGCACAAAATTTCTGTTGCTAAGTGAGACATTTGTTAATTTGCCCCATTTTATAACTTTTTTTGCCACAGTTGTTAAGTGAATCACTGCAGTTTTATAGTAACACAGTTTTTAAGTGAATCTGGCTTCCCCATGACTGTCTTGTCAAAAGGTTACAAAAACTGATCACAGGGAACACTAGAACTATCATAAATATGAGTCAGTTGCCAAGCATCTCAATTTTGATCACGTGGCCATGGGGATCCTGCAATGGCTGTAAGTGTGAAAAACAGTCAGAAGTCACTTTTTCCAGTGTCACTGTAACTTTTAATGGTGACTAAATGAGCTATTGTTAATTCAAGCACTACCTGTACTGAAATAGTACCAAATTCCATGACTTAACTCTGTGGCATTCTAAATGATTCAATGCCATAGGAAAATCCCCAACTCTGCATAATGCAGTTGAGGGTGGAAGAGGGCTCTCTATCCACTTTCTTCCTACCGTATAAACTTTACAATATTCTGTTATGTTCCTCAGTATTTTTTCTTAAGTGGAATTAATTCACTCATTTTAAAATTCTATCAATAAGTTTTATTACCATATTTCCTAGCAGTTTTAATCTTTCTTAACTGAATATTTTTCTCTTCTATACAGTGCCAAATTAGGCAAGCAGGTAGAATGATTAATGTTTTTGACACATATTTACTCCTAATGGCAATATACTAATGGCAATATAATTCTTTTTCTATCCCTAGATCTAATAAATACTGCAAATATACAACCAAACTTGAAATCAGAGAAATGCAAATAAAATTGGGTAAAACAGATATTAATTTCACTCTAATTTAGATTATATTCTTAATACTTACCGCCCTTCAAATCTATGTTTTAAAAAATCAAATAATGCTTTTTGCATCATATCCGTCACCTGGAATAAAATAATACATCCACATGTCATGACAAATCTGGATAAAAATGTACGACTTTATACTTATCCATTTTAGTTTATTCTGATTCATAATGGAAAAATATAGTGGATTTTTTTTATTCAGTTTTGAAAAGCATAGTTTCAAAGAAAATAAAAGAGGTTTATAATATTCCTACCTCATATCCCTTTAAAGAAGGCCCCACTAAAACAACTGGTCGCATAGAAGGCACTACATCATATGGAGGGATGTGCTCTGTCTGATAAAGATCAAAAAGATAATTCCAACATCCAGTTTCAAAGTTTTTTCTTCACCTGTTTATTTAACAAAACTGATTGATGTCATCAAGGAAAAAAAATCACTTTGCCTGAGACTTTTCTCCAAAAATATTGTGAAAGTATTATATGAATAGTATTGATATTTCTAAGAATTTAAATGCTTCTACCAAATCTTATTTGCAGAGTGAGATTAAATGGCATTTTGAATTGAAATGATTATTTAGGAGAGCAAAGACAAATGACTGTAAAACAAACGTATCAAAAAGTAAATGAAGATTTCATTGAATCTGCAGAAATCTGTTTCCATCTCTTATCGAAATCTAGGAGATACAGTCAAAGGATTTCAAACAATCTCTTAATAATACTGTGAAGTATGGTCAACAGAAAAGAAAAAGCAAACAAAAAAAGAAAAAAAGAGTTTTTTTCATTCATCAATATAAATTAGAAATTTACTAAATCCTAATGACACTATTTTGAAATGCCATTGCCTACATGCTGACAGCTAAAGGACTTAGTTCAATGGCTAAAACTGCACTCCAAATGCATAAAAAAATCCTCTGCAGTAGTTTTTCTCTTCCTAGATGATCCTAGCTAGTATCAGAAATATCTCAAGATAATCCATTCTCTTTTATAAATCACACTATATACATATATAAAGTAACAGTTATGTATAAGTAATTTATAATTAATGTGTAATTTTAAAATTTACACATTAATTATCAATTATATGAAGTTGGGAAAAAGTTCATGTGCTTGAAGGTAAATAAAAAACAAAAATAATAACCACCCAATGCTCATTTTGAAATTTTGATGCTTTCTTGCAGAGTGCAATATATGTCAAATGTAACTACCAATCTGGGAAAATCTTAATTATAGGTAGGCCGAATTTATTTTTCAAGGACCTACATAGTATAAATAGTATAATATGTAAGTCAACATTATGGGATGATTCAAAATGATTCAATATATCCACAGCAAAACCACAAAAAGCAGTAAGTTAGAATACAATCATAAGAACTCAAGGACAAACATAATACAGCAACAGCACAAAATGCCACGCAAGCAGCAGTCTAAAGCAACCTACCACATGAAACATATATCAGTGTTAGAGTTTGTTTTCATTCAATTCACCACATAACTGATAATGTAAGTAGAATGATATATAGTGCCCAAGGCATCAAAAGCATGTGAACTTAAGTTTTTAGAGTGCCAGATCTGTCTGAATGGTAGAAGCAAAGCCTATTAATTCGTTGTGTGAGAGACATATACTATTATTCTTGCTAGGTATAATCTTTTACATGCATTATGTATCAACCTTTAAGAACTATGTTATGATCCGCTTTATATTTAGCAGATCAGGGCCCTGCTGTAATATGTCCATGTCTTATGATAACTATCTATAAAAGCCTCACACTAATCATAACCCTTGAAAATTAGGGTAAGTAGGTACAGAAATTACCTTATTTGATGGAATACTGGTACTTGTTAAACTCAATTGTATGCCAGTCTTCAGCTTTTCCCAGTTTTAATTAACTATGCTGTCAGTGGCAATATGTTAAGGGGCTAAAATGGACTACAAGAGACATTCCTTTCTATATTACTCTTTCAAATTCATTCCCCAAACTAATGAGGGTGATTTTTCCATCTGATGGGTATGCTTTGATTCATCAGTGAATTAATTAGAATGTCTGTCCAAATTATGGCTAACAAATGTCAACATATCATAGCAATTACCATTGCACCTGGCAATTTTGTTGAGATTTTTGAGAGCTCTCTTACAAAAAAAGAGAGAAGAAATTAAGAATAATTAGTAAGTAGTGTTACCACCAATAGACTCCTTTCTTGATAAGGTACAATTTTACTGATGTCTACTCAAAAGTAAGTCAGCAAAAATTAGAATTTTACAGCATGACTAAGTTTCAGCCAGTTGTGTACAGGATTACTGTGTAACCCCCCCCAAAAAAGAACAGATTTATATGGAAAAATATAGATGCAATTGCAAGAAAGAATATATTTTGTTAGGATCATATTTTGCCTCTCAACAAGATTTACCACTGGGACTACTAATTTGATCAATTCTGTTTTGCAAACTATTGCCAACTGGAGATGATGTTGCTGAAGAAATTAATGCAGCAATGGGTATTTGCTGAATACTGTATTTTTAAAAAATTAAAAATAGAGAATTTGTTCACCTGGACTGAATTTCTGAGAAATTATGTCTATCAACCTTCTCAATTTAATACCGTCTCAATATGTTAGTTTTCAGACTCCCATCCTGCAGTTTGAGGCCACATTGGTTAAAGAATTATGAGAGCTGGCACTCACATATAAAATAAACTTGTCTAAGAGAGGGCAATGCACAGAGTAAGCAATGTAAGAATGTATTTGCTGAAAATAAAAATAAAAATTTATTTTATTTTAAAAAACAATTACATTTTAACTGCTTGATAGCAGTTATAACAAACTCTATAGGGCTTTCTGGAGTATATTAAGAGTCTCAGGACGGAGGAAAAAGATTGTGATGATTTATGTCTCTGATACCCTATCTATGGAGTACTTTTGATTAAGAAAGGTGCCGCCAGATTTTGTTATCTAATAGGCAAGATGCTACAATATGACTGCTGAGGAGAAGGCAAGAACAATGGGAAATAATTTATATATGACAATAGGAAAAACTCACAGTAGACCGCCAAAACAAGTCTGCAGTTTTCCACTGGTCTTGCTCATTTGCAGATTTTGCACCTAGTGGATTAGAAGTTTAAATACTGACTAAATTAAAAATTGCAGGTTCTTTTTAAAGAACAAGATGAGTATCTATTTAGATTTAACAAAAATTAGTTATAAATCTGAATCACAAGTAAAAAAAATTCTGGAAAAATGACAAAGAGTAAGCATGCACTAGTGTGGTGCATCATCTGGTCTTGAAAATTTACTTCCATGGATGTTTTAAAATATTCCTTCAGCTGCTTATTATTCCATCAAAAAGGAAAAGTACCATAAGCAATTAGGACTCAGTCACTCACAGGGCCTAGTCTGCTGTTTTATGGGATCAGCCAGCTGTTTGATGAGTTTATTTATTTGTATTAAAGTGATTGCACAATATAAACTGTATGTGATGATGCTAATGATGCCAATGGCAGATTACACATAGCTTCTGTCAGCGCAAACTTACCGATTTCTGTTTCTGCTTAGCTACAGCAGCATGAAAAAGAAACAAAGAACAACAAAGGCATGCATGTTATTGTCCTGTCAAGAGACACAGACAGTCAACAGGACTCAAATGTAACACAGTGCAGTGAGCAGGTGTACAGATGGCATCTTGGAAGTAGGTGTTACCTTCTTAAAGAAGGGCATTCTTTTCTCTTTGGAATGGGGTGATGTGACAGTGTTTGCACTGGGTTTGGGGGAGCGATGGTTTGCTGGAATATCAATTTCTTCTGCCTCTAAACCAGTGGCATCTATATCTATAGCTATATGCAGATAAACAATATAAAATTATGAGACAGGAAGGAGAGGTACATATTAAAACAGTAGTGTTGCATGTCAGATCCATCAAACAGAAGGTCAAAAAGGGAATTCTAAAAAATATACTATATCAGAATATGTACATTCAGAGTAATATACCATATACCCTGGCAGATAAACAAAGAATTTTATGTGTCAAAATACACCCCCAAACTTGGATTTAGCTTATTCACACATGGGCTAATCTGCAAGTATATGTGCTCATACGTTTTAAAATTACCTGTACATACTTCTAGATAGACCCTTCCTTGGATAAGTCAACCCTCAGAGTTTTAACTAAAATACCATGACAAGCGTGCCACCCACATATGCCAGTTGTGAAAATTAAAACATAGTTTTGAGAGTTGGCTTAGTGACAGATATGTTATACATGAATATATATGGCAAAAGTATAAATTATATCTAATATTTGGTCATAATTTTTCCAATTTTACCGACAACTCATATCTATGCATATATTTTATTTTAGACTGATCATATATATCTAAGAATGAGGAAAAAATTGTATCAAACACTGAATTCACAAGCAGATTCTTACAACCAGTGTTACTGGATGAATTTATGAAATTCCAAAATCCTTAGAACAGATTAATCAACCTTAAAGATGTCTGGATTTCAACTCACCGAATTCCCCAGCAGCATAACTGATTGGAAAATTCTGGGAGTTGAAGTCCATACATCTTAAAGTTACCAAGGCTGAGAAACACTGACCTAATATATGGTTGTCCGTGGGCAAATACTATATACTGGAAATCATACTTTCTGCTGGAATCAAAATTATAAAAGGATTAAGTTTGGGGCCATGACTAAAACAAAAAACTTAAGCCTAATTATTTCATTCTCTCAAGGAAGGAATGTAGATCAGTACTGCAGATAAAATAATTATAAATTTTTTAAAAATTGTTTGTATATTGTATAAAGGTAAAGTTTCCCCCGCACATGCGTGCTAGTCGTTTCCGACTCTAGGGGCCAGTGCTCATCTCCGTTTCAAAGCCGAAGAGCCAGCGCTTGTCCGAGGATGTCTCCGTGGTCATGTGGCCAGCATGACTAGATGCCAAAGGCGCACGGAATGCTGTTACCTTCCCACCGGAGTGGTCCCTATTTTTCTACTTGCATTTTTACATGCTTTCGAACTGCTAGGTTGGCAGAAGCTGGGATGAGTAACAGGCACTCGCTCACTCTGTTACACGGCACTAGGGATTCGACCCACCAAACTGCCGACCTTCTGATCGACAAGCTCAGCATCCTAACCCACTGAGCCACTGCGTCCCTTTGTATATTGTATAGTTATATGTAATAAATTGGTTTTGCACAAACCACAACAGTTTTAAACAGCTGTAACTTATTTTTTGTAATCAATAAAAACATGATGTAATTATGTGGGAAAGTTAGAAAGTTACCTAGATTTCTATTTAAACAAACTAAACCTTTGTTCAAGTTCAAATAAATATATTTCACTTAAATATTATTGCACTATGCATATATTAAACAATTAAGAACAGATATAAAATTTATTTTAATCCTTGCAAAGCATACAAATGTCAAATAAAGTTTTTTAAATAAGTATAAAGATTGCAGTAAAATGAAATCCTATTAATTATGTTATGTTAAAGGTAAAGATAAATATTTCCAATGTCCATTCATGTTTGACTCTAGGGGGTGAGGCTCATCTCCATTTCTTAGCCAAAGAAACCAGTGATGCCAAAAGACATTTCTGTGGTCATGTGGCCAGCATGGAACACGGTTACCTTCCTACCAAAGTGGTACCTATTTATCTATTTGCATGCTTTTAAACTGTTAGGCTTGTAGGAGCTGGAGCAAGTAACGGACAATCCCATCAAGTGGCATTCAGATTTTGAACCCAGACTGCCTTTAACCTCTGAGCATCATGCCCCATAAATTATTTAAAAAGCACCTATTGCTGCAGTCGTCTATTACTGTGGCATCAAAATCAGTTATTTCTTGTTGTTTTGTAGATTTTAAGCCATTTCTTTCTATTTTTAAAATTAAATATGGCTATTCTGTTTATTCAAACCAAAAATGTTTTAACAAAATTTGAAGACATTCAAAACAACAGTATCGGGTGCAATCCATGTTAACATTTCCATGTTAGAGACAAAGAAAACAAAGAGAGACTCATAATCAAGGCATTAGCTCTACAAGCAAATTACAATAAAAGTTAGGGAAATGGATGAATCCACTAATTCTTTTTCTGCATTTTTTAACTTAAATCTTTTCACAGGAACTTGTAGAAAATCCTGGTGGACCTCATTCTCCACATTTGCCAGTAAGATCATAGAATGATATAATGTAAGAGTTGTAAGTAACCTTAGAGATAATATGTTATCCCCTGTGGGAAACCCACAGAAAGTATATGAGAATAAATTCAATTATAATTAGAATATAGACTTGTATTCCAGATATTATATAATACCCTTTTTAAAAATATATACATAAATGACCATCAACTTTGTAGTTTTACTATATCAGGGCTTTTCAACCTTTTCACCCATTGTACCATTTATGGATATGGCAACATCCGAGTACCACCAGTCTCCTAGCAAGGTGTCAAAAACCTGATGACCAAAAAAAAAAAAAAAAAAAGGAAAAAAGTGATGAAGTACAGGTAGTCCTCGACTTACAACAGTTCGCTTAGTGACTATTCAAAGTTACAATGGCACTGAAAAAAGTGCCCCCCAAGCCACAGCCAAGCAAGACACCTGCCTTCCCGCCCGGCGGCACTCTTCCTCCTGTCCGAGGTTTTCATTGTTGTGAGCATTCCTGTTGAGGATTGGCAGCAGGGGTGGGGTGGGGGAATGTTTGATTTTTATTCCTCCCATCTGCTGGGTGGTTGCAGCAGGTTTTGGTCACTTCACATGACCCTGGGACACTGTGACCATCATAAATATGAATCAGTTGCCAAGCATCTGAATGTAAATCACAAGACCCTGGAGATGCTGCAACATTCTCGGCTCAACAGAAGCACCAGGATCAGCGCCAAGTTCCAGCTGGAACCTGGCGCTGATCCTGGCGCTTCAATTGAACCCTGATAGCCCTGCAGCTTCAGCCATCTCTCGCTCAGGCTTGTGCGGTGCTGCCACCGGTTCAGGTCATTCCCCTCCCCCACTACCACTTTTCTAGGATGGTCACGTACCACCTGTCAGGTGCCAATGTACCACAGGTGGTACCCGTACCACTGGTTGAAAAGCCCTGTACTATATGATATAAGAACATGATATTCTGCATAAGACTAGTACAATTTCTCATTACTGATGATAGAAAGGTTAAAGATAGCCACACAAAGTTACACTTTTAGTAATTTATCAAACATACTACCAGTTGATACTGGATGTTACCTAGTTATTCATTCAGTTAAAAAACTAAGTTACACAATCCTATGGCTTTATAATATTTTTCCTTCTGTTCATTTGTGAACAATTCTTGGACACTGCCTAGAGAAGTTCCTGCAGTTTTCTTGATAAGATTTTGCTGGTTGTCATTGTTTCTTCCCAGGTTTGGTGCTTTAACCACTACAGCAAATTGGATCTCAGATTATTTATATACCAAATTACTTTAATACAAATATGTGATTAACTATATCAATTCATTATTAAATGTATATTCTGTCACAATTTTAGCACATGCACAAAAATACCTTATTTAAACTGTTTTAGATATGACTAAAAAATCTTTTGGAAAAGTTAATGGTTGCCATCACTAAAAAGATTTGCCTTTTGATTGAAAAGCATAAAGTATATTGATATAGGCAATTATGCAGAATACAGTAAAGAACATATGATCTCTTACCAGATGATGGAGGTGTAGATTTTCTGGAAGTGGGTACTACATCACCTAAACTGGATGATGAATTTCCTCCTGATTTACTAGAGTAAGCAAACAAACAAACAGTCTTTTGATAATCTCATAATTTTCTTGAATCAGAAACAAGAGAGAATATGTAATATATATGTGTACAAATGTTATCAACAAGTTAGAACCGTTATTCCGTTTATTCCATGAGGTAAACACCACTGACAGGGGAACACGCGGGAACTTTGACAGCTGTCAAAGTTCCCCGCCAGGGCGCAGGCGCAGCCATTTGACAGCTCGCGGCTGTCAAAACACCAAGCCGGCTCACCATGCGGAAAGAAGAACTGTCAGAGACAAGACGGCGGTGATTGGTCCGGCTAGACGCGGCGCCAAAAGAAACGATCTTGATTGGACTACACTGACAGCTGCCGGCTATAAAAGCCGGACAAGTTATTCTGTCTTTTGCCTTGTTCCAAATAAACCCTAGTTAAGTAACCTGTCGTCCCGAGTGGTCCTTCGGCTACTTCACTGGCGACGAGGATGGGATCGCTCCGGAGCTGAAGTCACGGCCGAGGAAGAGAGTTCCCGGCTAAGAGCTGTCACTGGAAGTTTTAACTTCCGAACGGAGCGAGCCCAGGACCGGACGACATGGCCAACTTCGGGCGTGTGAGAGAATTCGATACCTGCCATCCGGAGAGATGGCAGTCACACCTGGGGCAGGTCGAGGGTTTCCTCCTCGTCAGTAAAATTACTGACGACAGAGCTAAGGCCGCCGCCCTCCTGTACATCAGCGGGCCCCCGGTATACGACGCTGCCGTCGGGCTGTTCAGCCCGGTACCCATCACGGAAGTCTCCTACGCGGACCTGGTCGACCAGCTCAACAAACATTATATGCCAGCTCGCTCGGAGCTGTACTGGCGAGTTCAATTTGCCCAGAAGAAGCAGCGACCGGACGAGCCCGCAAACGACTTCATCGCTGGGGTCAGGCATGCCGCTCGCAACTGCAGTTTTCCTGACCTGGAAGACCGCATCCGGGACCAGGTGGTAATAGGCTTAAGGGACGAGCGTCTCCAGAAAAAACTTACATCAAAGCCCGACATGAGCCTAGCTGAACTGACCCGAGAAATAATGGCCTATGAATATAACCACAAGAAAAAACCGACCACCGCAACACCCGAAAGTCCAGCAACCGTATACCACGAGAACGCAACCCTCAGCGACAGCGACGAGTCAGTAGACTTCACAGACGGTGAGGCCCTACAACGCAGGATGGAGCGACGACAAAAGTGGAGAAACGACACATCAGACCGCCAAAGAGCCAGAAACCCCCTGCCACCACGACACGATCAACGGGCTACCTGTGCCAGCTACGGGGGCAACCATGCCAGGGGAAGCTGCCGGTTCCGGAATGCAAAATGCCACAATTGCGGTAAAACCGGCCACATCAAGCCAGTGTGCTGAAGCCGGCCCCGCAACAACGTGCATGATCTGGAGGCCAACCCCCCAGGTAGGCCAACCGCCCAGGCCAACAGGGGAGGAACACCAGGGGACCTAGTGGAAACGATAGATAAGGTGCACAGCCTAAGTCCGAAAGTAAGAATCAGGGTAAAAATTCAGGGAGTCACCTGCAACATGGAGGTGGACTCCGGGTCAGCAGTCTCCTTAATATCGTTTAAAACGTATCAGGAGATCTGCCAACAGAGCAATAGGAAAATTCCCCTTAAAAAACCCAGGTCCACCTAGCAGATTTCCAAAAAAACCCCATTCCACTAGAAGGGAAGGCTAAGGTCGCAGTGGAATACAAAAAATTCAAGGGACCCCTAGAAGTCTTAGTGACTCCAGGGAACCGCACCAACCTAATTGGGCTGAACTGGTTCAGCCCCCTGGGCATCGCCATTACTGGGGTAAACACAGTGCAAGCCTCAAGCCTCGAAGCCCTCTGCAACAAGTATGCAGACGTCTTTGATGGCACACTAGGGAAATACACTGGCCCTCCCATCTCCTTAAAATTAAATCCAACCGTCCAACCCATAAAGATAAGGGCTAGGAGGGTTCCATTCGCCCTCAAAGAAAAAATAGAGAATGAGCTAGAACGCCTCGTAAGATTAGGGGTGCTGGAACCTACTGAAGGGGGCAGCTGGGAGACCCCAATAGTCACCCCAATGAAACCAAACGGGGAAATTAGATTATGTGCAGACTATAAGGCGACCCTTAACCTAGCTCTAAGCCCCCATGCTTACCCGGTGCCAGCGGTGAGGGACGTCCTCGCTTCCATCCGTTCCGGCGCCATTTTCGCAAAACTTGATCTGACGCAGGCGTACTTGGAACTGCCTGTCACAAATGACACCGCGGAAGCTCAGACAATTGTCACCCACCGCGGGGCTTTTAAAGTGAAAAGACTTCAATTCGGCATATCGGCAGCCCCGGGTATCTTCCAAGGTATCATGGAAAAAACCTTAAAAGGAATACCCGGGGTCTGCCCCTATTTCGACGATGTTCTCATCGCCGGAGAAAACGAAGCAAACTTAGCTGACAGACTGTCAGCTGTGCTGAGCCGGCTCAGAGAAGCCGGTCTCAAACTAAAACGAGAAAAGTGCTCCATTGGAGTCACTTCCACAGAGTTCCTAGGGTACAAAATAGACGCCCAGGGCATCCACCCCACCACAGAAAAATTAAAGGCTATTCAAACAGCTCCCAGTCCAAAGAATAAACAAGAGCTCCAAGCCTTTTTGGGGTTATTAAACTTCTACCATGCCTTCCTTCCCCACAAAGCCACTATACCCGAGCCTCTCCATAGGCTCCTAGACAAGGGAACTGCCTGGTCCTGGACCAAAACGCATGAAAATAGCTTCCAGTCATTAAAAAATATTATCTGTAACAGTTCAACTGTCACACTCTTTAGAGAAGACACACCAGTATGCATCGCTTGCGATGCATCTCCCTATGGAATTGGGGTGGTGTTAAGTCACCTATACAAGGATGGCACCCAAAGACCCATAGCCTTTTATTCACACACCCTTTCAAAAGCTGAAATAAACTACGCGCAGATCGATAGAGAAGCACTAGCAATAGTCGCAGGGGTAAAAAAGTTCCATGTCTATCTCTATGGCAGACCCTTTACTATATTCACGGATCACAAACCCCTGCTAGGGATATTCACCTGGGATAAAACAACCCCACAAATTCTATCACCAAGAATATTGCGCTGGTCCACCTTTTTATCAGCATATTCATACAAATTAATACACAAACCAGGGAAGGAATTGGGACATGCAGACTGCCTCAGCAGGCTACCTATTCAAAGCAGAGACACTGACCCAGCCCCGGCAGGGCTGATTCTGGCAATATCACAACTTCCAGACTGCCCCCTCTCCGCTAAAATCATAGCTAAAAATTCAGCTAAGGACCAAATACTGAGCAGAATCCTCAGGTGGACAACCACAGGATGGCCAGCCAAAAATCCACACCCACAATTCCAGCCATACTATAACAGAAAAAACGAAATGTCATCACACTTAGGATGCCTTCTGTGGGGAAACAGAGTAGTGATACCAGACAAGAACATAGCACAAACACTAGACACCCTACACGAAGGACATCCAGGCATAGTTAAAATGAAAGCTCTAGCCAGAAGTTATGTGTGGTGGCCAGGCATAGATAAAGATATAGAATAATATGTGGGAGGGTGCTACACCTGCCAGTCAACACGAAGCGAACCACCCCAAGCCCCAGTTCATAGATGGGAAATGACAAAAAACCCATGGTCACACATACATCTAGATTTTGCAGGACCAATCCAAGGACAGAGTTTCCTAATAATAGTTGACAGCTACTCTAAATGGCTAGAAGTAATCCCCCTTAGAAAAACCACTTCAGGAGCCACCATACAAGCCCTTAGAAAAATCTTCGCCACCCACGGCCTCCCAGACACTATGGTTTCAGACAACGGACCACAATTCACCTCTCGTGAATTTCAGATGTTCGCTATGAAGAACTGTATTAGACTGGTCACATCTGCACCGTTCCACCCATCGACGAACGGGATGGCTGAAATTATGGTGCACTCGACTAAAGAAGCATTAAAAAAGTTCGTAAAGGGAAACTGGCAGCATCGACTCAGCCAGTTCCTGATGTCACAACATACAACTCCCTGCACGGCAACCGGCAAAACACCAGCAGAGCTAAGATGGGGAAGGAGACTGATAACGCGGCTCGACAGACTACATCCCGACACTTACATTGCAGAGCCGGATCACCCCCCCCACCCCGTACATTTAAACCTGGGCAAATGATCTGGGCGTGATCATACACATCTAAAAACAAATGGGTCCAAGGGACTGTATTACAACAAACAGGACCCATTTCCTACTTAATACACATGCCTACTGAAGGAAATCTACGACGGCACATAGATCAGCTAAGGCCAAGACAACCACAACACCACCCAGACCCTCAACCACCAGACAACCAAACCCCACCCCCCTTAGACATCATACCTGCACCAGATCAAGGGGAGGGGGAGCAAGAAAACTTGCCACCACCGGAACAAGACAATGTACCACCCCCAAGACGTTCTAATAGAAACAGAAGAGCACCAGCATATTTAAAGGACTACGAATGGGCCGGCTCCAACGACCAACAAGGGGGAGGAAACAATCCAGGGGAAGGGTAAGGGGTGTAATATATATGTGTACAAACGTTATCAACAAGTTAGAACCGTTATTCCGTTTATTCCATGAGGTAAACACCACTGACAGGGGAACACGCGGGAACTTTGACAGCTGTCAAAGTTCCCCGCCAGGGCGCAGGCGCAGCCATTTGACAGCTCGCGGCTGTCAAAACACCAAGCCGGCTCACCATGCGGAAAGAAGAACTGTCAGAGACAAGACGGCGGTGATTGGTCCGGCTAGACGCGGCGCCAAAAGAAACGATCTTGATTGGACTACACCAGGGGTCGGCAACCTAAAAAAGAAAAAGAGCCACTGGGAACCGGTTCCATCACTAATTAAAAAAAGAGGGAGCCGCGTGCGTGTGTCCATGCACGCGCATGCGCAAAAAGGTTTTTTGCGCATGCGCGGACGCACGCGGCTGCCATTTTTTTAAAAATGAGATGGAACCGGTTCACGGTTGCCCGACGGCGACGGCCCGTCTGCAAAGCTGCCGCTTTCGGCAGCTTTGCAGACGGGCCGTGGCAGCTTCCTCAAAGAGCGGCGCCCCTGCCCATTCCGAGAGGTGCGCGCGCACCTCTCCGAACGACCGGAGGTGCGCGCGTACCTCCGCGCGAATGGGCAGCGGTGCCGCTCTTTGAGGAAGCTGCCGCGGCCCGTCTCAGCTTCCTCAAAAAGAGGCGCCCCTGCCCATTCCGAGAGGTGCGCGCGCACCTCTCTGAACGACCGGAGTTGCGCGCGCACCTCCCCAAACCTTTGGGGAGGTGCGCGCGTACCTCCGTGCGAAGGGGCAGCGGTGCCGCTCTTTGAGGAAGCTGCCGCGGCCCGTCTCAGCTTCCTCAAAAAGAGAGGCGCCCCTGCCCATTCCGAGAGGTGCGCGCGCACCTCTCTGAATGACCGGAGTTGCGCGCGCACCTCCCCAAACCTTTGGGGAGGTGCGCGCGTACCTCCGTGCGAAGGGGCAGCGGCGCCGCTCTTTGAGGAAGCTGCCGAAAGCGGCAGCTTCCTCAAAGAGCGGCACCGCTGCCCCTTCGCGCGGAGGTACGCACGCACCTCCCCAAAGGTTTGGGGAGGTGCGCGCGCAACTCCGGTCGTTCGGAGAGGTGCGCGCGCACCTCTCGGAATGGGCAGGGGCGCCGCTCTTTGAGGAAGCTGCCGCGGCCCGTCTGCTAAGCTGCCGCTTTCGGCAGCTTCAGAGACGGGCCGCGGCAGCTTCCTCAAAGAGCGGCACCGCTGCCCCTTCGCGCGGAGGTACGCGCGCACCTCCCCAAAGGTTTGGGGAGGTGCGCGCGCAACTCCGGTCGTTCGGAGAGGTGCGCGCGCACCTCTCGGAATGGGCAGGGGCGCCGCTCTTTGAGGAAGCTGCCGCGGCCCGTCTGCTAAGCTGCCGCTTTCGGCAGCTTCACAGACGGGCCGCGGCAGCTTCCTCAAAGAGCGGCACCGCTGCCCCTTCGCGCGGAGGTACGCACGCACCTCCCCAAAGGTTTGGGGAGGTGCGCGCGCAACTCCGGTCGTTCGGAGAGGTGCGCGCGCACCTCTCGGAATGGGCAGGGGCGCCGCTCTTTGAGGAAGCTGCCGCGGCCCGTCTGCTAAGCTGCCGCTTTCGGCAGCTTCAGAGACGGGCCGCGGCAGCTTCCTCAAAGAGCGGCACCGCTGCCCCTTCGCGCGGAGGTACGCGCGCACCTCCCCAAAGGTTTGGGGAGGTGCGCGCGCAACTCCGGTCGTTCGGAGAGGTGCGCGCGCACCTCTCGGAATGGGCAGGGGCGCCGCTCTTTGAGGAAGCTGCCGCGGCCCGTCTGCTAAGCTGCCGCTTTCGGCAGCTTCACAGACGGGCCGCGGCAGCTTCCTGAAAGAGCGGCACCGCTGCCCATTCGCGCGGAGGTACGCGCGCACCTCTCCAAAGGTTTGGGGAGGTGCGCGCGCACCTCCGCCCATTCGGGGAGGTGCGCGTGCACCTCTCCAAACGGGCGGTGCCACTCTCCATTTGGAGAGGTGCGCGCGCACCACTGCCCGTTGGAAGAGGTGCGCGCGCACCGGGCGGCTGGGAGCCACAAGAGACGGCTCAAAGAGCTGCATGCGGCTCCGGAGCCGCAGGTTGCCGACCTGTGGACTACACTGTCAGCTGCCGGCTATAAAAGCCGGACAAGTTATTCTGTCTTTTGCCTTGTTCCAAATAAACCCTTGTTAAGTAACCTGTCGTCCCGAGTGGTCCTTCGGCTACTTCAGAATATGCTTATAGAATTATAATAATATGTGCTATAGAATTCTAGTATGGCTAACCACAAGGAAAATGTAAACAAGCTTTCTGTACAAATAATTTTATAATCAAGTGCTCTAATGTATACTTAAAATGGCTCCAAAATTCAAAATCAAAATCACAATCAAGACTTTTATTGCTATGTATCTTACCCCAAATTAATCTGTAAATATTACACTGAATATCTGATTTTCTCCAATTTTTCCAATGGCTCTTCTTCAATATGATCATTTTCCACACGTCACTTATGCAACTACTTTATATAATGAATGCCTGTATTACTAACTGGATGCAACTCATATTTTCTAGTGGTCATTTGGGAAGTTAGATATGGCCTCTATATCTCAGCTAAGAACTATGGAACTTTCAAGAAAATGAATTAACAGGCTAGGGGAGACAATACTTTTATTTTTCTGGAAAGGCTTCAGCAAAGACTAATTAGCCACTGGAATCTCCCCTCTTCTTCTCTCCAGAGTTATTATTTACAAATCAAAAACTTTCTGTTGTATAAATTGGAGCATTTTTATTGATTAAAAAATTAACAGTTCAAATAGAATTAGATCAATATAAAAACCACAAGGACTTGAACAAATAATTATGTGATTTCTAGACTAAAAGATATACAGTACATTTTAGAGAACTTCTGAAAAAGAATTAAGGGTTTGACACATAAGAACAAGTTTTTCCTGATAGTAGATCTATATGTATCTTTGGAAAAACTTGTTCTTATGTTGAACTGCTGAATCCTTGCTAGCACAGATGATGTTACTTAGTTTGGTAATGAAAAATCTACAAGAAAAAAAAACACCAAGGAGTCCATGATACATACAGATATCTATATATGAGAAATTGCAGAAATATAATTTAAAATTTTGTTTTAAAAGGATTTGTGATCTCTAATAGAGTTATTTCCTAGTATACAAAAACTATAACATACTAGGTTAATTAGATACAACCTAATGGACCCAGGATTCTTACTTGAGACATAAATAGATCAGGCTTGAATTATTCTACACCAGACAGATGTAAAGGCATAACTCTCTGAAGAACTCTATAGTGCTGGGAAAGGTAGAAGGAAAGAGAAGGCAAGGACAGCCAGTAGCAAGGCAATGGACTTGATTTGAGTAGCAATTTTTGGTAGACGTAGGACCAGATTACTGACAAATCATCGAGGAGAAAATTTATGTGATTACTAAGGATCAAAACCAACTTGATAGCAAATCATCAATAAAGGTACCGTATATACTTGAGTATAAGCCGAATTTTTCAGCCCACTTTTTGGGCTGAAAAATTCCACTTCGGCTTATACTCCAGTCAACAAAAAAACTTACCGAGGACTTGTGCGCGGCCGAGGCTTTGGTGCTTCCGGGATCGTGCGCACCTCTCTCAAGCCACCGCCGTCTGGAGACCTGCCGAAGTTTGGGGAGGTTTGGGGAGGTGCGCGCGCACCTCCCCAAACCTCCCCAAACTTCGGCAGGTCTCCGGACGGCGGCGGCTTGGGAGAGGTGCGCGCGATCCTGGAAGCACCGAAGCCTCGGCCGCGCACAAGTCCTCGGTAAGCTCCAGGCGGTCACTTGCTTCGCGTCTCCTGAGGGAAGGGGGGGCGACTGGAGCGGGCGTGTTTCCTCGCCTGCTGGGCGCCGCGATTTGCCCGGGGAATGCGCGGGCCCCGAATGGCAGCGTGGAGCGAGGAAGCGGACAGCCAGGGCTTCCCCGAGAGCCGCGGCCACACAGGGTATTCCTGTGTATTCAGGCTTGCAAAATGGCGGATCGAGCCTCTGCTGGCGGCAGAGGCTTGCAGAGCGTGGATCCAGCCTCCGCCAGCGGCGGAGGCTTGCAGAACGGCGGATCGGCTTATACTCGAGTCAATAACTTTTTCCAGTTTTTGGGGGTGAAATTGGGGGTCTCGGCTTATACTCGAGTCGGATTATACTCAAGTATATACGGTATATAATATTTCAGAAGGCAATCTTAGTAGTATGTTCAGACTATGAGAAGACAAGTTTTAATTTTATTTTACAAAATCTAGAAATAGTCGTGTCTGCCTCCTAATTTACCTACAGTATAAATTCAAGATCATTTGAATGCTACAATAATAACATTATTTAGCTAGTCATCATTTCTTTTAACTACAAGCACATTATGTAAGATGTTAAAAGTCAATATATACCACTGATTGAAAAATAGGGAATGAAAAACCATGAATACTATCAAAATTATTTTTTCAATGTAATAAATGGCAGGCAGTGGAATTATTTAATTATATACCAGAATATCTTTTAGACCTTGACCTTTTTATACATTTTAATAACAACAACAATGCAATTATATTGCAGCGTCTACTCTGAAATTGAGTGACCACTCTAAAGGGAAGTGTTATGTTTTCGTTCGGTTAGGCATTGATGAGGCAGAGCGGTGAAACAGCAAAAAGTTTATTCCAGTAACAACAGAACAGATATATATATATAGATCCCTTTTAGGCAGCAACCAATAGATTTAAAGTAACAATTCCCACCCAAAACACAGTTAACAGTCCTGGAAACAAGCAGTCTTGGATTCAACAACACAGCTGTTAAGCAATCATTCAACTGAGTACAGCAATTAAGGCCAATACATTAGACCCTTCCTCCTAGCTCGTTCATAATCTCAAATGCTTGATAAAGTCCTGTAAATACTTAGGCGGCCTACGCAACTGTTCCAAATGTCTTGGGGTCGCTGGAGGCTTCCGGTCTACCTGCTTGCCTGCCCGGCTGGGTAGATTCGGACTTTGAGACCCAATTGCTTCAGGTCGGCTCGAGTCCCTTTGGCTGGCCTGTTCCAGTAGACCCAAGCCAAAGTCCATTTGGGGAACAGAGTCCACCGGGCTGGAAATCAGAGCCGCTTGTCGGTTCTGCTCAGTGGGTGCAGTCTGTGTGTCTGGAGAAGATTCTCCTGCAGCCAACCCCTGGTCTCCTTGGCTGAGCATTCTGTCGGAGCATACATACTCCACCGACGGGCCGCTGTTGCACCGCCCCTATGGTTGGCCCTCTTCAGAGTCTTGAGCCAGCACCTGGTTCACTAGCCTCCGATGCAGTTGGTCAATGTGCTGCCAAATGACTCGCCCATCCTCCAGGACCACTTCGTATGAGAGTGACCCTGACACCTTAGTAACCACAGCAACCACCCACAATGCCTTTGACTGTACTTCTGGGCCCAAACCCGGTCACCAACTTGCAAACTATGTGGTGGTTATGGTTGTGCTGTGTCCGAGGCAACTCGGTCGGAGTGCAGCCGATCCAGCTTAGTAATTAAACGCCGGCCCCACCTAAGTTCAGCTGGGCTTCTGCCCGTAGATGTGCAGGCAGTTGTGCGTTGGCAGAGTAAGAAGTCTGCCAGCCTGTGGTGCCAATCGCCATTGATGATCCTCTTTAAGGATTCCTTGGTCGTTCGGACCATGCATTCCGCTTGGCCATTCAAAGACAGGTGAAAGGGGGCTGAAGTGGCATGCCTTATTAAGTTAGCCCCGAGGAAGCACTGAAATTCTATAGTGGTAAGTTGAGCACCGTTGTCCGAGATTAGCATGTCTGGTAACCCATGTGTTGCAAAGATCCTGTGCAGTTCCTGGATGGTCCTGGCAGTAGTCATAGTTGGGACTGGTGCGACCTCTTACCATTTGGAGTGACTGTCCACCATAATGAGGAACAGCTGTCCCTGAAATGGCCTGGCAAAGTCAATGTGGATTCTTGACCATGGTGTGTGTGTGTGGCTTCCCATCGGTGGACAGAGGCTTAAGGCATCTCAGGCCTGGATTGCTGGCAAGTGTAACAGCCGTGTACTTAGGCCTCAATATCTTTATTTAGCCCAGGCCACCACAGATAGCTCCTTGCGAGTGCCTTCATCTGGACTATTCCCGGATGTCTCTTGTGCAGAGACTCTAAAACCCTGTGCCTCAAGGAGCTCGGGATTATGACCTGGCTCCCCCAAAGGATGCAACCCTTATGAGCTGAAAGCTCATCTTTTCTCATGTGGAAACTCTGGAAATCTGGCCCCAGACATTTGTCTGGCCATCCTGTGTGCACCCAGTTCAACACACGACTCAGCATCTTGTCTGAGGCTGTCTCAGCAGCCACGTCCCCAGTGTGAAGGTGAGATTCTGGCAAATCCTGGATAGCCAGGATGCATGCAGCCGGAGCAGGGTCTGGCTCTACATTTTGGCAGGGGCAACCTGCTAAGGCCATCAGCATGGCCCATTTCCCTGCCCAGTTTGTGAATCAGCTCACAGCTGTATGCTGAAAGGAAGATAGACCACCTCAGCATTCGTGGAGACAGAATCTGAGGTGTCTGCTTGTTTGTGGTGAACAACCCTAGAAGTGGCTTGTGGTCCATGAAGACTGTGAAATGGCGGCCATACAAGTAGTCATGATTTTTTTTTTATGCCAGCCACTATGGCCAGTGCCTCCCTATTTGCACGTAATTGTGTTCTGCTGATGACAGAGTCCTAGAGTAGTAAGCAATGGGAGTCTGTCTCCTGTCAGTCATCAAGTGGCTCAACACAGCCCCAACCCCATATGGAAATGCATCACAAGCGATGCAGATAGGCAACTTTTCATTGAAATGGGTGAGTACTGAGTTCGAAGACAGCAGTGATTTGACTGCCAAGAAGCTTTTCTCGTGGATGCTCGTCCACTGCCACTGTGCCTTCTTGTCCAAGAGCTGGTGTAATGGCTCTGCCACTGCGGCCTTGAGTGGAAAGAAGGCACGATAAAAGTTCAGAAGTCCTAAAAAGGCCTGAAGATCCCCCTTAGACTTAGGACTGCGAGCCTGCTGAATTGCTTTGAGCTTGGAATCCGCCTGATGGATGCCAGCAGCAAGGAATTCGGTTGAATCTACCCCAATCTTGCATTTCTCTCGTTTTAGCTTCAGCCCTGCTTCATGGAAACGCTGAAGGACAGCTTTGAGCCATTCAGCCAAAATCTCCACTGACTCCCCAGCTATGAAGACATCATTGAAGTAGGGGCACAACCATGGAATGCCCTTGAGCGTGCGCTCCATCATTCCCTGGAAAAGCCCAGGGGCAACACTGATCCTGAACTGTAGATGCTTAAGCCTGAAAGCCCCCTCGTGGGTGACAATAGTCTGACCTTCTGCCGTGGCCTCGGCCACGGGCAGTTGCTGGTAGGCTTGAGCCAAATCTAATTTGATGAATACACGATCTCCCTGTAGTGATGCCGGAATGTGGCTGACTACAGGCACCGGATATGCATGTTGTTGAAGTGCTCTGTTAATAATGCACTTATAATGCACGGGCATATGCGCACCTCACCGTTGGCCTTAAGTTTCATGACTATGGGGGTTTCCCACACCCCACTGTCTACTGGCTGCAACACCCCTTGTTGCACCAGCTTGTCCAGCTCGGCATCAATTTTGGGTTTGAGGGCGAAAGGCACTCTATGAGGCTTGATCCATATTGGGGTTATGATAGGATCAAGGTGAAGGACAAAAGGAAGACCCTTGTACTTCCCTAAACTTGAGCTGAAGACATTGGCAAAGTCCTGGCAAATTGCCGACAGATCTGCTGCTTTTGTTCTGTGAATGCCGGTTACTTGGATGCCCAAGGCATCAAACCAGTCTAAGCCGATGAGGCTTGTGCACTGGCCCTCCACTACTACGACGTCTAGTGGACTCTCAAACCCCTTGAACTGCACATGGAGCGTGGCTTCTCCTTTGACTGCTACGCAGGAGTTTTGGAAATCCGTCAGCAAAAGGTTAGATGGCC
Organism: Vipera berus; assembly: GCF_964194415.1. Lineage (NCBI taxonomy): Eukaryota > Metazoa > Chordata > Lepidosauria > Squamata > Viperidae > Vipera > Vipera berus. The sequence continues at coordinate 106,757,213 of NC_138205.1, forward strand.
TGAGTTTAGCTCATCTGCCACTGCAACTGCAAATGTGCTTGAAGGTCCCTTGGGAAATTATAGATAGGGCTGACCCTGTGTCCAGTTCCATGTTGCATGGAACTCCCTGAAGCTTGACCTTGAGTCTAAGCTTCTCTTTAAGGGGGCGATGGGCACCAGTTCTGAACATGCTCCTCCGGCTGGAACAAAAGTCTATTCTGTGTTGCCCCGGGGCCTCGGTACCTCTCCTGAATGCTTCTTCTTGCAGTTCGTCCCTCTGGCAACATCTACAGAAGGCGGCAATGTGGCCTGGTTTTCCACATGCCCAGCATGTTGCTGCTCAGAACCTGCATTCCGAGTGTCTATGTAGGCCTCCACAGCCCACGCATTGAGGAAAGGAAACTGCCTTGTCAGTTGGCCGCTGTCCCCTCTCCGGTTGCTTCTGCATCTGTTCAACCTCCAAGTCCAAGTTGGGATCTTCTGCTCATTCGTCGTCCTCATGGTGGATGGTTTCTGGGCTAGGAGTGTTCTTGGAGGGCTGCAAAGCTTTAACGGCCACTCCGGCAGCTTCATCAGCCATCACCTCCTTCAAGGCATCTTGTAAGAAGAGGGTCTCTTTTGGGAACAGCTTCTGCTGGAGCTCTCGGTTTCTCAGTCCACAGACTAAATGGTCCCTCAGCCTTTCCTTGAGGTCTGCAAAGTTGCAAAGCCAAGACGCCTGTCAGAGGGTGGCTATGAATTCAGTTGCAGACTCTCCTGGCTGTTGCTCCACTGCTCAAACGCATGTCATCATGCAGTGATGGAGAGTTTCGGCTCAAAGTGGTCCTTGAGCTTCTTTTTGAGATCTGCATAGGCGACTGACTCGAGTGTAGCAGGGGCAACCAGGTTCTTGGCTATGTCAAATGTTGCCGGGCCCCACATGCACAGGAGTGTTGCGGCCTTCAAGCCGTCTTTGCTAAGCTGGTTAGCTCGCAGACAGTTCTCAACGTGAGAGATGTAAGAACTCCACCTCTCGGGATGCACCACGTCGAATTCTTCCAATTTACCAACCTTGGCCATGGTGAATTGCTTTCATGCTTGCAATGCCTTGTGCTGCTAGGCTTCTGTGCTGGCCCTAGGATGGATTCCTAGGGCGTGGTGGTCTCCAACGTGGCTTGCTGGCAGACTGAGGGGGGGAACATAGTTCCTCCCAGGCTCTAGTGCTGGCCTCACCCCCTAGTGACTTCTAGCTCTCTTCGTTAAGCAGCACATCCCCCTTCGTCACCACTGTTATGTTTTTGGTTCGGTTAGGCATTGACAAGGCAGAGTGGTGAAACAGCAACAAGTTTATTCCAGTAACAACAGAAGCAACCCTAACGACTGCTGAATAGCTATATATATAGATCGCCTCTAGGCGGCAACCAATAGATTTAAAGTAACAATTCCAACCCAAAACACAGTTAACAGTCCTGGAGACAAGCAGTCTGGGATTCAACAACACAGCCATTAAGCAATCATTCAACTGAGTACAGCTATTAAGGTCAATGCCTTATGCAACTGATTGCAGCAATTAAGGCCAATACATTACAGGAAGATAAGCAACTAATACTTTCCATATGATTTTTTACTCTTTGTTGTTGTTGTTAGTTGCGAAGTCGTGTCCGACCCATCGCGACCCTATGGACAATGTTCCTCCAGGCCTTCCTGTCCTCTACCATCTTCTGTAGTCCATTTAAGCTCACGCCTACTGCTTCAGTGACTCCATCCAGCCACCTCATTCTCTGTCGTCCCCTTCTTCTATTGCCCTCAACCTTTCCCAGCATTAGGCTCTTCTCCAGTGAGTCCTTCCTTCTCATTAGGTGGCCAAAGTATTTGAGTTTTAGCTTCAGGATCTGGCCTTCTAAAGAGCAGTCAGGGTCGATCTCCTCTAGGACTGACCGGTTTGATCACCTTGCAGTCCAAGGGACTCGCAGGAGTCTTCTCCAGCACCATATTTCAAAGGCTTCAATTCTTTGGCGCTCAGCCTTTCTTATGGTCCAGCTTTCACTGCCATACATTACTCTTAAACAAACTTATATGATTACCAAATTGAAATAAGTGGGCTGACTTCCTCTGTTGACATTAGGTGTGAACTTCTGATAAGAAGACCAGTTCTAATAACATGTGTATTGTTTCAAATGTCAGAAGCATAGAGGAAAGGAAGTACCATTATAAACATGAAATATTATCTTTTTGTCTTTGACAACTTCATTGTTTTAACATAAAACATGAGAAAGGAATTCTGGTCAATCAAGCTTTCTGATTCTGTGTCAATAAACCAACAATAAACCAGCTTTAGATTCCTGCCAAATTTTGTTAACTCAGTCATATTGCTGGCATAGAGGTAGTTTTCAAGAGAGAAGAGAAGTGATCTTGCATGTTCTTATAGCCATTTCATGTGCCTGTAAAATGAATAATTCAGTGATGTCATAATGTTTTCCATTTTTCACTCAAGTAAAAAATGGTATGTGAACATCAGCAAGATACAGTTGCATAAAGCACTCAAAACCTTTCCTAGGATTCCACAAGGTTTAAAAAGAACAAAAGGAACTTTTGGGGGGCCAGGGATGTATGATCAAGAGATGATATGCACATTCCCATAATGAAAATTCTGCCTAAGCTTCTATGTAAATAGAAATCAACTTTCTTAGATTTTTCACTTTTCTCCTTTCAATGAAATAAAAGTAATGTTTATTTTAAAAACTGATTTTGTTTGAAAATTACTGAACATTACCATAAACAAACTGATCTTTGTTATATAATGATATTTCATCACAGATAATTTCACAGACATTTTTAATTACCTAGAGTAAAATTTTCCTTGCTTAGCTTTTTGTTCATGCTGCATTCTCATGTTTTCTAATTTGACTGGACTTGGTATAAATCCTATTTCACAGCCTTCTTTTACCAATCGTCCTATCCACCAGTCATTGTTAAATTTCTGAAAGAAAGAATGTCAGAATTATTTTGTTTGTATTTGTCAGCATCAATGTATTTTTGTGCTGCCTATGTAACACAATTTTATCCAGCCAGAACAATATATTGAGAAAACTCATTGAGCTCTATTTACTTCATAAGTAAATGTTCACATAGCATAACTGTATATCAGTAATTGTACGACCAACGTATGATCAAGCTTTTGAATTAAATTTCTCCATTAAATATAACATGGTAAATGCCACTAATAGATTTGTGCATGGAATGTGCAGTTGCTGCGAAATTCTGTGAAACAAAATCCATACAGCTTAAAGTTACTGAGATTGAAAAAGCCGTCTAGATCTTTATAAAATTATTTCAAATGCAAGTGATTACTGCTATTTGGATCCTTCCATTATTTTCATCAGAAAAAAACCTGCTACTCAATGTTTTCTGATTGCTAATGCTAAGACCTCTATTTCAGAAAGCACTAAAGTTCAATAGATTATAATTTAGCAAGAAGTGTTATATTTTAACAATATTCTGAAACAGCAGATCACCAAAGAATCAAGTTGTTTTCAAACTATTTTCTTGTCCATGTGTTGCTATTAATTTATGAGGAGCCAATGATAAAAGAGGTGAACTATATTTTTTGTAATTAGTTTGGACATAACTCCAGTCTGGGAAAAAGGAGACATTAACATATTGCAAGGACAGTATCATTATTCTCCATAATACACAAATAACTTTGGCTTTAAGAAAGGACCAATTTTCATTCTTCCCTCATTCACTGCGTCCCCTCCACTGAAGTTATATGATCTATCTGTATATTTTTATGCATATAGTGTGTGTGTGTGTGTGTGTGTGTGTGTGTGTAAGAGAGAGACAGAGAGGATGCAAACTGTCTTACTAAATTTAAAATAAGGTATGCAGAACTTAAATTTAAAATGCAAGTTGCACTAAATTTGTATAATAGCAATGATTAAAAAAAATCTGATTTACTGATAAAAAATAGAAAAAAATATGACTGTTAGGTACTTGCATTTTTTTACTTTAATAATGGGCTTCCCTGTTGCTTTTTTCAGAATTTTGCCAATTTGTAATTTCAGTGTAACAAAACAGGAGATCAAAGAAACATGTAAAAAAAAAATACCCCAGCAATATATATTGTCCCCCCTCCATTCGCCACATATGATTTATCTTCAAATAGAAGTATATGCTGCTATTGTATGTTCCTAAACTTCACTTTAGAAAAAAGAATGTACATTGTCCAGGATTTTATAGCGATATTTACAACTTTCACTTCTGAAACAAAGCATCTATAATAATTTGAAAATATACGCTCACCTAGTCCAGCAGTGTACTTAACAGTAGCGAACCAATTGCCAATAAGATTAATAGCCCTTGATTTTCAGGATTTCCATAAACTGATTAGCCTCTTGTTGAAGTTACATTTTACTTACAAATGTAAAAGATTCCAATCTAGTGAAAGATTTGTGTGTGAAACTACACTATATATTTTTCATTGTCCCAAGAATCTTTTTAGGATAAAGCAAGAAGGATTTAATGCTAATGTTCAACGTCTAATTTTATGAGTCATCAAGCTCAGGGTCCCTCTGTAAACAATATTCTACCTTCATGGATAAGTAGAGAAGATTACTGGGAAGTCTCAAATGTAAATTATAATCTTCGAGAATTTTCTCCATTGCTGACTATTTAATATGTATGTGTGTACAGAGAAGAAGCTTTTTGTGGAAAAAGACATCACCATTTTTATCTCATTTTCAGAAATATTGTTGTTGTTGTTAGCTGCGAAGTCGTGTCCGACCCATCGCGACCCTATGGACAACGTTCCTCCAGGCCTTCCTGTCCTCTACTATCTTCTGGAGTCCATTTAAGCTCATGCCTACTGCTTCAGTGACTCCATCCAGCCACCTCATTCTCTGTCGTCCCCTTCTTCTCTTGCCCTCAACCTTTCCCAGCATTAGGCTCTTCTCCAGTGAGTCCTTCCTTCTCATTAGGTGGCCAAAGTATTTGAGTTTTAGCTTCAGGATCTCGCCTTCTAAAGAGCAGTCAGGGTTGATCTCCTCTAGGACTGACCGGTTTGATCGCCTTGCAGTACAAGGGACTCGCAGGAGTCTTCTCCAGCACCATAGTTCAAAGACCTCAATTCTTTGGCACTCAGCCTTTTTATGGTCCAGCTTTCACTGCCATACATTGCAACTGGGAAGACCATAGCCTTGACTATACGCACTTTTGTTGACAGGGTGATGTCTCTGCTTTTTAGTGTGCTGTCTAGATTTGCCATGGCTTTCCTCCCAAGGAGGAAGTGTCTTTTAATTTCTTGGCTACAGTCCCCATCTGCAGTGATCTTGGAGCCTAGGAAAATAAAATCTTTCACTACCTCCATTTCTTCCCCATCTATTTGCCAGGAATTGAGAGGGCCGAATGCCATGATCTTGGTTTTCTTAGTTAAGTTTAAACCCAACTTTTGCACTCTCCTTCTTCACCCACAACAAGAGGCTCTTTAGTTCTTCTTCACTTTCTGCCATTAGAGTGGTATCATCTGCATATCTTAGGTTGTTGATATTTCTTCCGGCAATCTTAATTCCAACTTTTGATTCATCTAGCCTTGCCTTTCTCATGATGTGCTCTGCATATAGGCAGGGTGACAGTATACAGCCTTGCTGGACTCCTTTCCCAATTTTGAACCAATCAGTGGTTCCGTGTCCAGTTCTCACTGTTGCTTCTTGGCCCACATATAGGTTTCTCAAGAGACAAATAAGAGGGCCTGGTACGCCCATCTCTTTAAGAACTTGCCACAGTTTGTTATGATCCACACAATCAAAGGCTTTAGCATAGTCAACGAAGCAGAAGTACAGTAGATGTTTTTCTGGAACTCTCTAGTTTTCTCCATGATCCAGCGTACGTTGGCAATTTGATCTCTAGTTTGTATGCCTCTTCGAAATCCTGCCTGTACTTCTGGTAGTTCTCGATCCACATACTGCTGGAG